>NC_051080.1:41215217-41520217 GCF_004664715.2 Peromyscus leucopus | reverse complement strand
AATGACATGAAGTACCATCTGAGCATGTGACCTTATTTGGAAAGAGGTGTTTGTGGATGCAATCAAGTTAAGATGAGGCTTTCTTGGATTAGAGTGGACTATGAACCCATGACTGGAACTTTTATGAGAAGAAGGAGCTGTGGGCAGGCACACACACACAGAGGAAGGAGAGCAGCTGTTTGAATGAGGATGGAGATGGAAACTGGAATGATGTAGCTGCAAGCCAAGGAATGCCGGACCTTGTTGGCAGCATCAGAAGCTGAAATAGGCAAGAAAGGATTCTTTCCTGGAGTCTTCATGAAGAGAATGGCCTGTAGAAACATTGTTTTCTTACTTCTCCTCTTTAGAACTGTGATAGAATAAATCTATTTATTATAAACACTGATGTCTACTAATATTCATGGTAATTTGCTATAATAACACAAGGAAATTAATGCATTGTGTTAGTAATTCTTTGTATCAATGGGCAATTTAGTGGAGTCCTAAGGATGTTTGGGACGAAGGTAAGATTCTAAGGAGATTTTTGGTGAGGGCCAGACTGAAGGAGACTATTGGATGGGTTCATAGATAGCTTTAGGTTTCTTGCTAGAATCTAGCACAGGCAAATTCTTGTTCTTTTCCTTCGTCATCTGTTCCTCCACCTCCTACTCATTCTTATCTTTATTCTCATTCTCTGTATGTCTGTGCATGAGTGTGCAGATGCCAGAGGTCAATGTCTGGTGCTCTCTATTGCTCTTCACATTTTTTTTTTTTTTGGCTACATTTGATTTTCTTCTGGCATACTGACTTTGAAACGTGGCCTTTATGTAAGATGGATCTCTACTCTTTTAAATTCTAGGATGTATTTGACGACCTTAAATTTCTAGAGCCAGACATCCTGATTCATTTAAAACAATATTTTTATTATACAGTCCTTGGTAATTTCATATGTGAATACAATGTATTCATATCATATCCACCCTTACTCCCCAACTCCTCAAGACTCCCACATACCCTCCTCCCAACTTCATGCCTTCTTCCTTTTGTTATAATCCCGGATCCAGTTAGCTCTGTCTGCATGTGCAGGAGCGCAGGGCCGTTTGCTGGAGCATGCGCAGTCCTGTCACTCCACCCTATGTCTTGAGAGAGTCTCATTATTTTGTCTCGACTTGCTTGCCAGAGAGTCCTGAGAGCTGCCTCTTTCTGCCTGTCCCAGAGCTGGGTTACAAGATGTGTGCCACGCCTGGCTTTTATGCGCGTACTGGGGATGGAATTCGAGTGTAAGGGAAGCACTGACTGAGTCTTTGAAGGCTGTAGCTAAAGTCTGATATCTCGATTTCTCATGTGTTGCCAGGACTATTCCTAATTGCACGTGGCAGCAACTGGCACCTTGTTAGCGCCTGTGTAGTTCCTGTTTCATCACGATGTGTTGCAACCGATTATGTAAGAAGCTGAGAGGTGGTAGATACCAAGATCAAGTTTTCAGAACGAAAATAAGGGCTCAGTGCTCCCAGCATTCGTTTGCCCATCACCCTCCTGAGTGCTTACGGGATTCTAATTATTAAATTATAGTTGGGAGATGATTGACAATGCAGGAAGACCGAATCTCCCCTCTGAAATAAGACAAATGCTTTGCTCACTCTCATGACCCGTGTAAAGGGCATGGAGAGCTCAATCCTTAGGATGAAATAACTTGGTGATGGCTGTGAGAAATTGCTGCTAGAGAAATGTCACTATCACCTTCCATGGTAGGAAAATAAATCAGGGACACCTGCATAACTTTCCACAGATTCTCAGGGATGCTTTCTATGCCGCCAGCTTTGCACAACTATTGTGAAGATTGTAATAACAATAACTATCATGATTGGACAGAAACATTAGCAGACACTACTCCAGAAAGACTTATAGGTGCCAAGCATTGAATGACTGTAGCATTCACTCAATGAAAATTTGCTGTGTGAATTAGATGAACAACTAAATGAGTGAATAAAGCCATAGGGTTGGATCCTCACAGAAGTGTCCTTCATGGCTTTGTTACTGAGCATGCTTCTGTAGTTTCCTGGCAGGATGTCTAGGAATAAGAGAGGCTCAGCGGGTACTGATAGAACATGGGTAGAGCCATTACTTTAAAGTAGTGTATCAGTTAGGTTTTTATGGCTGTGAAGAGACACCATGACCATGGCAACTGTTATAAGGAAAACATTTAATTGTGGTGGTGGCTTACAGTTTCAGAGGTTCAGTCCATTATCATCATGTCAGGGAGTGTGGTGGTGTGCAGGCAGACATTGTGCTGGAGAAGTAGCTGAGAGTCCTACAACTTGCAGGCAACAGGAAGTCAACTGTGACACTGAGCAAAGCTTAAGCAAAAGAGACCTCAAAGCCTGCCCCTATCGTGACACACTTCCTTCAACAAGGCCACACCTCCTAATAGTACCATTCTCCGTGAGATTATTACAAGTAGTAATGAGTTTTGATTTTTCCCGATTATTTCTGGTCATTTCAGGGTCACTGGTTCCTGAGCATATGAGTTGGTTACTTCCAGCTCAACCTTCAGCATCTTGACCAGGCAACTAATGAAAGCTGCTGAGTGAGAACCACCGGCTAATGTGCCTGAACTGGCAGACCTTCCACACCACGAGACAAGCACATGTTTGTCTTTGCTCTAGTTTGGTAAGTTTTGGAGGTAACTTGTTTGTAGAAACAGATGACTAAATATCTACAAGCTACATTTTGTCACCAACAAGGGTTGTGGAGTCTGCAGTTGAAGCATTGGCCAACTATAAATCATTTTCTTTACCTACATTCTTCTTGTTCTAACTTAGGCCTTTATCACCTCTTTCCCAGACTGCTGCAATCTCTCCTTGTTGGTTTTCTTGTTTGTAATTAACTTCTCCCCTGCCTCTACTCGATCCTTTGCATTGACATCCATTACTATACAAAATACAGACCCAATGCTGCTATTCTCCTGGGACCTCAGTCAGAGTGGCCAGTGGCTTTATCGCACCAATTAAACAACCTGTGAATCAAAGTGGCTAAGACAAACAAGGCCACTGACACTCTTCAGGGCACTCTGCTCATGGCACCCATTCAGGAATGATCTTAACATTCTTGGTCATTGTCTAGAAGTGAATCAGGGGATGGCAGAGCACTCACTGGTTCTTAAATGTACACAGGGAGGTGACCCATGTCACTTTTATTAACATTAAGATGGCCCAAACAAGACACACAGTCACTTCTAACTTTTCATTGACAGAGAATTCTGTCTGGCCATGTACCTGCTTAAAATGTGTACTGGGCTTGCCTCAGTCCTAAGCCTCAATGCTAGGTGCTGTGCAGAACACATCAGCCCCTTTGTGACTGGGGTACCTGCTTCTTCAACAGTGTCTTCTGCTGCTGTTCACTCTCCATTCAATGCTGGTCCAGTTCCTTTGAGTTGCTTGCCTTTCTAGAAGAACTCTGTATTTTCTTCCCTTCAATCATCCCCATGTATTAATATGTAATATATAAATGTGTGTGTGTGTGTGTGTGTGTGGTTATCAGTGGAAGGGAGAGTTTTCCTTCCCAACACCTGTTAAAAATCCAGATGTTAGTGTCTAGATGGCTCAGTGGGTAAGAGCACTGGACACTCTTCCAGAAGACCCGGATTTGGTTTCCAAACTCAGTTGATTCCCAGCACCACATGATGGCTCACAACTATCTGTAACTCCAGCTCCTAGGATCTGGTGCCCTCTTGTGGCCTCCATGGGCTCTATATGTGCATGGTACAGACACAAACATGCAGGTCAAACACCAATACACATAATAAAACAACAATAAAAAATCAGCATGTTACTTGGGAAGGGTAGCACTTAAGCTGATATCTCCTTAATAATACCAAACTAATAAAATTTTAGGTGCAGAATCTGGAGTGTAGGATGATGTATTTTCTAAGTCAGATATAAATTAAGAGTGCTCTTGGTCTCATATTGATTATATATTGACCTGATAATGTTTCATGCCTATTATAGTATCTACCTAAAAATATATTGTTTAAATGAATCTCATTCCCACCAATCTTTCTTTCATCAAATAGTGTCTTATTATGTAATCCCGGCTTGTCTGGAACTTGCTATCTAGACTGGTTGCTTTTCACGTGATGAATCGTTTCTAAGGCTGTAAATGGGCATCTTTGGGGAACACTTGGCTCTGAAGAGCTGGCGGGACTTGAGCTGAATCTCAGCTGTGCCCGTAGCCACCGTGTGAAGAGCCCAGCAGTGGAAGAGTCTCAAACAGGTGCTGACCCCTAGGTGCTAATTATTCACCAGAAGACAGACTTCACATACATTCTAAGGAAATAGCAGTCCTTTCAATCATGTCAGGAAGGGAAAAAGAAAGGAAATAGAATTTAAAATTTGAGACAGGCACCACATTTTCCATTGTCTTCAGGGATCTTTGAATGATATATGATCTCTAATTAGAAGCAAGGAGACAGCAGCCCAGAAACATTCAAGAACTTTCCTTCTCTCCTTGGCCAACTGTCTTCAAAGAGGCCCTGGAAACTGGGTGCAGGTGGTTCAGAGAAATCCTTAACCACACTGAAAAAGTAGCTTGAAGAATTGTCTTATCAATCATGAGACTGCCATTTTATACCCAAAAGACATCTTATGGTCCTGGTCCTTAATAGCTCTGATGGTCAATCTTTATTGTCAACGTGACTGAATTTGGAATGACTTAGGGACCACATACTGATGTGTGACTTAACTTAGGAAGAACCCTGAATGTTGGTACTCCCACGTCATGGAATGGGGTCCCAGGCTGAATAAAAGGAAGAGGGGGAGGCGAGCTGAGCACCAGCATTCATCTCTCTCCGTTTCCTGACTCTGGATGCTGCCTCTTGCTCCCGCCATGTGTCTTCTCTGCCACGATGGACTGCATCCTCTCAAACTGTGCTCCAAAACAAACCTTCCCCCACTTAGGTTCCTTTTCATCAGGTATTTTACCCAGCAGCAAGTAACTAAAACAATATCCACAGTTAATGGGCAGTATCAGGGTTAGTACTCGTGATAATTTGCTCAATTTCTTTGTTTCTATAACATGTGACCAACTGCACACAATAGCCACGTGTACTATCCCTGTCCCTCATTGGTTCAGTCCTCTTTGATACCCACTTTTCCTGTGCAAGCCAGCTCTTGCTTTCAACTCTGGTTTTCAGTTACGGAACAGATCTCAAGTGAGGAATTCTGCTTTAATGGGAGAGAAGGACTCACAAAGATCTTTACCTCTTATACTTTTCCATTTTACTCATTTCTAGTTCTCCTTTTCCTCTTATATTTTTTAAAAATCTTACTGATACCAGTAATGAACATTGTTTAAGAATATCAGAGAAAAGTATTGCTATTAAAGTATTTTTTTGCCATGGCAGATTATCAAAACTTTTTTTCCCTTTTTTCTTTTGGAATACAAATGAACTAGCTGAGTGGAATTGGTTCTAAGAAATAGGTCTAAAACTTTTAAACTCTCCACATCCTTCAGTTAAGTGTCTAGAGATAGTCTATTTCAGGATGAAAGCGCTGGGCTTGTGTTCTGGTCAGGTGCTCTTCCCTCTCCTCTGCTGCTCTTCAGATTGACAGCAAGATGGCTGCAGCAATACCTCGAGAGCTGAGAATACAGGACAATCCACGCCTTCGATTCTGTTCACAGAGACACTGCTGGACGTCTTCTTGCATCTCATTGGCTATCACTAGTTTATATACTGGGCCTGAACCAACCTCATGGTTTGAGCGACATATGCTTCCAGAATCTGGCATTTGAATGCGTGGTTCCCAGCTGGAGGCGCTGTTGGGGAGGCTCAGGAGGCAGGGCCTTGCTGGAGGAAGTGTGTCAGTGGAGTGTGCCATTCCCGATGTGCTCTTTCTGCTTCCTGCTTGTGGTTTAAGATGCGATCTTTAGCTTGCTGTGTTAGTCACCACGTCTGACTGCTGCTGAGCTTCCCTGCCATGACAGACCCTCATCCCTCTGGAACCATAAGCCAAACAAATCCTTCTGTGAGTTGCCTTGGTTATGGTATTTTATCACAGCAATAGAAAAATAACAAATAAATATTCCAAAGGCACGATATGTTATCCTTAGTTGGATTGCTGTTAGCTGGGCGAGTGGTCTGCCCCTGGGACACTTGGATCTGTGACACCTGAACACAACTGTGACTCTTTTAAGAATTAAGGCGGGGGTGGTGCTTTGTAGGGAATGAATCACAGTTCTTATGTAAAGCCAGGGTGTTCCACACTGGGGATGACAAGTAGTTAGTTCAAGTGGGGCGATTAACAGAAAGGAACTCGGAGAGGAACAGTGTGAGTACTTGATCGTCAGAGTAGGTAAGGAAGCCACAGTGAGTGGATACCGCTGCCTGAAGTACCCTGATCAAGCATCCATGTATGAATAAGACCACTGGGCTGTTGTTCTGCTGGCAAGCTTCTGCTTCCACAGGGAAAACATGTGTTTGGAGCAGAGTTAGAGAAGCTTCTAGAAGAAATGAACCCAGTATTCCCACAATACTCAGGTGTTTCATCAGCTGAGTGCTTGAGTCCTCGGGGAACGGTGGCATGGTCTGCGTCAGGTGTTTAGACGTAATCTGTAGATCAAAAACAAACTAGCCTTTTGCTGCATGGAACAGCCTAAGGCAGTGCTGAGTCACATCAAATTTCTTATTTATGCACAGTAGCAGTAGGAACTAGCAGGGTGAGAACAAGAATGAGAAGGACCCAGATCACACTCCCTTGGAGTAAGTGGGCAGTGCTGGGAATTCTTGATTATCCGGAGCAGAGAGGAAGACAAGTGCCCAGTTTGCTGTAACTGGCAGCAAAAGGGTTTCTTTTCAGCAGATTCAACTTGCAGATGGACATGAGGACACCTGCCTTTCAGTTCTGAGAAGTCCAACCTTACAACTGGATCTCTACTCCCATACCATTGTCTACACTGTTCCTTCTTAGAATGCCTTTCCCAACTTGTTCATCTGAAAAACTTACGAGAATTTATGAGGCTTTGGGACACCCACCTCAGCCCCCAAATGCTTTCCTGCCACTGAACTGACTGTTCTGTTGTCTTCAGAATTTCCCCATTCTCAGAAGCTCAGGAGGAGGACGTCAAACCTTTCTAGTTTGCTGGGACTGCAGTGGGAGGAACCGTGTCCGAGGATGCAGGTTTAGTGCTAAAAATCACAGAAGCACAAGGGAGAAAGTTGGATGAATTGGTAATTCTAGGCCCCCAGCCACAGGAATCAGAAGAGCCAACAGGGTGAGGATGCAAGAAGCAATGGATGAGACATATGTGAAGTGGTGGGAATGTTTTCTAAACCCTTCTTCAAATTTCATAGGCTTCCATCCATCCATCTGTCTGTCTGTCCATCCATCCATCCATTCATCCATCCATCCATCCACCCATCCATCCACACATCCACCCATCCATCTGTCTATTCATCCAACATTTACTAATTTCCTGCCATTATATGTTAGCCATTGGCCTGTTGTCCTAGGAAGGACTATGGACTCCTTCCTGCTCATTGCCTTACTCACAGCCAACGTGTCTGCTGGGCTGGGGAATCTTGGTAGACTTCCAGAGCAGTCTTGGTAATGCAATTTTCATCATAATTGTGGCACGTTTAAGCATAGCTTGATACCACAGTTACTCTGAGATACCCAGGAACGAAAATGTCCAACTTCAATTTATCTTTAGCTTAAACACAATTGTGTGCTATGAAAGGCTAACTTCTCACCTTTTTTATACTCTATCTATAGTCACTGCTTCTGTTGGGCTTCTGGACTGTTCTGTAGGTGGCTGACTTTGCTTGTACAGGCCTGGTACCACACTTCTGGTCCACCATGAATATGCCTTATGAAGACAGGACACTGTTGGCTGTTCCTGTAACTTCCACTTCTGAGCTCACAACACCGACTTGCCTCACTGGAGTATTTGTCACACAGTATTAAAACACTTTGTTAGTTATCTTTGTCCCTGGATTATAATCTTTCTTGAGGTATGACTGTTCTCTGAATACCACTGAATAGAAAGAAGCCTAATAAATATCTGTTGAAGAATTGAAAATAAGAATAAATGAGAGAATGAGACTAAAGCTATGATAAACACATAGTCCATGTTTTTTCTGAATTAGCTGAAATATTTAAGGATGATATTAAAATATTTATCACTTCTGAGATATAGCATCAGTTGGAACACCAGCCATGCTATGTTATGGAACTAGAGTCTTCCACTGTGCTGGATGTTAACTCTCTAGTTGCTGGATACTGGGGGTGAATGGTTTCCTAGAGAGGGGTCTGGTGTTAAGGATGAGGCATAGTTATTTACTAGTTGACACTGTGGCAGTTCAATATTTTAACAGTCACCCTGATCATCTGGGTGCATTTGGAACAAATTAGTCTCAGTCAGTTTCGTTAATAATTATTTTTAAAGTTAAAATGGATGCTGTGGAGTGTATAGAATGAAGAGAAAGGCTGCCTTTTAAATAGACTCCGTTTCTATTACATGGGATAGTTCATGTAACCTTCTCGGATGTGTTTAATACACAAAGGTGGGAGAGTGGGGGTTGGGGATTGGGGTGAACTCAACGCAGGCTGCATAGCAGAGTGGAGAAACATCGATATTGTCTAGAACCGTCTCCACTACCTGCCTCACAGAAAGAGTTCACGGAGCCCATGTGACAAAATTGTTTCTGCTGCTGTGGCTTTGGGGCAATGGAAGTGGTGGCAGTTCCACAGGACTTTCCAAGACTCTGGAACAAACGTCCTTAAACAGACTATCTTCAGTCAAAGGTGCCAAAGTGTTACATTCCTAAGAAATTAAGACTCTTGGACATGCTCAGAACTTTGTGTTTCTAGACTTTAAAATTTGTCTCCATTTAATTTAGCCATGGTTGATGTCTAGTATAGTTTTTCTGGGCCTATGCTGCTTAAACACAGAATATAGAAAGGTTTTTGACTACAGCTTGGACGCTAATGAGTGCAAATTCCAGCCACATTTCCCAGTGAGCCTCTCTGACTTAAAAGAATTACACAAAGCCATACTCTCTAAGCATAAGGGATTTCCCATGGAAGAAGACAGAGTTCACAAAGTGCAGACTTGTGTTAGGAAGGCTGCTATCTACTCATTTTAATACATACTTTGAGAACACAGGGGCATTAGAAGAAGAGGAAAGTAACAGTCAAGTCAAGTCCTCAAAGATCCTCGGGAATGGCTTCTAAAGCATTATAATAGAATGCAAGAGGCTAAGAGAACACACCAGCAAGGAGAGTGCTGCTCTGATTCGGGCTCACATCTGATGGTCAGCACACTTGACATGACTGGATGGAAACAGAATCCTCAGAAGAATCACTGACAACAAAATAGGACAGAAGCCTAGAGGCATAGCCAGAAATTGCTAACGGCACCAAACAAAGAAAGGTCACCAATAATACATGAATGTGGGATAGCTAGAGGTAGGGGGAGACTGAGAAGGGGTATCTCATTAAAATACGCTGTCAGAACTATGCTATTGATGCTTATTGTTACTTATGCAGAGGGAATGATCTGATGTGCAGGCCAAGATTCATATTCAAAGATGTCCATCACCATGCTAGTTAGCATAACTCAAAAGAGTAAATAATCTTAAAGGTCAACAGTAGGAGAATAGTTAAAGTACAGTGTGCCTATATCTCCATGTAGCTGTAGACATGAGTCTATGTCTACATGGGAGTTCTTATTGAAGTTAGAAAACAGTAACATTTGTACAGTTCAATCTCATTCCTGTACACAATATCAAAATAGCATTTTGCTGAAATAGTAATATATGCACCCCCTTCTGCTTTTATCAACATGTATTAGTTTTATAAGTAACAGGTTTTATTAATGTTTTTCTGCTTATAACTTTCTGTTCTCCCCATTTGACAAAAGAAGCTTTGTAAATCTTGGCTTCAGAGATCTGAGCAGCAAACAGTAGGCTAGAGTTAGTTGCCCATCAAAATAATACTTTTGTAATCAGAAAATGACATAAATGTTATTTTAGAATGCTACTAAAGGTTCCACCTTAAGCATCACGGTAAAAATCATGTGATATCATTAAACTGTGCTCCCTCCCCCTCCTGTGGCAGCAGCCTGTGGCACTGTGGCCAAGGATCCTGGGAACTGTCGCTCCTACTGCACAGTACATGAGACTGGGTAAGGCTTCTGAGCGCTGGGTGTGTTCAGAGGTTGGACAACTCCTTCCAAATCCACGTCTAAGCTAACACCACAATTTCTATGGAGAGCAATGAAGAAGGCTTGTTTTGCACATACACAGTTCACTGGGAAAGCCAAAGCTGCACCATCTTTCTGTTAGTCTCAGCGTTTTATCAAGTCCTACTTCCATGGTAACATCTTGTGGTACCTTCAGAGTCATTCAGATTGACTCAGAACAGTATAAATTTTGTTACAGCCCTATTCTTCAATGTTGGCAATTTTTTGTAGGGTCTAATTTGTAGCTTATTAATTGTAGCAGTGTTTTGCAAACTTCTGCATTTTTAATATATATATATATATACATATATATATATATTTGTTTTGTTTTGTTTTGCTTTGTTTTGAAACAGTCTTATGTAGCTGAGGCTGGCCTTAAATTCTCTATGTAGCCAAGGATGCCTTGAATTCCTGATTCTACCTTCACGATAGGTATACACTGTTGGGAATCTCAGGCTTGGGCCCCATTCCAAACCCCACCCAGATGTTCAGCTGGGAACTCAGCACCACTCCTCTTCTTTCAAACCCCACTCTCAGAAAACCTTCCAAGCAGTGGCTTGTCCCTTGGAGTGCCTCAAGACCGAGTCTATAGGTTATTAAGGTCTGGTCCATAGACCTTCCACATGGTTTCTCTTCTTCCCCTGAGATCACCCAGGGATGCTTTGCTCATTAAATCTGAACTTTTAATTTGGCTTGAATTGGCTTATTGCATCAGCAGAGTTACCCACTACTGGGGATATTTTTCAAAATACTTATCATGCCCTCAGCCTAAACCTTTCATTTAAACAAAAGAACAAGTCATTCTTCAAACTGAAATTTATATACAGTTAGGAGGACAAAGAGAGGGAAGCTGAAGGTCCTGGCAAAGAGGTGATAGAGAGGCCCCAGAGCTCCCAGTTCTGCTCTGATTCTTCCCTCCAGGTTCTCCCTGCCACCCAGAGGAAACCTGGGGCTTTGTCAGCAGAGTTAGGAAGCTGCAAAACCCATGCCAGTCATGAGAATGAACTCTGTTCTAACCAAGTTCAGAACAAACACAGTAAATACTGCCGTGGGTTTTTGGGAGGGAAGGAAAAGACATTTGGAAGTTCCTAGACCCCTTGCCTCTAAATTTCATCATATACTTTTTTTTTTTTGATTACGAAACATGAGAGTGATATAAGACAGTCACATGGAAGACAATATGAAATTAAATCAAACCCAAAATTTTAATATATTCCAGGGTCACCAATACATTTGCGCTACAGGAAGAGCAGCACTCTAGCCATGCTGGCTCAGGAAGCGTTCAAGTCTTAAGAGGCATTTTTTGGCTTGACCAGTTTCTCTATCAACCCCCCCCCCTCTGTTAAAGTCAGATTTCTCAGTGTTTCTTCATGGCTATCAGCCATTGATGCAACGGGTTAGTAAAAGCACTTACACTGGAGGATGGCTATGTGGCATAGTGAGCTGGTGGGTTAAATACCAATCAGGACACGTAGTACACTGTGGGTGCTCAATCATGGCTATTCCTGTGGTTTCAGATTATGAGCCTCCAAGACAGTGGTTTAGAAAAGACTTCTAGCTGCCAGTTAGAGTCCCCACAAGTGCTTTTCAAACTCTTAAATCACTGATTGCCCAGGCCAATTGAATGAAAGCTTTTGGTCTGGGGCCTAGGTATTGATAATACAGAAAAATTACTCTGGTAATTCTTATGTTTAGTTAGGTTGACAGCCTCTGGACTGAAATACACCGTGGTGACAGGTTGTTCTGATTGTCAGCTTGAGAGGATCTGGAATCATCTAGGATACAAGCGTCTAGGCACACCAATGAGAGATTTTGCAGTAAGGTTAGCCCCAAGAATGTCTGTGAGGCATTATGCTGATGGGTTGTTGATGAGGGAACACACATCCTAACTGTGGGCGGGACTGTTCCCTGGGTGAAGACTTTGGACTGTAAAAATGGAAGAGGTGAGCTGAGTGCGGCTTTCCTTTCCCTTTGTTTTACCCGGATGGACTGTGGAAACGGTGCGCCTCACACTCCGGCTGCCAAGCCTTCCCTTCTCAGATGGATTGTGTCCTGGAACCAAAATAACCCCCTTTTCCCTGTTACCTTGGCCTGAGTACTTTATCACAACAGCAGGCCAGGCGAGAGGGGCTGGGCAGGGCAGTGTGTAACCTCCTGGGGACCAGGGTGCTCTGCTTACTGGGCCTGGGAAACTGAAGAAGTGGAGTCTAGCAGCCAGAGGTTTCGGAGAGATGCTGGGAGAATCAGTGATCAGACCTTCAATACTCCTGGCCCTTTACCATTTTCAGTGTTTCCCCAAACAATTCACCAAATTCTCACAGTAGCCTTGTAAAGTACATGAACAGAGGGTATATGCCCATTTGAAAGCAGTGAAACTGAGTCCCAAACACATCTGGTTACTCTCCCCTAGTCAAATACACCTGGTCAGTGCAGCCATAGTGAAATCGAAGTCTTTTGGCTCCCGGGACTTTTCCTGGATGCATTGTGTCACTTACCTCCTTGCCCGCTAGCTAGCTATTTTTTACTGGCCTCTTAATAGTGGGAGTCAGTTCTAAGGAACTTCCTTGTTTATAATGCGAGGAGCTTTTTTCCCAGGAAAGTTATAAACAGACTAGGAGAGGCTTGAGGGAAGTTAGTGCATCATTTCTGCTCCATATTGCATTAGCCAGGCTTTGAGGTACAACCAAGGTGACATACTGGGGAGAAGTTAGTTTTCAATTTATATCAACAACAAACCCTAGTGCTGCGTAGGTGTCTAGGCTCCCAGAAGTCCAATAAAACTTGTGGACGGAGACAAGTGTTTTATTTGATGGATTTCAAGCAACTTGTATTCCAGGATACCCAGGGGGAGACTTGATGTTCTCAGGGTCCCATGAATTTTCCTAGAACCTATTACAAAGTAAACTTTATTCTGGACCCCAACACACACCCTCAGCCTTTCTGCTCTTCCCAGGTCAACCATCCCAAACTGGATCCAGCCCTTCAGAGTTGGAGCATGCTTTCTTCAACATCCTGGCACTGTTCAGTCAGCCCAGCATAAACTGTAGAGTTTCCCTGCCCTTTGGGATCTGTCGCAATCTTAGTGTCATAAGAAGGCTTTACAGGAACCTCTGCTTTGCATCTTTATTTGTGGTCTCACAATTGGTTATGTAGTTGATCTGGAGTCAAAGAAACAAATGACCGCAGCATCAGGATGTGAGCTGGCTTAAAAAAAAAACAGGGCATGGGCTCATTGAGATGCAGTCTTCTGGGAAGGAGGTTTGTACAATAAAAGAGACTATCGAGGTGTTTTTCTTTTTTTGTTTATACTTAATTTTTTAAATTAGGCTTGGTTTAGTAATTTATTCTGAGACTTCAAACTACATGCACAACCCCCCCAGGATGTGAAGGAGTGAAGGGCAAACTATTTTAAATTTTGTTTCAGTTGTGGCTGGTGAGAGCAATAGTGTCCAAAAAAATCTCTGTGTTCTCCCCGCAAGGCTAGACCCAGGAGGACTGCAGAAACAGGCAGGAAAGTGTCAGCATTATGGTTCGCTCTCCAATTCTGGTCAAGGTCACTATCATTATAGTTTTTGAATAATTGTCCTGATAAAAGATCAGAACAGCAAGACAAGTCAAGAAAACAGACCCCAGGACAGTCAGTTGTCCTCAGATATGCTATGTATTTGCCACAAGGCCGGTGGCCTTTCCCTCTGCCCTACCACATCATCACCATCATAAATGTCATTACTGCTGTCAACGTCATCATCACAATTCTGTGTGTGTGTGTGGGTGGGTGGGTGTGGGTGTGTGTGTGTGTAAGAGAGAGAGAGAGAGCATACATGCCAAGGCACATGTGTAGAGGTCAGAGGACAACCTTGTGCAATTGTTTTATTCTTCCCACTTTATATGGATTCAGGATTGAACTCAGGAAAAAAGCAAGTGCTTTTGTTATCCATGAGCCATCTTACCGATCCCGTCCTATCATCTTTAATGAGTTACACTGGGTCCCCTAAAAAGATATGTGTTTAAGTCCCTACTCCTAGGACTTCAGAAGGTGACCTGAAGTCCTAGGAGTAGGGACTTAAACACATACCTTTTTTTTTTCAAAAGTAGAATCATCGCAGATATAATAATTTAGCCATTATCATCCTGGAATATGGTTGTTGTGGAATGGTGTGCCAGAGGCCTTGGCAAGTTTGAGCCAACGAGACAGGCCATGCGGGTGGTGGTCAAGGGGGCATGATGAGAAGTTACTCACACCATGCAGACACTGCATCCACGTAGAAAGTTTTATTGGGAGGAAGGGAGAAGGGAAGGGAGGGAAGGAGAAAGAAGAGAGAGAGACACACACAGAGAGAGACAGAGAGAGAGACAGAGACAGAGAGACAGAGAGACAGAGAGACACACACAGAGACAGAGAGATGGAGAGAGAGAGAGAGAGAGAGAGAGAGAGAGAGAGAGAGAGAGAGAGAGAGAGAGAGAGAGAGAAGGTGCACACCTCATGGGGATAGAGAATCAGATTGTGAATGAACTCCATGTAACATCAAAGGAAGAGGCTGGAGTGATACAGTTACAAGCCAGGGAGCACCAAGGATTGGAAGTCACCCCTGGGAGCTGGGAAGAGGCAAGAAGCTTTCTCTCACAAAGAAATGGCCTTGTTGAGTGTCTTCACATTTGACTTCCAACCTCCCAGAACTGCTACAGAACAGACATCTGTTGCACCACATCACCAACTTGTGATGATTTGTGATTGTAGCCCTTGGAAGTGAGGACACCATTCGTCAGCTCTTAGTTCAGTGTTGCCTTTGGAGACGTCCAGACCCATTCCCACATGATCTAGCACACATCCTCCTGCTGTACGATCCTCCACCACTTCCCATTTCCTTTCCTTCCTTATGATGTTCAGCAATTCCTGCTGCATTTGTCTCCTAGTTAGACGGGAGCTAAGTAGTGTCTGGCAGAGTGGGCGCTTTTCATTCCCAGTAGTTTGGTTTGCGCCTGTCTTCAGCATCTTTAAATGTGTGCCAAGTGAGTCAATAAATAATGATTAAATTATACTTAAAACTTATTTCTAGCTTTTCACAATTATCTGGAGGCCAATACTTTATGAACAGAAGTTTTCTTGTTAAAACCCTTTTTATTCGAGAAGAGGTATTATTTTCTTAGAAAATTGAAATCCTGCCTTTTTATACATAGTCATAATGTTTTTCTTCAAACTACTGAAAAAATATTTAAGCTTCTTGTACAAGTAGTTCTCAAGTTGGAAACAGTGTTGTGATTAAAAACAAGCGCTGCTTCAATTGTCTAGAATCTCTTTCTTTACTCTCCTACATAGAATTTAATTTGGAATATTTTTCAGATATTCTCTTGAAGGATTTACCATTCATGGGATGAGTGTTCTCTCTGAATATGAAGTGAGGCAGCAATCTGTCCTGTCCTCAGAGTCTTACACCTTTCTTCTCAGCCGCTGTTATAGGCTGTCCAGTGTCTCTCCTGTGGCCAGGCATCATGGAAGCGATACTTGGAAGGTAAAAGCATCATGTCCAACTATCACCTTACACCGAAAGTGTTTCTCCTCCCCTTTGTGCACGTGACCTGACGCTGTTAGAAACATTGCCAAAACTCTTATCTTGGAAGAATTTCTTTTTTCTTTTCTTTTTTTTTTTTTTAAGATGTATTTATTTATTATGTATACAGTGTTCTGTTTGCATGTATCCCTCCAGGCCAGATCTCATTACAGATGGTTGTGAGCCACCATATGGGTGCTGGGAATTGAACTCAGAACCTCTGGAAGAACAGCCAGTGTTCTTAACCTCTGAGCCATCTCTCCAGCCCAGAAGAATTTCTATAATTCACATGAAAATCAGGCTGCTGTAATTTTAGTTTATAATGACCAAAATAGATGACCTCATGTGATCTCTGTATGATTTTTGACTTTTTTGATGAAAATTTGCTCATGTTTGGGATGTTTGAAGTTCAATCTACTAGTGCAATGGGAAGGGCCTTTGGGGTTAGCATGGGTAGATGAACCCTGCTAGGGATGTGGAGCTTGTTCTTAGTTTACTGGAGTCTCAGTGTCTTTACTTGTAAAATGAAAGTACTACTTCACCATGTGGCTAAGAAGATGACTTTTGACATGTATGAAAATTCTTGACCATGTAATTGCTTTGTAACCATGAATCAAATCGGAAGTTAATCAGATATAAATATATGTAACCTTTTGTAATGTCTTGTCATTTACCAAACATTTTGGGCATGATCTATTATCTGAGATTTAAAGTAACTTTCAAATGACTGTTTTTATTTTGAATTATGTGTGTATGTGTTTATGTGTGCATCATGTGAGTGCAGTACTGGTGGAGGCCAGAAGAAGGCTTGACATCCCTTGGAGCTGTACTTGTAGGTAGTTATGAGATGCCAGATGTGGGTGCTGGGAACTAAGCTGTTCTGCAAGGGTAGTCAGAGCTCCTAAGTGCTGATCTCTCTGTCTAGTTCTCATCTAAGATTTAAAACAATGAACTAAATACCTGGGCAAGGCCACAAGCTGTGTGGATGTACAAGATATAGGTCCTGATACAAGGCCTTCCTGGATTAATGGTAGAGATAATCACATTCATGTAATTTCCATAGTAACTGCAGTGATAAAGGCACAGCTGAAAAAATAATCAGAGCAGATAGAAACAAGTGTTTGCTGTGTGTCATAGCTCTGCATTGCACTTTATAATGCTGCCTCGTTAATTCCTCATAACAACTCACAAACCAGGCGTCATTGTCTAGGGGATGTGCCTCAACTCACAAAGCTGTTAAGGGTGAACGCGAGACTGAACTCTGGGCTCACTTGAGTCTGTGACCTTATCGGCATCCTTTTCAGTTATTTCATAGTTGTTCAGTTTCTGTGATTGCGCAATAATCCACCTCAAACTTAGTGACATGAAACAATAACTGTTATTTTAGGCCAGTGGACATGGGGTGCAGGTAGTAAATCCACCAAGACTCTAAGGACAGTAGTTTACCTTTGCCTGGATGAGTGGGTCTCAGTAGGGCAGACTGAGGGTGGGGTGACTCAACATCTGTATAGCGCTGACTTACTGCATGTCTGTGATAGATGATAGCCAACCAGCTGCAACTTCACCTGGGACTAGTTATCCAGCACCCGCACATGGCCTCTGCCTGTGGCTGATTGAGTTTCCTCACAGCAGGGTGTTTGGGTTTGAGAGACAGTTTTCATTGAGAGCCAGGTAGAAGCTGTGTGTAGCCTTTTATAACTTAGTCACATGTTTTGGAAGTTATGCAGTGTTGTTTCTGCTAGTTATTTTTTTTCTCTCATATAATACATTCTGACCACAGTTTCCCCTTCCTCCACTCGGTTCAGTCCCCGCCCCCCACTTCCTCTCTTCCCTAGGTCCACTCCTCTATTTCCCTTCATAAAAGAGCAGGCCTTTCAGGGATATCAGTTGAACATGGCATAACAATTTATAATAAGACTAGGCACAAGCCCTCATGTCAGGAGTGGGGGTGTTTCTGGCCCTTTTGTCTGCTCTTGAGACCCCTTTCCTCCTACTGGGCACCCACTGTTAGGAGTTCCACAAAAACACCAAGCATCAAAACATATTTGCAGAGGACCTAGTGCAGATCCATGCAGGCTCCGTGATTGCCGCTTCAGTCTCTGTGAGCCCCTATGGGCCCTGCTTAGTTGATCCTGTGGGCCGTGTTCTCCTGGTGTCCTTGACCCCTCTGGCTCCTACAGTTCTTCCTCCCCCTTTTCTGTGGGGTTCCCAAGCTCTGAGGGGAGGGACCCAGTGGAGATCTCCAATTTGGATTCTCTCTCCACCTAATGTTTGGCTGTGGGTCTCCGCATCTGCTCCCATCAACTGCTGGAGGAAGCCTCTCTGATGACAATTGTATCTATGAGTATAGCTATTTTTGCCAGATCTAAGACCCACGTTTATCCCACATCCAAAGACAGAGGACGTAACCTAGTTCTCAAAGGGGAGAGTGTCAGGTGATAAGAACAGTGGGATTGGGAAGTGTAATCTGCTTTAGTCCATCCCCTGGCTGTGATAACTCTTTCTTACAACTTGCAAAACCCATGCATTCTCTGTCTTTAAGATTCTCAGGTCTCATCCAGCTGTAGCATCAGCTGTGGAGGGACCCTGCTATCCAGAGATGTCCAGTGAGGATGGTGTGCTTTCCATGCAGTTCTTGGGTGCATTTCCTCTGAAGGACAGTGACCTGAAAGAAGTTATTTGCATCTCTCCTTCCTCATCTAGTGACAACCTTGGGATGGGGGCCGAGTGACAGTAATAACACTTCAGTCAAAAGGAAAAAGACTGGTCAGTAAGATGGCACAGTGGGTAAAGACATTTGTGGCCAAACCTGAAGACCTGAGCGCATACACACACACACACACACACACACACACACACACACACACCCACCCACACCCACACACCCACACACCCACACACCATACATATATATGCATACACACACACACACACACACACACACACACACACACACACACACGCACCCATGCATACATACACACAATCCTTTCTTGAAGAAGAAGAAAAATTAGGAAGCATGCTATTGCCACTGATCCACAGCATTTTTGAGATGGAATTGCATATTATTGTCACTTCTTTGATTAAGTTCTGGCAGTTTACTTTTGGCTTTTGAGTCTACCATCTGCATTACCCTTCTTCTTCTCCAGAAGCTATGAATGTTTGGCACTGAGTAGTTCAGTGTCCATAGTAATTCAAGGATTAAACAGCTCCTATTAGCTGCCTTTTAAAGTTAAACAAAGGTGAGAGGTGGGCATCAGATGCCCTGGAACTGGAATTATAGAGGGTTGTTAATCACAATGTGGGTGCTGGTGATCAAACCCTGCTCCTCTGGAAGGGTAACCAGTGCTCCAGCTACTGAGCCGTCTCTCCGCCCCCCTCTTTGATGTTTGACTCAGTCTTTTGGATATATTTACTCCACAGTGGTGCATCTGGCTCATTTGGTAGCTACATTGTTTGTTTTCTGAGGTGCGTTCATACCGATTTCCAGAGTGGCTGTGTGGGAAAAGTGACTCATTAGGGCACCACTTCCAGAGCATCTGTGCCTGTGCTAATATCCTGAAGTGATGTGCTGTGTTAGTTACTTTTCTCACTGCTACGACAAAATACCAGAGTCCAGCACCTCGAGGCAGGGAGGGTTTGATTCACAGCAGCAGAAGCATCAGGCAGCTTCTCACGGTCCATAGAGCTGTGAAATGGAGAGAGATGAATGCTGGTGATCAGTTTTTTTCTTTCTTTTAATTCACTCTGAGAATCTAGTGTATGTGACCGTGTTTCTCATACTAAGAGTGAGGCTTCCTTACCTGCTCAATCAAACTTTCTGGGAGCACCCTCAGAGACACATCCACAAATGTGTTTCCATGGTAACTCTAAATTCTGTAAAGCTGACAGTGAAATTTAACCATCACATCTTCCCTGGGTTGATTGAAGAAACAGTATGTAGAAGGAAATGCTCTTGCATTCATCTTGGAAAACAGTCTACTGGATTATAAACTACAGGATTAAAAACAACAGATACCAGAAGAGCCCATGAAGGACAAGGCCTAGATTTGGGTTTTAAAGGATGAACTCGTTAAGAATAAGCACCATCATGGCTTTCACTCGGTGGAACAGTTGTGAGCATGATCTACACTGTTGTGCAGTTGTGAGCATGGTCTATATTGTTGTGCAGTTGTGAGCATGGTCTACACTGTTGTGCAGTTGTGAGCATGGTCTACACTGTTGTGCAGTTGTGAGCATGGTCTACACTGTTGTGCAGTTGTGAGCATGGTCTACACTGTTGTGCAGTTGTGAGCATGGTCTACACTGTTGTGCAGTTGTGAGCATGGTCTACACTGTTGTGCAGTTGTGAGCATGGTCTACACTGTTGTGCAGTTGTGAGCATGGTCTACACTGTTGTGCAGTTGTGAGCATGGTCTTCTACATTGTTGTGGGCATACAAACTTAGGAGAAAGTGACTACTTTGAAGTGAAAACACTCATTTATACACACAAGTTATGTTGTGTTAAAATACTCTGTTTTATAGTCAGATCTCATACTAAATAATGTTTAACCATGTTCTGCAAAGGGTAAAAACAGACTGATTCAAGAGACATAATTCAAATTAATGGTAACAAGAAGTGAATAGTTAGAGGAGCAATAGCATCCAGTAAAAAGGAACATGTAGGAAGGAGAAACAGACTTTAAGATCTCCTGGGCTGCCAATTGATCCTAGGCAGCAAACTGGGTGTCAGTCCCATTTGGGACCCAGCACATATGACCTGCTTGTACCAGGGAATGGCTTTGACAGCTTTTCAAATGAAAGGCTTGGGTGCTCTCCTGGCAGCACCACTCTAGATCAGAATGTCTATGCAGTAGCTTTCTTGTTCAAGTGACAATGTGACAGTGGGTTTCCAAATATCCCCTCCCACCTGCTGCCCTTTGAGTGTGACTTTGTAGACAGTGACAATAAATTCCTTGAAGCATATCTCATTTTCTGTTCTACTTCTCATTCTTGTTTGGGCAAATATTTATTTATTTATCATAAAATTTAATTTTATTTCTGGTTTTGGTCCTCACATTTTTCAAAACAGCAGGAAGCATTCATAGAAGCATCATGCTTCTCTTATCCTCCATCTTCTTCCATTTGTCATAGGTCCTTAGCTGCTTACATCGAGGGTGACAAGGTCATTGGGAATGCTACCCCAGTGAGATTAATACTCATTTTGTGGAGAGTTCGTTTTTATGAGAACATGGCTGGCACCTGAAACTCTCTGATGTTCTGTCTTGCCATGTGATCTCTCTTCTTCCTTCTCTGTCTTTCTCTCCTATACATGGTTGTGTCATTGGGATTCTATTCCTGGTAAGGACTGCACTAGATATTAAGTGTATGAGTCCACTCAATGTTAGACTTTCAGACTCTAAACTGTGTGCTAACTAAACTTCTTTTCTTAATAAAGTCCCTAGACTAGGATACTTTGTTATAACAATAGGAAACAGACTAATAGAGTGTCTATAGTTATTATTTAGTTACTATAGCTTAGAATGACATTGGTTGCTTTCAGTGTTTCTATAATCATCTTGATCAGGTTCTGGAGTTGGGCAGGGGTTAAGTTTCTTTCCTAAACAGGCTATTCTGCTAGACAGCTTTTGTAAGTCAGCTTCAAAAGGCTACCTTGAAGGACTCATAAATTCTGATAAACATTAGCAGCACTACTAAAAACACCAACAGTATAGTTTTGGTAGTGCCCAAATGGAAAATGTTAGCTTGGTATCCATGGAATTTGCCATGTAACTCTATAGTTCACCTGGCAGAGAGGAGGGACATATATGTCCTTGTCCCTTGACTTTAGGTTTGGCTATATGATTTCCTTTGGTCAATAGAAAGAGGTAGACACAATATAAAAATGTATCATTGTTGAGTCTTGTTTTTTTGGGAGGGTATTCTGCCACTCTTGTGAGGGGAATGTGTCTGACTTGCCCTCTGACCCTAGGAGGAGGGTAACAGTTATGAGAAGCAGAGCCAACCCAGCTGAATCAGTCTCACCAAGACACCCTGTCTGTATGTGGCCCATCAATGTGTAAGCTACATAGATGCTAAGGTATGGTGGTCAGGAGTAAAGAGCCATGCAATTATACTTCACTAAAGGCCGGAAAACTTGAAAGACAAAATCCAGAAAGGTAACAGTTAGTTGGGTCCTGATTTGTCATGGCCTGAGTAAGGGTCAGCGCAAGTAAGGCAAGAATTGGTTAGGTGTATGTACAACAGAGTCAGACAGGACAAAGAGGAGGCATAACAAGCTGGTCACAAGTATCTGAAGTATAAACATCAAGGATGAGTTAAATGGTTTACTGATGTCCAAAAAGAAACATCCAGAAGACTGCCTCCATGCTGAGCAACAGAAGCTTTTTAAGTATGAGAAGGAAATGTCTTCTGAGGAAGCCACTGGGATCCATGTTCTGAATCTTTAAAATTTCACCGAGTAAGAGAACAGAAAAATACCATGGAAAGAACTTGGGGCATCTTGCTGTGAGGGTGGAATCAACGTGCTGATAAAGTTGAGTATACAAATCTCATTAGGCAGATGGGCATCTATTCTTGCCCCATTGATCCTCCTGCTGGTTAATTACATTAGCCTATGAGTTTTAGAGAACCTAAAAGATAAAATATTGAAAATAATCTCTTGACTGAGAACAGAGTTCTTCCAAATTAGACATAACGCCAAAACAGAACGGATCAGGAGTCTAGGTTAACAGTCAACAAAGGGTTGGAGGTCAGGTTAGTCTTTTTAAAGATGGCACCCAGCCTGAGGTTGTTGCTGGATCATGGGTGGCTGGTACACATAGAGGGTTCATGGCTGTTAGCTCAGGAAGGCTAGTGAATACTGGGCTGGGTGAAAGCTAAATCCCTTTCTTCTCCCCTCCCTCCCTCCCTCCCTCCCTCCCTCCCTCCCTCCCTCCCTCCCTCCCTCCCTCCCTCCCTTCTCCCTCCTTCATTTCTTCCTCCTTCCTTCCCCTCCTTTCTCTTTCTTTCAATGTAACAGTAAAATCAACTATTCTATGGGAAAGAAACTCCAAAAGAAGTTCCTGTTCCCTGGATAAATGCAAGCTTTCAACACTCCATGCAGCCATCCTAATTTCTTTTTCAGGAAACACATTTTACTCTAAATGACCCATTTTGAAGTCTTTCTTGCAATCCGGAGAGGAGACTAGTCTGCTGGTTATAAAGGAATGGATTTTATGGGAGTGCTGCTGAGGTGTCTTGGTGGGAACAAATTCACAAGGGACAAGACAACACAGAACACCTTCTTGCCATTTGCAGAGAAGATCATGTTCTCTCTGGTTGAACAGGGCTGGGGCTGCACACTAGCTTCTCCTGACATTACTAACAATCTGCCTCATAATGCTTTAAGGATAATTTGGATAAGCTTTTGCTGGCTTCTCACAAATGAATAGGATAATCTTTGCTAGAGCTTGAGCATACTTAGAATGATACATAGACACTACAGACTCCTTTCTGAGATTGATTTAATGAAAAAAAAATCACCTCTTCTGATTTTGTGCTGGTTCATGCTGTCTTGAATTTCAACTTTTTAACATAGATAGAAAGTAGGTGGAACACTGTTGTTTCTAGGAGTAATTGTCAGTAACTGCATGGGGAGACTCAGCTTTAGATTTCTTGGTGATGATTCCAGAATATAGATTCACACATATGAGAGCTTCTCTTATATGAGCAATAGGATATTTTCCTACAGTGGTCACATAGCAAGTACTATAGCCTTCCTTCATGCCTTTAAAAACAGATGGAGACAATGTCTATATTTTTAAAATGACAAACTCATGTGGTTGCTGAAGGAATGGGAAGTTTCTGGGATTAGGGAAAATCATATTATAAAGAGGATGTGTTTTTATAATAGAAAGTTTAGAATCAGTAGAGCAAAAACTATAACTGAAATTGTGTATAATTTCCAACTCTGAACAAGGAAGAGCTCAGGAAACACAGACGACCATTTCTGCTGCAGTAGAGAACGTTCCAAGAATGGGCTGACTCCCCCCACTCCCTCCGTAACACTGAAAACTTTGACTCGGCTCCTGCCTTAAGACTCAGAATGAACCACCCTGGAGCCCCCCTCCCTCCATATTCAGTTCAGCCCTGTTCCTCAGGATTGGAAGGCTGATGAGGCTCTGTGTATCATCCTCTCTGACCTAATGTCCCCACCCTTCACACCTCCAATTCTCATATCTCTTCTACTGTCCCTCTGGGACTCATGACCAATAGATGACTGTGTATCTCTAGCTTTTTTTCTGAAATAAATTTCCCTTCACTTTTTGCTCTGTCTCCTCTCTGCTTGCCTCTCTCTTGCCCTGTGTCCTCCAGTACCATGGTGGCCAACAGATGGGCTTAGCGTCCTCTTTATTTTTCGTTGCCGCTTTTAGGTCATTTTACCCCCTTCCCTTTGCAAACCTCATGTTTGAAATCCAATCAGATTTTAGTCCCTATTTCTCTTATCTTCTAGCTTCTGCTCCTGCTATCCATCATTTATTAATGGGCCATACCTTCTATAAGGCATGCATCCTTTTGCAGTAGTTGAGAAGTCTTTAATATCCACATCAATGATGTTCTGTCACCCCCTGCCTTGCAGTTCCTTGGCTCCGTGCCTCCAATGACCTTGTTTTCCACCCTTCTGTTCAAGGTCGTCCTCCGACATACCATTGCTAGTAAGTGTGCCTTGTCACACTCATATTCTCTTCGCAGCCTTCTTCTTGCTCAGTGACAAAACATCTTCAGCACCACCACATGTATAGTCCACATTCCAATTTATACCATGCTTCTGTTTATACAGTACATCTTAGTTTCCTTATTTGTCTCCCTTCAAAATACTTTCTTGGAAAAATCCTTGTTTAGTATCTGTCTGACTTCAAAATGGCTGAAGAAAAACACTTGTAATCATGACCAGAGCTCTTTTAAATGCATGGTTGCTAACTTTTTTTTTCTTTTTTTGTTTTTTTTTT
This sequence comes from Peromyscus leucopus, assembly GCF_004664715.2. Lineage (NCBI taxonomy): Eukaryota > Metazoa > Chordata > Mammalia > Rodentia > Cricetidae > Peromyscus > Peromyscus leucopus. The sequence continues at coordinate 41,495,459 of NC_051080.1, read as the reverse complement.
TGAGACAGGGTTTCTCTGTGTAGCTTTGGAGCCTGTCCTGGAACTTGCTCTGTAGATCAGGCTGGCCTTGAACTCACAGAGATCTGCCTGGCTCTGCCTCCAAGTGCTGGGATTAAAGGCATGTGCCACCACCGCCTGTTTTCTTTTTAATCTATTTATTTATTATGTATAGAGTGTTCTGCCTGAATGTATCTCTGGAGGCCAGAAAAGTGCACCAGATCTCATTACAGATGGTTGTGAGCCACCATGTGGTTGCTGGGAATTGAACTCAGAACCTCTGGAAGAGCAGCCAGTGCTCTTAACCTTTGAGCCATCTCTCCATCCCAATGGTTACTAACCTTAAGCAGGTCTTTTTCTTGCTGCCAGTCTCTTTGTACATTCCTTGTCCATTTGAAATTTCACTTCTCTGTTTGGAATTTCATGTTGTTCTTGCTTTTCCAGCAATCCTCAGCTGTTGCTTATCTTAACTGAGCAAACAGAAGCAATTACAGTGTCCAGCCTCACTGCACCTGAGTCCATGTGCTCTGCTTGCCTTCCTGGAAGGATGAACTGCCCAGCCCCACCTGAAAACCACCTCCACTTTTGTCAGAGTTCCCCTCCCCTCTCAAAGTTTGGTTAAAAGATGTACCATAGGGCTGGGCATGGTGCTATGTGTTTGTAATCCAGCACCTATGGGGAAGAAGCAAGTGGATCTCTGTAACTTTGAGGCCAACCTGGTTTACACAGAGAGTTCCAAGCCAGCCAGGGGTACAAAGCAAGATCTAAAAAAAAAAAAAAAAAAAGTACCATAACGCCAGCAAGATGACTGAGCAGATAGAAAGATACTTGCTGCAAAGCCTGATGACTTGAGCTGGATCCCTGAGACCCACACGATGGAAGGAAAGAACCAGCTCTAGGAAGTTGCCCTCTGATCTCTGCAAGCATGCTATAGCACAATGCACCCCCCATGGGCATGTGCATGTGACACACACACACAAATAAAATGTAGTTAAAAAACTTAAAAAAGATGTGTCACAAAATTCATAGGCCCATATGAGCTCTAGTTATTTACTTATGAACATATAGGATAATAGTTAGATAATTGATTCTGTATTTATTACTGTCAGTATAAAGATTCTCAATGGTGTCCATGACCTACCCTTTTCTTCCTATTCAGATCACTTTAGGGTTTTTATTACTAAAAGTGATACTTCTAATTTCCTATTCCAAGACAGAGATAGCAAAGCTGTAGTTACTTTGTTGTGACTCTTCATGACATGTGTAAAACAGTACTGATTTTTGGTTCTACTTTTCCTTAATGTTACTGAATGTTGGTTATGGCTCATAATGCTGTATTGTCTGTTAAGCTGTCCACGAATGCTAGTTTCAAGTCCTGGAGGAGGCTGTGGAAAAGTCTGAGGACAGCTCTCTAAGACATAGAGCCTGCGTTGAGCCTCGGCCTCTTTGTGTAACGGCAGGACTGTCCAGATCAACCTGCGCTCTCTTCATCTGTGACTTTTCAGAAGCGATTGACACCGTCGGTTACTTCTTTAACGAAAGGCTTTCTTCTCTTGGCTTCTGCGGCCCCAAGTCTCCTAACTTCGGTTACCGCAATCTCCTGACTTTCAGCACACCTTACCTCTTCTTCTCAGTCTCTGTTCATTCCATTTCATTTCTTGCTTCTAAACAATGGAGGTGCCTAGAGTTTAGTACTTTGTCAGTACTCATATTCTATGTAGTTTCATCCTGGGCCGCCATAAAAAGTTATATGTGCAACAAGGTGTCCCTAACTGTAGAGGACTCTCCTTACAAAATTGCAAGGCAAATATAATGGTCCTCTGTACATTCTGAGCAACTCAAGGTTGTGGATGTCATGAGTCTTGTAGCTTTCAATATTTTCCATTCTTCATGACAGTGGATTCATTCTTTGAACTTTGGATCCACACACATTTAATACCTATGCTTTGATAAAAATCTAATATTCAACATCAAATTCCTAATTTCCCGTCTCTTAATTTTGTCTCTCTCTTTTCACTTTAGTAAATGATTGTTCAGTCTAAAAATCTGTGATTCCTCCCTTTCCTCTCTCTTTCTCTCTCCCTTTCTCTCTCTCTCCCTCCCTCCCTCTTTCTCCCTCTCTCCCTCCTTCCCTCCCTCCCCCCTCTCTCTCCATATTCTATTTGTCAGCAAACTGTGTGGCTCTACTTTCAAAACACACCTAGAATTTGACCATCATCACTATCATCACTCTTCTTACTATTAACATCATTAAACCACTATCATCTGCTTCTCATTTTGGATTATTTTTCTAACTGGCATATGTACATCTATCTCTGCTATTCTCATTTTTTTCCTTTTCAAAAAGATAATTGTGGAACACTTTACAAATTTTGATGTTATTCTTGCACAGAGGCCATGCTAATCTTCTCTATACACATGCTTCCAATGCAAGCACAATCTGTAATTTTATTTGTTTAATTAGTTTGTGTGTGTGTGTGTGTGTGTGTGTTTGTACAACAGTACATGTGTGGAAGTCAGAAGATGGCATTCAGGAGTCAGTTCTCTCCTTCTGCTCTGGGTACCTGGGATTGAACTCATGTCATCAAGCTTGTATGACAAGTGCTTTTACTCACTGTCATCTCAACAGCCCTTAATATAATATTTGTTTTTTGAGATAAGGTCTCTCTATGTAGTCCTGGCTGTCCTAAAACTCACTGTGTAGATCAGACTGGCCTTGAACTCACAGAGATTTACCTGCCTTTGCCTTCTGAGTGCTGGGATTAAAGGTGTGTGTCACTAGGATGAATTTCTAGCTCTCTCCACCCCCTCTATACACACACACACACACACACACACACACACACACACACACACACATATGTATATATATACATGTATACATACATCCATGTATACATATACATGCTTTTGGTTTTTGGAGACAGAGTTTCTAGTATCCTTGGCAGTTCTGGAACTTGCTCTGTAGACTAGAATAGTCCCAAACTCAGAGATCTGACTGCCTCTGTCTCCTGAGTGCTGGGATTAAAGGTGTGCATCACCACTGCCTGACATCCTCAGTACTTCCTTTTTTTAACTTTCTTTTTATTTATTCTTTATGTCCTTCACATCATGTATCTCCATCCCATTCATTTCCCTGTCCTTTTGTATTTGCCCTCTGCTCATGCAACCTCCCCCCTCCCCAAAATAAAGTAAAATTTAAGAGAAAAAAAGTGGAAGAAGAAGAAAAAAAAGGAAAAAAATCTCCTTATGGAAGCTGTAGTGTGACACAGTGAGTCACACAGTAAACCCTTTTGTCCATCTATCTTTACTTGCAAGTGTTCATTGCAAAGAGTCACTGGTCTGGTTCAAGGCCTCTGGCTTCTGCTACACTATTGATGCTGGGCCCTCACTGGGACTCCTCTTGGATGTCCTGTTGTTGCTCTTTGTCGTGGAGATCCTGCGGCTTTGGTCTGCAGGACCAGCCCCTTCACATGCTCCAGTAGATCATAGTTGGGGTGGATGTTGGGGTGGCCAACTCATCATCTTGGTTCTGGGCCTGGGTAGTGGCAGGGTTGGTGAGCCTGCTGGCTCTCCCCTGTCCTCACCACCAGGGTGCGCTCTCCTGCATGGCCCCAGCTATTTCACCCCTTGCAGTGATGAGCAAAGGGCAGGGCCAGTTCTCCTGCTTTCACACCCCCAGGGTCAGCTCTCCCGCACCTGCACCATCAGGGCCAGCTCCACTGTGCTGCCCAGGCGAGGAGCAGGGGCCACTCTCCCAAGTGCTGTAGCTAGTGAGGAGCAGTGACAGCTCTCCCACTCTTATGACCTCAGGGCCAGCTCTCTTACCTGCCACAGGTGGTGAGGGGTAGGGGTGGGGCGTCTCTCTCCTGCCCATAGCACCATGTGGTAGATGATGGTGGGGCCAGATCTCCCATGCTCGTGTTCTTGGGCAGTCCACTAGCACCCCCATTAGTAGGGTCAACCCTACTGTGCTGCCCAGGAGAGGAGCAGGGTCCATTTTCCAGAGTGCTGCAGCTGGTAAGGGGGAGTGTCAGTTCCCTTGCACACCACAGGTGGTAGGGGAAAGGGGAGGGAATCTTTCCCTCACCCTCACCACCACATGTCAGACAAGTGGGATGTGGCCAGCGATCCACACCCTCAGGATCAGCTCACCTGCGCCTCTGCCTGCAGGGTCAGCTTTGTTGTGCTGCCCAGATGAGGTGCAGGGCCCCTTTTCCAGAGTGCTGCTTTTGGTAAGGGGGAGGGCCAGCTCCCTCATCTGTTACAAGCGGTGATAGGTGAGGGGGAAATATAATCTTAACATACAAGTCACCATGAACTGATTAAAATCCTAGTCAGGTCATGTGACTCTGCTTAGTACTACCTGTGGCTTATTACATTACTCAGAGTCAAGTCTGACTCTTACAGTAATTATATGAGAATTTCATACAATGTATTTTAATAATACATTCATCTCCTTTGCCCCAACTCCTCCTTGATTCCCCCCACCTTTCTCCAACCAGCTTCGAGTCCTCCTCCTCCTCTTGTTCTCTGCCTCTTCCTCCCCATCAAGCCATCTCATAGAGGACCTTTGAGGCAATCAGAAAGTGCTTGGTTGTAGTTGGAAGTTTGCCTGGTTTCACCCAGCACTGAGGTCCCACAGCTGCTTATAAAATAATCACACAGAGGCTTAATATTATTTATAACTACTTGGCCATTAGCTCAGGCTTGTTACTGATTAGCTTTTATGCTATTCTTATCTATGTTTAGCCACGTGGCTTGGTACCTTTTTTTCTGTTCTGCCTTCACATCTTGCTTCCTTTCTGTCTGTCTGGCCACTCCTGACTCAGTTCTTCCTCTTCCCAGCATTCTTTTAGTCTGCTTGCCCCAACTATACTTCCTGCCTGGCTGATGGCCAATCAGCATTTTATTAAACCAGTGTGCAGAAGCATCATCCCACAACAGTTGGTTACTCCAACTGGTTACTACACTGTTGCACCAATGGGAATATCTTGTCAGGTCGGTTGTTTTTGTAGCTTTCAGGGCACACAGCTGGGTGGCTCCCAAGGCTCTTCTTAGTCTGGTTTCTGCCCCCTGTCTCACCCTTAGCTCCTACCACTTTGTCTATAATGATTTGGTTGCTGGTTCTGGAAAATGGCAAGATGGATTTTGTCCACAGCCTTGGTACTTATTCCTCGAGTATCTCTTTTCTCTTAAGTGTCATTGTGGACTTGTCACCACAGAGCAGCTGCCATCTCATCAGTGAGGATCTGACAGCAGATGTCCCTACCTCAAAGTGTCACCCTCTAGGCTCTGCTTTCCTGCTTCCTTAACCCACAGTATTGTTCTCACCAGATCCACTCCATTCTACTTAAAACGTTTCAGGTATTACCTTTACTACCTACTAGATTTTTGTCTGATTTGTTCACTTTTTTTTGTCATGTCAGGCATAAGCTGAATGTACAAGAAATGCTGATGTATACATAGCTGTTCAAGGTGTTTGCTCAACTTGTGAACCTTCCTCATAAGGTCCACAGGCCCAGTGAATACTACTAAAGAGAACATGACCTCTTATATTTTTCCTCAAGTGTCCAGTACAATGGTGATATTATATCATTGGTTCAAAACCCCAATCTTTTACCACCATATTTAAAAAAAATCTCCCTCCTTTTCTGTTTTCCTCTCTTCCTTCTGCTATCCCATCATAAAGGCTAGTGGAACACTATTCACTCCTGTACTAAGTTGAATACTGTCCATCAGAAATTCACATTTATCTGGAGCCTGGGGAATTGGGTCTTTGCCAATGTGATCAACTTATGGCAAGACCATACTGGATTAGGGTGGGTTCTCAGTTCAACATGATGGGAATTTGGACACAAAGACACAGACATCTATGGAAGAAGGACACACAAAGATCAGCCAGAGACAAAGTTTCTCTGTCACAAGCCAATGAGCACTAAGGATTGTTGGCAACAACTACAAGTTAGAAGAGGTGAGGACAGGCCCTGTTAAAGGTTTCAGAGTGAACATGGACTCAATAGTCTCTTGATTTAGATGTTTTGTCTTTAGGACTAGAAGAGAACAAATTTTTCTTATTTTAAGCCACCAGTTCATAGCAACTTATTCTGGAAGTCTCCTAGAACACACTCTCCAACTCTCCAACTCCTCAGATTGTTGTGGAATACTTTTTAAAGATGTGTTACATTTATTTATGCTGTGGAACATTTGTTTAATGATATAAAGATGTTTATGTTGCATTCGCTTAACTCTGTGAAGCTGTGTTACTGTGCCTGTCTAGAACACCTGCTGGTTCAATAAAGAACTGGATGGCCAATAGCAAGGCAGGAGAAAGGATGGGCATGGCTGGCAGGCAGAGAGGAGAATAGAAGGAGAACTATAGGAGGAAAAGAAGAGTAGCCAGAGAAGGAGGAGGACATCAGGGGCCAGCCACACAGCCACACAGCCACCCATAAAGTAAGCATGAAAATAAGAGATACAGAAGTAAGAACAGGAAAATCCCAGAGGCAAAAGGTAAACGGAATAATTTAAGTTACGAAAAGCTGGCTAGAAACAAGCCAAGGCAAGGCCGGGCATTTATAAGTAAGAATACACATCTGTGTGTGATTTATTTGGGAGCAGGGTGGTTACCTCCCCCCCCCCCACAAAGACATGAAAGAGTAAGAAAGCAAAAGAGTAAAAAATAACCAACAGCACAACAGCATCAGATCTCACACTACTTGGCAATTCTGAGACCACAATTATCTCACAGATTTGGAAACAATTACAATTTTCCCATCAACCATTCTCTCATATGTGTAACACCAGATTTTTGCTTTCATTTTACGTCTTGTGTTTGTGTTTTATTTCAAAACCCTTCAGCCTACTTATGAGCACAAAGCTTTCCTTGGTCTGAATGCTTTAATGAAAGAAGCTCTCACACAGTATGGGAGACTGTGGTTTCCTTATGGAGAAGATGTGGAAGCAGGAGCCAGCCAGGATCCCAAACATCTAATATGATTTCTCGCCTCGTATTTGTATACCAGAACAATCCCTAAGATCCAGCCTAGCAGCTTTGGTTTTTAGGAGGCCTGAAGCAGAGCTGGGGGAAAAGCCTTTCAGTGAGGTGTGCTGTGGGTCTTACGATGCATCTTTGCGGTGACAGAATTGTAACTGATTCCCTTTGAAGGGAGGTGGAAATGGTTCCCTTGAAGCTTTCAACTATTGCCTAGCTTCTCAATTGACCAGTCAGCCTTACCCTTTAAATTTCTCCCTGCTGGCATGGGAATGAAGAGTCCTTTAAAAAAGATCTGCCAAATAGGCAATAGCTTTTTCAGTCCAAAGAAAGGGCCAGGCATCCACCAGGGATTTGTCCCACTTCTTTCCCCCTCATACTCCAATGTTCCACACACCCCACCAAAATAAATTTTGCCACTGGCTAATTTCTTTCAATTTTCCCTTTTCCTGGATTGTCCTTTTGATTTATTCTTTCACTGTCATGCTGTTTGCTTTCCTCTTTCCTTTTTGCTTTCTGAATTATTTCAAGGTTATATAACTGCAGAAGACTGCAGGATTGACTTGGCACCATGCATCTGTGCTGCATGAGGAGAACCATGATGTTCCTGCCGCAAACTGCAAAGAGTACGGATGCAGATTTGAATTCCTTCTCGTAGATCTGTGTGCTCTTCTATGTGTGAAGAGAACTGTTGGTTTGACTTAAGAACATCCAGTTTTGACTGGACCCAGGTTTTCTGGACTTTCTGACAGGAAATGGTTTGAATTGTTTTCTCAGGCTGTTTGACCAATAACTCTGAGGGATTCAAGGGAAATGAAGAAAACTCTCTGAAATAACAAGATGGAATTTGACAGGATGTATGTGTGGTTGGGAGTTAGGAAGGCAACAAACTGCTGTGTGAATTTAGGCGTCTCAGCAGCACAGGGGCAAGGCGAGGAAACAAGACAGGGCTAGTGTTAGTGAGGGCTTTTCTTATATGTGAACCTCTTCATATCTTAACAGAGTCGGGACTAAGTGGAACTCACGTGAACTAGAGGTAATTATAAAGCCAAAGACCAGGGAATTGCCCATGCTGGCAGTAGACTGATCCTAAAAACGTACCCACAACTTCACCTCCCTCCTTGTTTCCAAGCACTTTTGCAGTTTGACTATGCAGCAACTCCCAGAAGTGGTGGAGTTTGTTTCTGAATATCCTCGGAATCGAGCATTTGCTTTGCTCTGAGTAGACTGTGATGGAAATGGCTGCATTCCTGTTAGGTCGAGGATTCATGGGCCTGTATGTTCCTTGGACTCTTGCTTCTGCCGTGTGATCAAGCCCTAGCTTGCCTACTGAGTGATGAGAAACACGCAGCCTCATCATATCTCCACCTCAATCAAGTGTCAGTCCACGGCTGCCTATGAGAGTGGGATGCTTTGACCAGCCAGCTGTCAGCTGATCTGACACTTGGCTGAATGTGCATCTACAAGGGCAGCTGAGGTCTGTTAACCTGGCCTAGACAAGCTGACAAAGTGAAGAAATCAGTCTTACTTATAGACATGTGACCCTTAGTAGTGGTGTTTTATTTAAACATGCAGCTCTTGATTTGTTATATAGCAATGGCTAACTGACACTACCTTGAAAGAATATCCTTATTAGATAGCAACTAATAACATTAGCCTCATAGAACAGAAGACTTGAGTTGGGGATATCATAGCTCTGGGGCTGTGGACTTTGGAGGTCCTGAAAACACCTGTAATCCAGAGGACTGTGACAGTCAGCTGGTCTGATAATAGAACAAGGAAAAGTGGCATGCCCTGCTAGCTCGTAGAAGCAAGAGATGTTTATTTCCGGTAGAACCAGTGTGGCTCATATCATATCGTGATTTTTGAGAGATGGCTTGTCCTTAGTTTGCTTTGACAGTGCTATGATACAACAGTATGATCAAAAGCAACTTGGAGGAGGAAAAGGTTTATTTCAGCTGACAGGTTCCAATTAATCATCATAGGAAGCCAAGACAGGAACTCAAAGCAGGAACCTAGAAACAGAAACCAAACTGAGGCCAAGGAGGAATGCTGCTTACCATCTTGATCCATCTTCTCCTCAGCTAGCTTTTGTATCCAGGATGGTACCACCCAATCAATTAGCAACCAAGAAAGTGCCCCACAGACATGTCCAAAGGCCAATATGATGGAGGTAATTCCTTAACTGAAGTCTCCTCTTCCTAGGTATGACAAGTAACAACAAAACTAACCAGGACTCTGCCAGAAACAGGACCTCAAGAGTGGTGGTCGGTGGCTGACTGGAGGTCATCAGGTGTTGAGGAAGTTGTGTGAGAGGTCACTGGAGAGGTCTCTGGTGAACCCACTGATAGCCCATGGCAAAGGGTCGAAGAGCACCAAGCCCCCGATACAATAGTAGCCCCCTGGTAAGAGAATTGTCCTTCTTCCCTTCCACACCGCTTTCTGTTCTCCAGCTGTGGAGCAGTGGAGTCCCCTGTATACGCGGAGCCTGGTAGTGGAGTGCTTGCCAGGCAAATGCCGAAACCGGCACACTTGTTTTCCCTCATCTGCTCCCGTCCAAGCCAGCTGTAAAATTCCTCCTGTTACTTGCACCTTGGAAGCAATATATGGTTTAATAGCTAAGCTGTTTCACTATTTTCTTAAAACAAAATGAAAATGAAAACAAAAAAGAAAGAGAAGAGAGGCCAAAGTTAGCAGCTGGGTCACCAAGCAAACTAGCTCGCAAAATGCCACTTGAGATGCTCCCATTGCTCAGGAGAGCTTTAAGAGGAGGAAAGACACCCATGAAATATAAAAGCAGATAAATTGATTTTACTTTTGATATAAGAAACACATTCCTGGGATGATGCATCAGCTCTATGTGGCAGTTTTCTGCCTGAGGTGACAAATGGAATCTGAAAAGGTTTATACCAAAATGAAAAAAAATCTATTAATTCCAAATTACAGGCAAGCAGCGGGACTGTAATGTTTCAGTGAAATATGATCCTTGTAAGGAATAGAGGAATCAGACAGATGAGAGTTTCAATTTACAGGCTGTGACTCCATAAGGAAGTATATTTAAACCCTTAGGGTTTCAGTCTCCTCATCTGGAAAAGAGAGTTAACAAAATCTGTCATGCGTAGTTGTTGCTAAGAATTGAATGAGATGATACACTGAAAAGTGCCTAGTTGTGGCGTGGTACGTAGCTAACGCTCAGTTAAGGATAACTGAAGTCTAGCTAATGTAACTCTGGCAGTTATTTGACTTCAGCATGATATCAGCACACTAGCTCTTCTTAAATTTTTAAACGTAATTCTTTATTGATTCTCTGGAAATTTCACATTGTGTACACCAATCCCACTCACCTCCCAGTCCCTCCATATCCACCCCTCACCCCTGGAGTATGCCCCTAAGTTAATTAAAAACAAAACAACCAAGAAAGAAACCCCACCTCTCCTCCATCTTTCCAACCCCTCTTCATTCATCCTAGCGGCATCGGGAGCTGCTGTCTCATGCAGTGTACCCCTGTTGTCCAATCAGCCCCACCCACAAAATCTTCGTTGCAATGAGTCTTGGTCTGGTTCCAGGTCTCTGGTTTCTGGTCCACCATCATCACTGGCTGTGCCTTCATCCAAACTCCTCTCAGATATCTTGTTGTTGCCCCAGTCAGGGAGACTCTGAGGTTACTGTTCTGCAGGAGCAGTCCCTTTGCCCACTCCAGCAGGTCAAAGATGGGGCAGCTGTTAGCATGGTCCAACCCAAGGCCAGGGATGTGGGTCTGGGTGGTAGCTGAGCTGGTCGATCTGGACCATTGGGGTGGGGCCATCTCTCTCGAGTGCTGGGGTCAGCTATCCCATGGGGTGGGGTTGGCAATGCCAGCTCTCCTGCTATAGTGTCCAGCGAGGGGCAGGGGCAGCTGTCCTGCAGCCAGTGAGAGACAGGGCTAGCTCAGCACAGACCTTGGATTTCAACACACACAGTTCCTATGATCCCCTGTGGCAACATGAGCCACTGACATCAGTCCAGACTCCAGCTGCTATTAGGATACAGACTCAGACATGGCCCATGGCAGCAGCCTGGGACTGGCCCCATGTGGCTTCACAGGTCACTGGGATTGGCCTGACCCCTGTGGTAGCGAGGTTCTTGGACACCAACATGACCACAGGTGGAGTCCCAGACCACTGGCATTGGCATGGCCTTTGATGGTATCAGGAACCATGGACATCACCACAATTCTTGGCTGCTGTAGGGCCATGGACCCAGACATGGCCCTTGGCAGCAGCCCTGGCCCAGATGACACCATGGCCCCAGTGACAGCATAGTCCTAGGACACCAACATCGTCACAGGATGTGGCCTTGACCCTGGGCATCTGTGTGGCCTTTGGTGCACCACAAGCATGGACATCTCAGACCCTGACTGTGATAGGACCACAGATCCAGACATGGTCCCAGGCATAAGGCCAGGCTCAGATGTCACCATTGCCCCAGGTGACAGTGTAGGCCACCCAGATTGGCATGGCCACCATGGCAGCATGGCTGCTCGACACCAGATGGCCCTAGGCAACGGCCCAGACCTCTGGCATCGGCATGGTCTTTGATGGCATCAGGAACCACAGACATTGCCTTGACATCAGTCCTGGTCCAGACAACACCATGGCCCCAGTGGCAGTACAGCCCTCAGACACCAGCATGGTCCCAGACGACAGCCCAGACCCAAGGCATAAGCATGGCTGTTGATGGTACCAGGAACCATGGACATCAACTCAGACCCACCCTGGCTGTGGTAGGGCCTTAGGCCCAGGCATGGCCCCTTGCTGCAGCCCAGGCTCGGAGGTCACCGTGGCTCTGGGTGGCAGTGTAGGCCATCCGGATTAGCATAGCTCCAATGGAAGCATGACTCTTGGAGATCAACATGGACTCAAGTGTTTGACCAGAACCCAGTCATCTGCATGGCCTTCAGTGGTTACTGAAGCCTTTGACATCAACACAGACCCTGGCTGCTGCAGGGGCATGGACCCAGACATGACCCTGGACAGCAACCCAGGCCTGATGTCATCATGTCCCCCGGGGTGGCAGCACAGGCCATTCAGATCAACATGGCTCCAGGGGTGGCCTGATCCATTGGCACCACAGTGGCCACAGGTGGTGGCCCACATTTCGGGCATCCCTGTGGCCTTGGTGGCAGTATGGGTCATGGACGTCAACATCGACCCCGCTCTAGCAGACCCAGATATAGCTGTAGGCAGTAGCCCAGACCCGGATATCAGTCAGGTCCTGGATGGCAAGCAGGCTGCCAACATCAGCCCATTCCTCACAGCCCTCGCTTCTTCAGAACCGCCTCTTACCACAGCACAGGGACCATTCCACCTCTCTTTCTCTCCGACTTCACCACCATACACTTGCTCATCATACAGTTGACACCCAGTGGCCAGCCTTGGCCAGGCACCTCATGGCATCAGGAGGGCCTGTGGACCTAGGCTGCTTCTTGGGTGTCTTTTGCCTGCCTGACACACAAGGCGCCCGCACATTATCTCTTAAGGGCTATTTGATTAAAGACAGGTCTGGAGAGAATTCTGCTGGTAAAGTGCTCACACAGCACCCAAGTTTCAGGCCAGAGTCTGCATAAAAAGCCAAGTATGATGATACATGTGTAATCCCACTGTTGGGGAGTCTTGCTTACAGGCAGCCTAACCTACATGGTGAGTTTCAGTGAGAGTCCCTGTATCAAAAAACAAGACAGAAACCTCCTGAGAACAACAGGGTGAACTCTGGCCCCTACATGCATGCTCATACATGTACATGTCACCTTCACATTGATGCGCATCCACATTTTACATTTTTCTTAGATGGTAATCCAGATAAATGTTGTATGTGATTATTTCCATTTCTTGTTGCTAGTGATTGGCTCATGAAGAATAGGTACTGGAGAAGCATGCATTACAAAGGATAGATGAGAGAGGGCAGGAGTTGGGGTGAAAACAGCTCTGGTTGTAACTGGTTGGCTCTGCTCTAAGGAGGCTATTTGATGACACCTCATGTGCTTGCCGTCTACTAGATAAGGCTTCAGGGGCTGGCAGGATATGGTTCAGTGGGTAAAGGCACCTGCCAGACCGCTGAGTTCGATCCCTGGAACCCATGTGTGCTGGTTAGATTTTTTTCCAGCTTGACAGAAACCAGGGTCATCTGAGAAGAGGGAACCCCAATTAAGAAAATGCCTTCATCAGACTGGTCAGTAGGAGAGTCTGTGGGGGCATTTTCTTGATCAGTGGTCGATGAAGGAGGGCCCAAGCCACTGTGGGTATTGACAGTGCTCCTAACCACTGTGCTACCCCTCCGGCCCTAAAGAAAATTTTTAAGAGAGAAATAAGAGAAAAAAGAACTTTTAGTTGAAGTAAAAATGTGAACACTATGGCTCAGGTGTATAAATGATGTTGGTCTCATATGGCCCTGAGTAATGATTTCAACTGTCCTGAAAAGAATGCCTGAAATGTGCTTAAGGCTAACAAGACTGTTTTCACAGCATACAGTAAAATCCACAGAGTTGGCTTAAGGTTCACACTTCCTCAAGGGGCTTCTTTGAGCTTTCTGAAGTGCTTTCTTTTACTTCCTCTGTTTCAAGGTAGTGCCTGGACAAAGCTGAAGCATAACCAGGTGTCTGTCTCTTAGGACTTCTAAGTCCTGCTGGGAAGCTCTGGCCCTGTTGTTGCTGGTTACTGGCTGAGTAGCTGGTCCTCCTGGGGGATGAGCACTACAGTTTGCAGGTTCATTTCTGCTCTTTCTGTCTTCCTCAGTGTTCTACTGCTGGAAGAGACATCATGACCACAGCAACTGTTATAAAAGAAAGAATTTACAGTTTCAGAGATTTTGTCTGTTATCATCACGACAGGAAGCATGGCGGCATGCAGGCAGGCATGGTGTTGGAGAAGTAGCTGAGAATTCTACATCCAGATGTGGAAGAAGCAGGAGAGAGTGATACTGGGCCTGGCTTGGGCTTATGAAACCTCAAAGCCCACCCTCAGTGACACACTTCCTCCAACAAAGCCACACCTCCCAATCCTTCTCAAGTAATGCTAATTCCTGATGACTAAGCATTCACATATATGAGCCTATGGGGCCATTCTCATTCAAACCACCACACTATCTTTACTTTTGGCCTCACACACTGGTTTTTTGGCTTCTGAAAAAAATCTTCACACCCCATGCTACTATTGGCATCTAGAAATGGAAATGTCAGCTTGGCTCTTTCTATTTGGAATTGGCTTCTGCTGCTGCTGCCCTACTGCTCTTGAACAAGTTGATCATGGTACTGAGTAAGTTGGAAACTTCTAGAGGGTCACAGAACTTCCTAGCACTACTCAAGATAGGTAGGGGAGTGTGTCATTCCCTCCTAACCCACTTTGGGCTGATGTGCTAAACATTGCAGAGCTCTAGGTTCTGAATCCTTTCTCAGGGAGCTTTGTCATGTGTTTTAGTTGCAACTCTGAATATAATATAATGTAATAAAATGGAGTATGAACATTTTGGTCTTAGGACCCTGTTATATTGTTTGAATGTGAAATGGTGTGCATAGGCTCATGTGTTTGAACACTTATTCTTTAGAGCAGTGACTCTCAATCTTCCTAATGCTGTGACCCTTTAATACAGCTCCTCATGTTGTGGTCACCTCCAACCATAAAATTATTATCATTGCTACCTCATAACTGTAATTTTGCTACTGTTACGAATTGTGATGTAAACATCTGTGTTTTCTGATAATCTTAGGCGACCCCTGTGAAAGGGTCATTTAACCCCCTTGAAATGACCCACAGGTTGAGAACTACTGCTCTAGACAATGGTGCTGTGTGGGGAGGTTGTTGACCCTTTTGGATATGGGGATTTGCTGGCAGATTCTGGGCTACCAGGGTGAAACGAAGGGTTTGGGGATTGCTCTGCTTCCAGCAGGAGCTTGATCTGCTGAGATGTGAAGAGTCTCAGCCACATGCTCCCGCCAGCAGGACCTTTGCCTTGGCTTCCACACAATGATGGACTGAACCCTCTCCAACTGTGAGCCAAAACAAATTCTTCTTCCCTTAGATGCTCTGTCAGGCATTTTGTCATGGCAATGAGGGAAGCAACAGTTCAGGCCTCTAAACACTGATAAATTACTGGATGGAATCCTAAAGAGCTTCTGCTTAGCAAGTTGTATCCATTTTGCTCACTGTGTTGTAAATAAAAACAAAACTTTGAGAATCTATGAATTCATTTAAAAATAACAAACTCATTCTATGTCAACAAAACAATATTTTAAAATGAAAGAGTTTGATTTTCTGAAACAAAAAGTACTTTAAGAAGTAGCATTGCTTTATAGTCCCCCAGAGATTCTCATTGATAGATGATGTCATAAAAGGTGGCCTCTATTTAGGCACACGTGTCTAGTGGGAGAAGCTGTGTCCTTTTGCATTCAAACGTTCTTGAGATCTTGGACACTAGAACACTCCAGTGTACTTTTCTGTGAGCATGGAAAAGGCATCAACACCTTAGCAGGGTCATGCATGTAGTTTTGACCTACAGATCCCTTGAAGGGTTACAGGGACCAAAGTAGAACCTGGCCATTTGGAAAATGATTCCTCTAGAACTTTCTCCTTGTGCAACTAGAGGGCTTTCCAAGTGCCTTTGCTGTCAGATGGGATCTACTTTGGATCATAGCCCATTTCTTCCCTGCTTGGATTTCCCTTTACCTTCCTCAGAGCAAGAACATAGAGTCTGGGCTGTAGGCAGAGAAATTCAAGAGAGATATTAATTCAAGTGAGACGAGGGTTAAAGTGAAATATTCTCAGAGCATGGAGTAGTTGGATGATTGCCATCACTTGCCTGCTGGGTGAAGCGTCTGAATTTTCCACTCTGCCTAAAAATGTACTCTTTCATCTCCATTTATGACACACACACACATCTCTCAAATCAGGAGACCAGCTCATTCCCTGGTGGTCAGTTCATTAGTTTATCATCTTGTTTTGGGGCACATGGTTCCCTTTGCATACGATAGTAGCTATTCCATGCTGTTACTGTTTAATAACCAAAATCTATAAACTTGGCCCAAAGTGATCAAGCTGCATGAAATTTCCCCCTCCTGTCACTCACATCAGTCCTCTCATCCCACAACAACATCAATCAGTCAAATTGCTCTTGGAGTTAGTTATGTTACCATGGCAATGCCTTCCTGCACAGTTAAAAATAGAGCTTATGTTCCCCCGCTGAAATCTGTAGAGAGAGCAAGAACCTAATTGCCTGGTGGTGTTCACCATGGGAAACTGATACCTCAGCAAAGTTGACCCAGCCACTTTGTACTAGGGAGCCAAGATGAAAGGCAGCCACAGAGATCCATCATAGTCTCTCAGGACAGTGCAGTTCCCGTGATAAGCAAAGCTGCCTCTTGTGGAGCCCATTGGGGTTTTCATTGTGGATCCACTGGAGGCTTTTAAGGTCTTGGGCTCAGAGGAGATGTCTTGACAATTTGGCAAATCTGTGTGGAAGAAGAGGAAAAATCAGCACAGAGGCTGGTTGAGAGCTTTAATCATTCTCTTGAACAAATTTAGATTGCTCCATGGGAAAAGGTTTCTGCAAATATCCGGGTCCCATTAGGGAGCCAGCCCCAGACGAGGGGTTAAGACAGCTGGTTTATCTGGGCGTTCCTGGGAATGCTAAGGAGTGGATAGTACTCAGAAAACAAGGCAGCTGAGAAGGGAGTATTATTAATTCAGTAACCATTAAGAGTGTGTTCACAGAAAAAATTTGAGAGGATGGACAAAATTCTTGCCTTTGAGTTGTAGCTGGAGAGGGAGGGACCTGAAGACTTCCGGTCTAGCTGAAAGCTACTCCCAAGAGTTCTTCCTCCCAGCTGTTCTGTTCTGACACACAGGGTGGACTCGCCTTTGGCCTCTACAAAAGGCCAGAAGTCACAGAGCTGTAGTTACTGTGGTGATGAGCTGGTAGATGAGGAATAGATGGGATGTTGATATTCTGCTACAGGTGTTCACAATGGGGGCTTTATTTTGGGAAATTAGAGACAGTCAAATCAGGCAAGCTTTTGTGATAGCAGCAGTATTAATGATGAATGAAAAAATAATAAAACCCAAAATTTAAAAATTGCCTTGTTAGTTCACTTAGTAGTCTGTACCCTCCTTTCCCTCCCTCCCTCCCTCCCTCCCTCCTTCCCTTCCTCCCTCCCTTCCCTCCCTTTCTTCCTTTTTTTTCACTCTCTATTTTTTCTTTTTGAGTCAAGGCCTCTTGTAATCTCCCTGGCCTTGAACTTGCTCTGTGTCCCAGGTTGTCCTTGAACTCCTATTCTCCTGCTACTACCGTGTGAATGCTGAGATTAGAGGTGTGTTAAGCACACGTGGCTGTGTTTTAAACATATGATTTAGAAGTATTTTTCTACAGAATGCTGGGCCTTTGAGTGGCCATTGGACTCCTCACTGTGAAAATAAAGCCGATCTACTCCGAGACAAGCTCTTGGGACTTTAGTTTTTCAGAGTCACAAATTTAAACCCAAATATCCTCAGTCACAATGGCAGTGTGGACCACTTCTGTGAATATATTTTGCCTTTTGATTCTCTTTTGATGACTCTTGGCGCAGTGTCTTCGGATGGTGGCTGAAGTGACAGAAATGCGTTATCAGAAGGAGGGATGCGATGCATTATCGGAGGGAGGGATGGAATGCTTATGAGGAGGAGGGATGGTAATGAGTTATCAGAAGGAGGGATGGTAATAACGCCTCCCCTGTGGTCTGCTTCATGTCATGTTACAGATGAGGAAACGAAGTCACAGAAGCTTGTTCAGGGCTCCTCAGCTGGCAAATCTAAGCCCAGTCTGTCTTCCCCAAAAATGTTAGACAATTTTATCATCTGTTTTTCTTCCATTGATTCCACAAATTAAAAAACAACAACAACCATGTTTTTGGGGTTGGTTTTCAATATTCAGATGAAGTACACTATGAAATGTCTTGATTGGTTGAAGACTAACCCGTGTGTACCTCCTCATCCCAGCTAGCCTGGCCCAGAAGCACCCAGCTTAAATGTAGGTGTTCATGAAATGTATAGTATATTCCTTTTCCCACAGAGACAGATGGCTGGAAACACATGTTTGCTCTTAACATTTCTCTCAGGTCAGAAATACCTCGTCTGCACTTCATGGTAAAAATAGGTAGAATTTGCCAGGCAGTGGTGGTGCACGCCTTTAATCCCAGCCCTTGGGAGGCAGAGGCAGGAGGATCTTTGTGAGTTCGAGGCCAGATTGGTCTACAGAGGGAGATCCAGGAAAGGCACAAAGCTACACAGAGAAACCCTGTCATGAAAAAAGAAAAACCAAACAACAACAACAACAACAACAAAATAGGTAGAATTTAATTGATTTTAGTTTGTCCGGTACCTAAGAGGATGCTATTTGGTTAAATGTATCCCTGAAACTAATCTATTATAGAGATAAAAAGCACTTTCCATGGATAAAATCACACATACACAAATTATCTATTATATATGGTGCATGTCTGTTCATATGGGTACACATGTACATGTGTATGTACGAATGTGGGCATGTGTGTGGAGGCCAGAGAACAACCTTGGGTGTTGTTTCCAAGGTGCTGTCCATCCTTTCTGTTTTTCTGAGACAAGGTCTCTCATTGGCCTGAAACTTTCCAAGTAGTCTAGCCTGGATTGCCAGTGTGCCACAGGGAACTACCTGGCTCCGTTTCTCCATCACTGAGATTACAAGAAATGCAACTACCATGGGTTTTCTTTCTTTATAGAAGATGTATTTATTTTATTTCATATGTATAAGTGTTTTGCCTGCACCTGTGTATAAACACCACATGTGTGCCAGAGCCCAAGGAGTGTGTTAGAGTCCCTTCACCTACAGTTATAGGTTACTATAAGCCACCATGTGGGTGCTGAGAATTGAACCCAGGTTTTCTGCAAAAGCAACAAGTGCTCTTAACCACTGAGTCATCAAGATGGGGATCAAACTCAGTTCTGAATGCTTGCAAAGGCAAGCACCTTACTGACTGAGCTTCTTCCCTAGGCCCAAATGACATATTTTGAATTTTCCTTTTTGGGTATAAACAGAATGACTTAGAAAACGATCTTGGGCAATGTACCATTTGTCATAAGGGCACAGACACACAGGGAAGCAGGGAAAAGCAAAGATCCAGACAAGAAAGGGCAGGACCCATAGAGCAGGAGGTGGCAGCAGGCTCTCATTTCTGAGCCTGGGAACTAATGTGGCTCAGTCCCCCTGCAGTCCTCGGCTTTCTCTCCTTTCTCTCCTTTCTCTCCATGTAGCTTGCCTTAGATCTGCATCTCATAGCTTTCACTCTGTTCTTTGTTTTACACATAGAGCAGTTTGAATCCTGGGTTCTATTTTTCTGTGACCTTTTTATTATTTCAACAGTTGACTGGCCCCACCTCAGAGTTTCTTGGTTTTAATAATGAAGGGAGAGAACTGGAATGGTCAGGTTTATGTTTTCAAGTCAAGGTCTATGATGGGATTCAGGACACACCATCTCCAAATGTGGCAGCTTGACACTTGAGAAGAGCCAAATGTCTTATCATCTCTGAAGAAGGCCATGAACCTAGCGGATCTTACTGAGGAGCAGGTCATCCAGAGCCGCCCCCCCCTCCCTGCCAGGCAGGGGTATGCTTATCTACAAAGCACAGGGATGTGGAGAAGACCAAACAACAGGCCCTGGCACGCCGCTGCACCAGTCACCCGTTAGACTGTGTCCATCCGCCCTCCCACTGTATTTCTGTCCTCTCTTGTCTTTTGCTTTGTGCTTGTTTTATGTGTGGCTTTAACTTTTAAACGTACTTTATTTGGAAAGAGAAGGAAGACTGCGAAGCTGTTCCGGTGATGAGTTTTATGAGTTCATTCTTTGTACTTGGACCAGGGTTTTATCGAGAGCACAGTAGAAAACAAAGCATCTGGCAGCTCGGTGGAGAACTGACTCACAAGCTCACAGTGGCCTTTTATTTTTATTTTTTTTTTTACAGAATATTTTTATTGATTATTTGGGAATTTCACATCATGAAACCCAGTCACACTCATTTCCTTGTCTTCCCAGGTCTGCCCCCCAAACCTTGTGATCCCCTCCCAAAAAGAAAAAGAAGAAAAAAGAACTAAGTTAAATTTGTGTTGCCCACATACTCATTGGAGTATGGTCAAACTCCCAGTGGCCAGTCCCCTAAAGAAAACTGAGTCCTTCCCCACCTGTACCCCACAAGAGGCCATCAATTGTGGAGAGTTAACTTCAGCATCCTTATCATAATTTTTTTTAAGAGTTCTTTTTAGCAGCTTTCTGTCTAGGCTGTTATTTTTGGGTGGTGGGGTGGGGTAGGGTATTATCACAGAAGCTTTCCATGTCCCTCTTTCTCAACCCTGAGTCTGCAGTCATGAAAACTACCACAAAAGTAGCTTCCTTGCTTGTTACAATCAGTGGGAGCATGGATCATGGACATCTGCATGGTCTCCAGTGGACCTCATCATTATGTGCTACGGAACTCAGCATGGTCTCTGGTGGCAGTATAGACCACAGACATCAACATGGTCTCAGGTGCCAGCACAGGCCACTCACATCAACATGGTCCAGGGCAGCAGCATGGCCCATGGCCATCAACATGGCTTCAGGTGGCAGTACAGACCAGGGGCATCTATATGGCCTTTGGTGGTAACATGGGCCATGGGCATCAACACAGCCCCAGGCTGCAATAGGACCATGGACCTAGACATGGCCTGCGGCGACCGAAGCATGGACCCTGTTGTTTTGTGTTTTTTGAGATCAGATCTCAAGATATATTCCAGGTAGGCTTCAAACTCGTGACCTCGAGACTTTATTTAGCCTTTTGAGTGTTAGAATTACAAGCATACCACACCATGCCTGGCATTCCAATTATATTTTTTCCAAACTCTCTACTCTTCACCAAACCCAAAAAAACTGTTCTTCATTCCTTGGATCCTTGTGTTTGAAGGTTCCTGTTTCATGTTAAAACTTGCTAGATATATTGGTATACTTTTGCTTATCTATTTTTTTCTAATAATGAACTTTGCTATGAACCTTGCATTAGGTGAAGAAAAAAAAATACTATTTTTCCTCTTCTAACTATATAATAAGTTTTTTAATTGTGGTCAAGTTACTGCCTCCAGTCCAATTAGTTTTGACCATTCAGGGTTGTGTGTCTTTTTCCTGGGTAGAGTGAGCAAATATTTATCCACCTTAGATATGGCACAGACAAGAGACAAAGGAAGCAGTTCCTCTCAAGTGCAGCTTAGTGAAGCAGTTTGTGAGGTTATATACAGGAGTCTAGGTAAGTCCCACGTAGTCATATCACCAAAATATGGTCCCTCCAGCATAGGTGACAACCCCGGATGGCTGTGTCCCTGGAGCTGCCTTTAGAACTTGCAGGCAGCTTGGCTGATTTTGGAGTCTCCCTCCCAGCAACTGTTACTGTTTATACAGTGTTGGGGAGGGGCCTTGTGAATTTTGTAGCTTTCAGGTGCTCCCTGAGCCTTGTAAGTTTTCTTTACTTCCTAATTCTTAGGAACCTCCCTCCTCCCTCTAGCAGAGAATGTTTCAGTTAGACTAACTGGCTCCAAAACAGCTGCAACGCTGTTGGCAAAGGCATTTGCTGGATGTGGGTCAGGCACGTACCAAGACTGAAATCTATCTCCACATCAAATTCCACCCACAGAAAAACCACATATCTGGAGGACATCATTTACATTTCCCTGAAGAAGTGACTTCACATTTAATATGGAAACCTTGACATTTAATATGGAAATGCTCACACAAAGAGCCTGTTTGCATCTTTAGAAAGGTTTTGAAAGTTAATCATTATTATTGCTTAATATTCTTTGTATCAGTTTCTCCAGTAATTTTCTTTAAGATTTTTAGTGCCAAACAGTGAATGAACTTTGTTTCTATTTTAATGAGTGAGATTTACAAAAATGACCAACTTTTCTATTTTCTCACTAGAAAAATCTAAGGCTAAATCTAGGTCTTAATTATAACATTCTTTAGTCTAGATTTTTGGAATAATAATCTCTCAATTACATACATACTTTTGATTTTTATTCTTAAAATTTTTAGTGAAAAGTAATGCATCTGTTGTCTAAACAACTTCAAGAATGTTTTGAAATAGCTATTTGCAAACAATAATATGAGTCAATACACGCTGCTAGTGCTATTGCTTAGTAGGAAAATGCTAATGATTTTGGGAAAATTCTGGATGTTACAAAGGTCTTCGGGCTAGTGACTATCTATGTTAAAGAGTGTGGTAAATCAGATGGCTGGTTACCACTGAGCTTCTGCCACTAAGAACATGCCCTCACGGCCCCTGCAGCAGTTGGATGACGTATTTATGCTATAGTGGTTGGAATTTAAGGGTTTATACAAAGATTTTTATTGAAAAGAGAGGAAGGATAGGTAGCCACTGGTGAAGAATTGCTCATTTCAATAAAGGAATCAAAGAAAACTTGATAGTAGCTAGTCTTCCATAATCACAGTTATTTTTAAAGTCTTTCCTTGTGTCTCATTTTTTAGGTTATGTTCTTCAGTGTTGTCCATTTCTTTTAATTCTTCTTTCATCTTTATGGATATATAAATATTAATATATATTGACAAATAAAAATTGTATATGTTTCAGGTTTATGATTTAGCATTTTGACGTACATTCTGGGAAATAACTGCCACCATCAAACTAGTTAACCTATAAATCACGTGTTTTAAACTAGACTTTTGACAAATTAAATTCAGCAGAATTGAATTGAGCAGAGAAATGTTTGTGGATTGAGCAACTCCCAGGAAGAGAATGGGTTCAGGAAATGTCTGCCTGTACAGCTGACAGGCAGCTTTGAGGAAATGTGAGAAAGCCCACGTGGGCTGTAGGGAAGCCTTGGCCGGCAGTGTGGTCTTTGCCTTATTGGAATCTCGTCTGCTCCCTTGGCCACTCAGGACTGTTAAAACTCAGTTACTCTCACAACCGCTGCTCCCGACTTAGGTGTTCAGTTAGTTTGCTTTTTAAGTTAAATTGCAATGGTTATGGACACAAGTATGAAATCCCCTTCAGGCCAAACTTAGTTTAGTATCTTACATGGATGCCATTTTCTTTTTCATTTACTTACTTTTTAATTTTTTAGGTTGATTTGCAGAGTAATGAGTTTCACTGTGTGTCTCCCAGCCATTTTCCCTTCTTCTTCCAGTTAGCTCCCCTTTCTGCTTTTTTATGATGCATACTTCATAACCCTATCTTTCATCTCCTTGAAGATCTTTTTCTCCTCTCTCATCATCCCCTTTATGGTTTTGTGACTTATAAACACACACATATGAATGCACACATGCATTCTAAATTTAGATTACATATAGGAGAAAATGTGGTATTTATCTTTTTAGTCTGGTTTATTTTGCTTAACATAATGGTTTCTAATTGCATCCATTTTTCCTATAAAAGTCATGATTCCATTTTTCATGTGTCTGCATAAAATCCCATCATGTATATGTACTCCGTTTCTTTACTCTTTTGTTGATGGACCTGTAGGCTGGTGCCGTGTCTTGGCTATTGTGAATACTGCAGCAGTGAACACGGATGTGCGGGTGTCTCTGCGGTGTGTGAACTTGGAGTCTTGCATGTATTCCCAGAAGTGGTGTAGCTAGCTCTAGTTGCAGAGTTTTCTTTTCTTTTTTTTTTCAATATATTTTTTTTTTTTTTGAGACATCATTTCTGTGTAGCCACAGCTGTTCTGGAGCTCACTCTGTAGACCAAGCTGGCATTGAATTCAGAGATCTGTCTCTCTTTGCCTCCCAAGTGCTGTGAATTAAAGGTGTATGCCACCATGCCTGGCTATTATTTGCAGGTTTTTGAGGACCCTCCCTACTGATTTACATAATTTATTAAAAAATTCAACTACTGTTTTCCTCCTCCTCCCCCCACCTTCCTCCTGTTCCCCCTTCCTCCTGTCCCCCTTCCTCCTGTTCCCCTTCCTCCTGTTCCCCCTTCCTCTGTTTCCCCCTTCCTCCTGTTTCCCTTCCTCCTGTTCCCCTTCCTCCTGTTCCCCCTTCCTCCTGTTCCCCCTTCCTCCTGTTTCCCCCTTCCTCCTGTTCCCCCTTCCTCCTGTTCCCCCTTCCTTCTGTTCCCCCTTCCTCCTGTTCCCCCTTCCTCCTGTCCCCCTTCCTCCTGTTCCCCTTCCTCCTGTCCCCCTTCCTCCTGTTTCCCCTTCCTCCTGTTCCCCCCTTCCTCCTGTTCCCCCACCTTCCTCCTGTTCCCCCTTCCTCCTGTTCCCCACCTTCCTCCTGTCCCCCTTCCTCCTGTTCCCCCTTCCTCCTGTTTCCCCCTTCCTCCTGTTCCCCCTTCCTCCAGTCCCCCCCCTCCTTCCTCCTGCTCCTCTATTTCCAGCTGTGTGTTCATCCCAGGTGCTTCAGGCAGTCAGCTGAAGTTTGACTCACCCGTTTGGCTACACACTATTAATTGTGAATCGATAGATTTTCACAGCTAGAATAACCAGACAAGCTAGGTGTCTTGAGCACTGGCAGGCATGTCTTCAGTTTTTAATTTTAAATAAGCACATGGCACACACTCTTACTGGAAAGAAAGCGTCTTTTCTGGAAGGCCACGTGGCCTATCTGGTTAGGACCTTGTTTTCTACTGAGTGCCTTTTGGAATTTGCATTAAAAATGAGGTTTAGGGTTTGAACAAACGAAAGTGGTTGTCAGGGTGACTGCATCTTTGTGCAGTGGTCCTTTTGTGTCCCTGGCATTTTAGCGGTTTGTTTTGGAGTTCTTATGTTGACAGTTGCCTCGTCTTAAAGCCGGCTCACACAGACCTTACTCAAGCTCTGCTGTGGACTGGGGTGGATGGTTGGTTACCTTGGAACATTTCTCTGTAGCTGTTTGTTCTTTAGTCTCACTTTGGAGGAGCCAACAAATTTGCTTTTGGCACCTGAGTTTGTAACCTTTCCTGAATTTCTCCTTCTCGACCTCTTGTCACAGCTCCAAATCCCATAGGCACTTCCTAACTCAGCCCAGATGCCAGGAAGACTCATCCCAGCTGGACTGCCTGACCCTAATGAGTGAGCAGCCATATGTATAGTTAATTAAAACAGAAGTCAAAATGATGAAATGAGTCTTCAGGCTGTACTTAGCCATGGCAAGTTTTCCTCTTATAAAATCTGAGAACCACTCATGCAGTCACCAGTAAGAAGGGACAAGCCACTCATCTTAGTGCCCTGTCTTTCAGAATCTCCGTGTAGGACCTGTAACGTGCATCTGTGTTGTGGACTGAATGACCACTGAACACTACATGGTGAGGAAAACACAGTAATGTCTGTCCTCAGATGGCCTTCTGTTCAGGGACATCGTAAAAATGAAACTCGCTGCTCCAGTGGGTGGACATTACGGTTTCTCTTTGGCACTATGAAGGCTGACTTTGCCTCCCACGCTGTGGTCCTGTAGCACTCCATGCTTGCTTCTGGAGTCTGGAGGTTAACCTGTCTCCCTTGCCACACTGTGAGGTCTGTTTGAACAGAGCTGTGGCACTTTAGCTAGTGAGAGCTGGTGGGAGCTGGTGAGAGCTGGTGAGAGCTGGTGAGAGCTGGTGGGAGCTGGTGAGAGCTGGTGGGAGCTGGTGAGAGCTGGTGGGAGCTGGTGAGAGCTGGTGAGAGCTGGTGGTGTGTGTTCAGGACTGTTTGTCATTGGCAGCCATCAGGAATTTGACAAATGCTGCCACATCAGGGCTGCTGCTGCTCCTCGTCCTCCCCCTCCTCTTCCCCCTCCTCTTCTTCCTCCTCCACTCTTGTTGTCTCCCTGTCTGTCTTTCTTTCTCTCTGTGTCTTCTTCTTTGAGTTAGCTTACCAGTACTCAGCTTTCAAAGTTGGAGTATGACTTTCTTTTTTGGTCTCTGGAGCCTAACCATGCCTGACATATGGTAGGTACTCAGTCCTTATTTGCATAAATAAGGGACCATTGCTGTGGATATTGCTCTATATAAATAAAACACTGATGGCCAGTGACCAGGCAGGAAGTAGGTTGCCAGGCAGGAAGTAGGTGGGACAAGGAGAGAGGAGAATTCTGGGAAGCAGAAGGCTGAGTAGGGAGATACTGCAGCCACCGCCAGGACAAGCAACATGTAAAGACTCTGGTAAACCACCAGCCACATGGCAAGGTATAGATTTATAAAAATGGGTTAATTTAAGATAAAAGAACAGTTAACAAGAAGCCTGCCACGGCCATACAGTTTATAAGTGATATAAGCGTCTGAGTGATTATTTTATAAGTGGATTGTGGGACTGCAGGGCTTGGGGAACCTGGAGAGAAGCCCTCCAGCAACAGACCATGCTGAGTATCCTGAAGGACACAAACAAAATAAAACCAGCCAACCCATTCTTATATATAATGAAACAAACTGTCACAAAATGTGATTTGAAGTGGCCCCACTTCCCACCAAAATGTGTCTCCCAGAATCTTGCTGGAGTGTCTGATACCCATGTCACTGTCCTTTTAAAAGTGCACATATTGGTTATTTAGGCAGAAGTTTACAGGCTAGAGAAGGAGAAAGGGAAGCTGACGTGGATAAGGCAGTGGGAGGAAATTAATTAGCTGGAGAAGAGGATTATCCACCTAATTATTCTGTTCAGGACCCACCACTGTGCAGGAGGTGAGCAGAGCTGAGAAATGGGTGAGGCTTATTCCAGATCCTTTATAACTTCCTTTTTTTTTTTTTTTGTCTTTTCTTTGTGGCCCAGACCTATGTAGTCCCGTACAGTCAGGGACATTATCTGCCTTTAAAACAGCAGAGAAACAATCCCTCATGTTCTGACCCTGTTCCTCCTGCTTCTCTAACACAGCTACTTGCCTTTTGGTTCATTGTTGACATTCTTCTGTTCTTTGATTCTGGTTATGATTTTATGTTCCAATTGAGGTACTGAGCCTTCAATGAGAAACCAGCTTCCCACTGGAAGGGAAGCTCAAAGAATGCTTGCCTTTAGTCTGCTAGGTAATTTTGGAAAAGAATTTCTGTTTATGTATATAAAAAGCAAGAGATGGAATTATCTTTATTAAAACACTTTCATTTGGGGGCTGGAGAGATGGTGGGGCCTGGGGAGATGGCTCAGAGGTTAAGAGCACTGGCTACTCAGCCAGAGGTCCTGAGTTCAATTCCCAACAACCACATGGTGGCTCATAACCATCTATAATGAGATTTGGTGCCCTCTTCTGGTGTGCAGACAGAACACTATACACAATTAATAAATAATTGCACTTGGGAGGCAGAGGCAGGAGGATCTCTGTGAGTCAAGGGCAGTCTGGTCTACATAGCGAGATAGCGAGTTCCAGAAAAACCAGAGCTTCATATGAGACCTTGTGTCAACACACACACACACACACACACACACACACACACACACACACGCACACGTCAAACAAAAAAAGCCCCCCAACCCCTACCAAAACAAAACTCTTTTTCATTTACTTAAGTAGATGCCTTTATACTTTAGATAAACTGTAAGGAACTGGAAGCTGGGGAAAAATCCAGACACTCAAAAATGTTTTGTATTATTAATAATGCTTTCAAAAATGCCCTCTTCCTCTTCTCTTCTTCTTCCTCTTCCTCTCCTCCATCCCTGTGTATCTGTCTCTGTGTGTCTCTGTGTGTGTATGTATGGGCAGGCATGCACTTACTACATGCCAAGCATTGAGCTAAATCTTCATGTATTATTTTTATATTTCTTTAACTATTTACAGATGAGTCAGTTGAGGCAGACATCAATAGTGACAGTAGTGTTGCTGGGAGTGGGGGCTGTGGTGAAGTGGCAGCTGGCTCTGAGCCGCCACACCGACTAAAAACATGAGGGAGGGGTGTGTGCAGGTTTTGGAGAGGCTAAACCTGGAGTATCACAAACTGGTTAGAGGAATACTTTGATCATGCAAAAGCATGTAAGTTCTGTTACCCAGACGGATGATCTTGATGTAGTCATGAGGTTGTAGATCTGTTTCTGAGAGGACTGAGCAGAACCCATAATAGGCTGCTCAGTCTTCTCTTAGAGATCAGACCTCAATTTCAGTTTCCTGAGACTGAGCAAGCAGTTTCTGAGGGAGCCATGAACAAAGAACAATCAATCTCAAACACCTCTGACAGCAAGGATGAGGAGGGCTGGCACATGGAGTACCAGGCCAGGCCAGGCCCGAGCCACAGTCAGTAGATAACCAAATAAGGACAAAGCCTGGGACTTGTCTAGGCCAACCCCCAAATGAAAAAGCTGTAGCTTTAACCAGTCCCGGCCAGCCTTAGCTAATTAGAATGTACTAATGTGACTGCAACTTGCTTAAGCCATTTGTAGATAAAGTTACCTAACTGCCTTATGAACTCCCTTTGGCTATGCTTAAAAGGAGGCTGTGAGCTTCTCCCAGGTTCATTACCATTTTGCCTTTGTGTGGGATGCTGCAACCTTTCTTGAAATAATAAACATTCTTGCTGGTTGCATACGTGGATGATGGTCTTTTGTGGGATTTCTTCAGGACCCTAACAGTTTCCATGCAACTACTTGCCACACCACCTTTGGCAAGGTCCAGCTTGTCACTACTTTGAACATATCATTGCCTTAATGACAGCCCTCCAGAGCTATGATAGCAAAATCTTCAGTTGTTGGCTGTGGGCAATGTGGAAAGACAAGTGAGATCATTTGGTTGTTCACTATAATAAAGAAGTAGGAGGTGGTTTTAGATTTATCAATGTATTGGTTACTTATCTTGCTAGTGTGACCAAATACCTCATGAGAAGCAGCTTAAGGAAGGAAATGCTTATTTGGCTCAGAATTTGAGGGTGTCATCTACCATCAGAGGAAGGCAGGGATGTGGAAGTAGATTCTCACTGTGGCATCAGGAGCATGAAGCTGCCTGCTTATATCTTGATTTGGAAACAGGGAGATAAAGGCTAGTCTTCTGTTGTCTCTCTCCCCTTTCTCTTTTTATTTAGGCTAGAACCCCAGTCTATTTCCATTCATTCCCACTATTCAGAGTAGTTCTTCCTACAACTTTCACTCAGTTAATCCTCTCTGGAAAAATGCTCATAGAGTACCCAGAGGTATGCCTCTCTAATGCAATTAAAATTAAACATCACAATCTATAATTCTCAAATTCCTGTTACTAGTATAGTTCTCTATCTAGAAAGAGGAAAAGCAAACAATGGAATTTATAAGTCCCTAGAAGCAAAGCTTCAAGGCTTTAAGGAAGCCCACATGTTGGATCCATGTGGCCAAGTTCAGGGAAAGATTATAAGGTGGAGGGTAGAGAGGACTGCTGTGAAATCTTTTCTGGAGGTGACATGGCTCTCACGCTCATGAACTCACAGTAGCTGTGGTTGCCTGCACAAGATCAAGTCATCCAAAATGGCAGTGTAGGTGGGGAGGTACTCTCCCACCCCATCCCTTCCAAAGAAGATATTGCCAGTTGCCAGTTGCTGGAGGAGGGAGAATCATTCTTCTAGTATGTCCTCTAGTATGTTACCCATGCTGTGTAGTGTCGTCCCCCCCCCCACCCCCGCAGACTGAAATATTTCATCTTGCAGGGAAGCTCTTAAAGATGGAAAGTAAATAACTCAAAATAGCTAGCTTCAGGAAGTCCCTGAAACTGATCAGATTCACTCCAAAGAGTAATCAGTAAAGGTTGCCAAGTGACTCTCAAACAAGCAAAGACCTCTCACCTAGAAGAGGTTTAGACCAACCGAGTCATTTGGAGAAAGTCTCCAACTTTGTTGAGCTGCCTCCAGGCTGTGCAGTGTGTGTCAGGTGTTCAGGTGAAATTGGAAGTGGCATGTGTTGAAGGAAATACAGGGAGAGTTGGAGAGGAGAAATGTGAGGGTAGATATAAAAATAATAATTTTATATATGAAATTTTCAAGTATAAAGAAAAATTATGTAAAATACAAAAATAAGATAATTACAATTGCAATAATAAAAGTAAAGAAATTAAAGGCTTGGTGAGGTACACCTTTAATTCCAGCACTTGGGAGGCAGAGGCAGGTGGATCTCTGTGAGTTTGAGACCAGCCTGGTCTACAAAGTGAGTTACAGGATAGCCAGGGCTACACAGAGAAACCCTGTCTCAAAAAACAAACAGAACAAAATTATTGAATATGTCTTTAGCTTGGTAAGAAACAGGGAAGGTGATTTCTATTATTTATTGTTTATTGGACTTGAACTTATACAATGCTCCTCAGATTTTATGCCACAGACAGTGAGTAGATGGCTCTCCCCTCCCCTGTCTCCTGTTTTCTCTATAGAATACCTAATTTTCGGGCCTGAGGCTTGACCACCTTGCTTGTTTATGACCAGAGGTCTGTGACTGAAAGCTGACTCCCACTTTAAGCTGTCTGTGTTTGCATTGTTTCCTGGCCACAGCGATGGGCTTGCAATGACTCATCCGTATCTCACCGTCGGTGCCTCATGTGTGCTCTAAATCTCTTTAAACCTCCTGAGTTTTACAGATTGGGAACTCGAGTTCCTCTGCTCAGCTTCTGGATGTGTAATGAATAATCTCCATCCCTGTTCACGTTTCCACTGAGTTGTTGCTGGGCGCCTCTGGGCCTACCTGTTCCCAGTTTGTGCTCTGCTGTCAATATCTATGGTTTGAGAGGAGAGCCCATTAACACCTGGTACAGTCTCCTAATGTGTCCCAAATTGTGAACTGTAACAGTGGCCTTGGTGCCGGTCCCCTCTGCCGTCCTTCCTGCCTATAAGACATGTGCCTTTTATGCTATGACTTTTCTTCCCTGCACAGATCTCTTGGTTTTCTCTCTGTATATAGTTCCTTTAGCTTTATTCTGGAGCCTTCCAAATGTAGTCATCTCTTACATGAGCCCTGGGAGATAGCTGAGGTCAGAACCAGAGACTCTCCATCAGCCCTTCCAACATGCTCTGCCCATAGTGAATGCAAGGGGTGAGTACAGTTGGTATGATACCAGGATGTCAGCGTCTCATGTGATTTCTAGACTGGTATTCAGGGTTCGAGTGAAGCAGTGTTTCCAAGGCTGGGAGCATGCACTCTGGCCTTTTTAGCCATTCCCCTTGCTACTCAGTGTGTTGTCTTTGACTTGTAGCATCCTCACAGTGATCTGGCTGGAAATGTACAGTCGCAGGCTCTGCCTAGACCTGCCAAAGGGCATCTGCTCCTTATGTGAATCCCAGGTGATGCTCATGGAAATGCATACTGGACAGATTGGGGTGTTTATAAGGAGTAATGCTGACATTAATTTGATATCAGAGAGTCATGTATGATTATGCATCTTAAGTAAATCCAGTAAGAGCTATTAAATACCCATAGTGTTTTTGTCTTTATACATTATTTACATTTAAATTCAGATTTTATTTTAGAATTTTCAATTTTTATGTTACTCCATACTATAGCTTGATATTGTGTACCAGCTTGAATTCTCCCTCCCCTCCATTCTTCTCTGGTTAAGAACTTTGATAATAGAAGCAAACTATTGAGCTGACATTCAAGGAAAACCCAGAAAATGAATTCCTTTTTATCTTCAGGCAGAGCAGCACCGATGAATAGGGCCTGTAATAAAACCCTTTTATATGGCTGTCATAGAAAGACAAACTTCTCCAAAGCAAATGGATTGGAGGATTTGCAAGCTATGATAAACAGCCTGACAAAAGGGGCTGAATTTCCCTTTTAAATGCTCAGAAGGGGGAGGCTTTAACTTGCCTTGTCAGGTAAAAAAAGAATTCATTATGAAAGCCATTCTAGCTGAAATTCGGAAATGAAAACTAGATGGAATCAGAGTGGAAAGCAATGATTTAGAAATGTGGTGAAGGGAGGAGTTTAATGAATCAAGTGTCAGCTTCTCATAGGAGCAAAAATAAATCACACAAGGGCTTAACCAGCTTTGTCGTCCTGCATTAGCTGGGTGTAGCCAGCACCCTGCACTCACTGTGAGGAACATTAAAGTCTAATTCTCACTGAGCTCTGAAGAAGTGAGTTGTTGATAATGATGTTAATAATGGCATCGTATCTACTTTATGACTTCTCTCTTCCAGCAACTGCTGAGAAGAACGAGATGAGGAGAATTGGATGGAAAATGGCCCTCATTTTCAGTTTTTCCATTCAGCAGTTGGCCTTGGACCCTAGAGTCCATCCATCAAAGGAGGCGCTGCTGCAGAGCTGTCTGAATTCTTGGTGTTGTCCCCAGCTCTTGCTTCTCATGTCTATTGGATTGCTGAGGCTGTCCTAGCCAAGTGCCACATGCCAGGTGCCTTAAGTGTAGAAACTTGACTGTCCTCTCATAGCTTCTGAGGCTTGAAGCCTGAGATCAAGGTCCTGGTAGGATTGTTCCTTCTGTAAACCTTAGAAGAAGGGCAGTCTTCTCTAATCCTCCTAGTCCTCTCTGCAGGAGAGAGTCTTTGCAATTCTCCAATCTATAGGTGAATCCTGTGTGTGTGTGTGTGTGTGTGTGTGTGTGTGTGTGTGTGTGTGTGTGTTCATGTGGAGGCTAGGGGATAGCCTTTCTGGTGTCACCCACCTTTTTGGGGTATGTAGGGAGGACAGGGTTTTTCACTGACTTAGAACTTGCCAAGTAGGCTAGGTGAGCTGGCCAGCAAATCCCAGGGGACCCCTGCCCCCGTTTACCTCCCAGTGTTGGGATTCCAAACGCACACCACTAAACTCAGGCTTTTTAAAGTGGCCAAGCCATCTGCCCAGCCCCGTTGATGCCCCCTTCATCTTCATGTCTTTCTTCCCTTGTGCATGTTTGTCTCCACATTTTCCTCCTTTCTGACGAATACCACTTGAGAAACTAGACAGGATTAGGGCTGGCTCTATTAACTTCACCTTGGATATTTCTGCAAAGACTCTGCCTCCATAAAATCGCCTTTTAAGATTCTTGGGATCAGAACTTCAACTCATCTGTTCTGGAAGACATGATTTAATCTGTGGCACCAGGTGAGGCCGCTTTGTAACAAGGTTGTTTGGTTTGTTAATAAAACTCCATGGCCTTAGTAGGCTAACAGCCATAAGACCAGGGTTCAGCAACTTGTTGCGGAATGAACACATACCACTTCCTCTAGGTCTAGAACAAAGCAAGCTCACATTCCTTTAAGGTATGCATTATGCAACAGCCATTTGTGAGAAAGTAGAGGCACTGAGAGGTCAAGGCAGTGTTTCTCATATTCTGTCACCATCTGTTTTCCTGCTTATTGTTAGTCTTTCAGCCCACAGTGAAGTTGTGGACTTCTGCTGTTTGCTTAGTGCTCTGTGTCCAGTCTCTCATGTGGTGCCTAGCACAGGCAGGCTAGACACTCAGTACATGTTTGTTCAGTGAATGCATGAATGAAATGGTCTAGGCACTGGACGTAAAGGCTGATTTGCTGAACCCAAACCCAGTTCTATTTTGCTATGGCCATATAGACACATTCTTACAACTGTGTAATGTCCAAGCAGACTTTCACTCTGTAGTGAGTAGTGAATAGTGTTGGTGTGATGGGACAATGAGACCTTTGTGCATTTAGGTGTAAGCCAAGCTTATGTTATTAGCTCCAGTGGAAAGTGGGTGGAAATAATATATACACTGTTATGCTCATCTCATAAAAAACCTTCCTGGTAGGTCGCTCTGAGTTTCTTTCCTTTCCCAGTGAGCTGTTCATATTTCCCAGAGAGCCCTTGGCATGTGCCTTCTGAAAATGGCAGAGGCATTGTCAGCATGGGCACTTCAATTGTTGTAGGAGAAAGAAGTAAATTTTTTATTCATTAGGCTGCCAAATCTTTAAGAAAATTCTTTTCTTTTTACAATTAGTTCTTGAGAGTTTGTATGTGTTTTGAGTCTATTTACCCCTACCACCTGTTCCTAGCTCCACCCAACTTTGTGTCCTTTTCCTTTTAAAAACTGTTCAAGACCAATTTGCGCTGCTCAAAATATTCCTGGATGTGTGGTCTTCCACGGGGCATTGTCAGCTCCCCAGGGGTGGCTCTAACGAAAACTGATGCTGCCTCTCCTGGTAGTTAACTATTGCCAGCTGCCCCAAGGAGTGAGACGGTGTGCCCTCCATGCTGGAATTTGGTCTGGCATCGGCTTGCACAGATGCTGTGAGTTCGCACGTGTGGCTTCCCTGCTCTGTCCAGATGTGTCCTTGTGGTCACCTGACTCTTACACTCATTCCACGTTCTCTTCTACCATGATGAATGAGTTGTGTGTGTGTGTGTGTGTGCACGCGCATGTGTGTGTGTGCAGTGTTCCCTTTAGGGCTGAGCATTCTGCAGTCTGTTACTTGGCCAGTTGTGGTTTTTTTGTGTTAATCACTATCTACTGCAAAGAGAAGCTCTTGGATGTGGGTTGAGAGACTCACTGCCCCTCTGTCAGACGCATGGCAGGTGAAGAAGGCGACCACATCTTTGCAGTTACTTGCAAGGGTAACTAAGCTGATTCTCACTCACCTGATGACCAAATGGAGACTTAGCGAGGCCTCTGCTTAATGCTGTCCTGTGTTGCTCTGGGCCACTTCTCAGTATACATCAAGGACTGGAAATATTCCTAAGAAAAGAGGGGCTATACCCAAAATCTATGAACTCATAAAGTTCTGGGAGATGAGTTCTTCCGCAGAGCACACTGAATGACTGAACTTGCTGTTTGAAGATACCACATTCACACAGTGAATGCTGTCTTCTTATGTGCACCGTGAAGACGCATAAATAGAATGAAACTACAAATTTATGAAAATGAAAAGACAAGAGATGAAATCTGAGTTATTGGGAAATCACTAGTATAATTCTTGCATGTCTCAGTGGGGACCAAGGACAAATGGTCTCTCTGTGCCTGCTCTTTGCACGTCAAGGACAGAGAAGCACATTATGGCTGTCAGATCCTGGTAGCACACAGTAAGATGTTGTTGCTTAAGATTTGCTCTTTATTAAGCAAGGAAAGCCAAATAATGGGATTTTAGCCCATTTTCTTTTCTCTGCTGTTCATCTTGTGGCAGCTTTGGTAAGCAGGACCGGCTGAGGTTAGCAGAACCGGAAAGGAGCAGGTGAAGCAGAAAGCTGCCATGCAGACCCTTGTGTCAGTCAGTCACTTAGAAATGACTAGAGATTCAGAAGTTCTCCCTTAGAGGATGCCCAGTTGATTGTTGTAGATTATTTTATTTCATAATCACATCCAGCTTTGAAGAGACTATCACAGAGCCGGATTCTTAGGATCCTCTAGTCTAAACATTCTGATTTTACAAGAAGGCACACAGTCCACAAATAAGCACTTGTCCAAGGTCACAGAAATGACTTTTTTCAGAGCCTGCACTAAGCCTTCTTCATGCCTGAGCCTGTTACATTTATCAGAGGCCTAGAACTGAACCTTTTCAATCATCGTTCCCTCACTTTCCATCCCTCTGTCATCTCCTTTTCCTCCTTTGCCCCCTTTTTCTGCTGTCTCTCTCGCTCTTTCCCCCAGTACTACCAATGGTACATTTACTCTGGAAGAAACATCACTCTGATGCCGTATCACACCACAGCATACCATACCAACCATACCATATCGTATCATACCATACCGTACCATACTGTATCGTTGGCCTTTTGGTAAAACCTTTATCAAAGTGTGGCTGAAGGGTGGTCTCAGTTGTAGTCTGAGGAAGGCCTTCTTCACACTGTCCTCATCTGGCTGATCTTTTCTCATGTGGTCTTTGCCGTTCTTGACCCAACACTCCCGGCTGTTGTTAGCATGTGTAGAACATTTTCAGTCCATCTCTGCTATTGCTATAAGTTCATTTCAGCCCAGAGTGTAGCTGATGGCATTTAAAGGTGGCTGATGCCCCTCAACATGCTTAGCAGAACTATCTGCTTCCTGCTGAACTCAGTTGTCAGAAAGGTTTCTTTTCCTACCCTGTTCTGAACAGTTGCACTCAGCTACACTGTGTTTGGGTCTATTTTTGGGTTTTCTCCTATACTATAACATTGGGAAGAGGCTGTTGGTTTGGTTTTGATTTGGTAAAAAGTAATTCTGGATTGAAGACAAATAAAAGATGAGCTTCTCCTCGGCTTTAACTAGAGGCATCATGTTGTGGGCCTACCAGCGGTGTGTGTGTGTGTGTGTGTGTGTGTGTGTGTGTGTGTGTGCGCGCGCCTAAAGGTCTCAGTTCCCTGATTGCTGATCATAAATGTAGCTTTAGTATGGAGTAGCAAAGACTCCCCAAAGCAGTGCTTCTCACTTGCTCGGGAGAGGAAATGGTTGTGCATGGTTCTGTAACATGATCTTCAAGTGAGTTGGCAAGATCAAATTCCTGCCAGTATTTGGCTTTTCTATTTGATGTTAATTCCAGAAACAATGGTTTGTTCAGTAAGATCTTGATTTTGACCTCTGGGTCCAAGGAAATAGCTCAGATAGTAAAGTGCTTGCCATGAAGAATGAGGGCCTGAGTCTTATTCCCAGGACCCATGTAAGAAAAAGCTGACCGTGGTGGCATGCACTTGTAATTCCAGTGTTGGAGAGCTGGAGACAGATGAGTCCTGTGTCTTGCTGTTCAGCTAACCTACTCTACTTAGTTCATCGCCAAGTGAGAGACCCTGCCTCAAAAACCAGAATCTGAGGAATAATGAAGTTGACTCTTGACATTCATATGCACACATATATGTGTGTATATGCATCTCCACAATGTGCATCCTCATACACATAAACAGACATACACACACACACACACACACACACACACACACACACACACACACAGAGAGAGAGAGAGAGAGAGAGAGAGAGAGAGAGAGAGAGAATATTCAATATGCAAACTAACCACCAAATAAAACTGACATATATCTAGGAAAGAATAAATTGTACAGGGCTGTACAGGGCTTGGAGTTCATATTCCTAGGTAAGTGATGGAGCCAGGTGAGGGACCTGAGTGATACCCAGCTTTTCAACTGTCATGGATCTCTCCACTTCTGTCACTCCTAACCCTTGTCTTTTTTCTCCTTTTTCATTTCTACCTCTTAGTCGTTTTCATGTGCTCTGTTAAGACATCACTCATCAGTGCTTCAGTGTGGTGGGGATATGACAGGGAGAGGTAATGCTGTCAGTGGTTACCTGCCCCTACTTGCATCTGAGTTCTTAGCCATGGACCCTGAGCAGGGAGGCCCACCTCTGGGCCAGGGCTTTGAAGAGTTGGTATATTTCTGCCTCTTTCTTGTTCCACGAGCTCCAAGTGGGCCACTCCTCACTCAGAGCTCATCCCCAGGGATGATTTAATTGATCTGGACTGATCAGGGCAGAATGATTCTACACAACAAAGTCAGAAGTCTGCTGCAGTGGACGGAAGAAGTCTACCCACTTGTCACAACACTTGCACTGTTATTTAAGTGAGAAACTTCATTTCAGCAATCCCCTGGAAATTTGGGGTTTGTTAAAGCACCTCAGGTACCCTAATTAATGTATCTTTTTAATGAGCACAGAGAAAATACTCTTTTTGCATCCCAACACCTGCCAGCTGCTCTGTTTTTTAGATTAAACTGTGGACCACAGGGATTGGGGGCACCAAAGCTGCCGCTCTGCCCCAGCCTCTGCAGGTGCTGGTCCTACCTGTAAGAACTTTGAAACAGTTAGTGGCTCCCCGATAGGGATAAGATGACATATGGAGATAACCATTATTTTATTTTCAAGATGGTGATTCTCTAAGGTTTACATTATGATTCTATTAAACTTTGTAATTCTGTTTACTGATATCCAATGCTCACAGTACAGCCTTCCATTTTGTGATATGAAGCCACAATTTAATTTTTTCCAAGTTTTCTGATACCCCTCAGTGGGAAGAAAACTTGCCAGTGTTCAACTGCAGAATTTGTCTCACCTAATTATCTCAAAACTGCAGGGTATGTATTTGATTCCTTTGATTGATCTGTTTTGTGTACGTATTTTCCCAGCATCTTGAATAATTTAAGAGCAATCTTCAATTTTGGTTTGTGACTAATTTGTTGTCTAGCAATTATGCATCCTTTTGAAGTAGCGTGTTGTACAACTACTCTATGAGAAGACTCATTACATGGATTTCAGCATATCATATGGACAGTCAGCCTCCTGAAACTGGATTATCTGAGGGGAACGTTGTTCTGAAAGGCAGCCATGGTTTCTGTCACCCAACAACAACATTGATGGATTGGTACATTCTTGTAGGTTCCAAGCTTTTCCTTTCATGTTAGTTGAAGACAGTCTTGACAGGGAACAGAGTGCCTGCTGCTACTCTGGAACCAAGGCCGAACCAGACTTGAAAAATGAGCCGCAGAGGTAAACAGGATCATGTTTGTTCGCTTGCCCACCCACCCTGGAATCTATAACCTACCTGTGTCAATCAGCTTGTCAGCCAGCTCTGGGTTGGAAGTGGGCTGAGGCAGAGAAGCAAGCAGCAATGGCAGATGCTTTAAAACTGTCCCAGGATTCCCGGAGAGTCTTATGAGGTCATCCCACTTTCAAATAGGCAGAAAGATCTCTCTAATGTGCAGAAAAATCCATCTTTATCTAAAGCATGGATTTTCTTTCTGCTTAAGGAAGGCTTCTTAAGGTGGAGCTCTCTTGGTAAGGTTAGGGTTTCTCTTGCTAGATCCAGAAGTCACAGTGTTACTCTTTTGTTGCTAGAGGTTGCTTTCTTTGTTATGTTTGCTTCTTAGAAGCTGTCTAGGATTAAAGCCCTGAAAGGGGACATGGAGAACAGAAATTCCTTTACTCACGGGGAACTGGACTGGCTCTCCTCACTGAAGGGGGAGGTCCTCTTTGCCCACCCTTAAGTAACATCAAGACTTTGGGGAGGACACAAATTCATAGCTTATTATTGAACTCCAGCCAAAGACCAGAGCACAGGTTGGTTTGAACAAGTTCTTTATTGCTGGTTAAAGTGGAGAAGATTGGTCAATGGCAGAGGTTGAAAGGAATTAGGAAGGACCTTACTACGGTAGAATTCACATGTTCAAGACAATCCTTAAAGTCATGCTTGGAAGTGGGTCCTTAGGGAGATAATTAGGATTGATGCCATGAAGTTGTTCTTCATTGGGACTAGAGAGACGGCTCAACAGTAAAGACAAAGGTGCTTTTGCAGAGCATCTGAGTTTGCTTCCCAGCACCCACATGGCAGGTCACAACCGTATGTAATTCCAGTTCCAGGAGATCCAATGCATCTCTGTGAGCATTGTGTGCCCATAATGCCTACACAAACATAAATGCAGGCAAAATAGTCACACACATAAATTTTTTTTTAAAAATGTTCTCCTTACATAATTGTAAATAATTCATATATTCACATTTTATACTGTGCATTTCCACAGATTTGTCATAATTATGTGAATTATAGAATTTATAAGATTTTTATATTGTATGAAGTTCATTTCCTACAAGTACAGTGTTACTCTAGCTTTCTAGAAGACTACTGACAGTATATGTAAAAAATGGTGTCCATTTTTCTGTGTAAAGATTAAAAATAAATTTAAAAAATACATATATATATGTAGCATTAATCTATAACATATATAACATAATATATAGAGCACTTAATCTGAAGGCAGGAGGCAGATCTAAGTAGTATTGAGATAACTACTCTATCAAAAAGGATGAAGCTGTGAATTTTTTCCATGCTTAGTAATTGCATGTGAAAAATACAAATAAAAGTGCAAGATGTAAAAAAAAAAAAAAAAAAAAAAAAAGCTGTGTGTGGTGCACACCTGTAATGCCAGCACTCAGGAGGCTGAGGCAGATCCACCAATTCCAAGTGTCCCTAGGCTGCAAGGGAGACCTTGTCCCCAAATAAGGAGACACAATGTTTTTTTTTTTTGTATAGACTCTAAAAATATATATTTAGAGATCATAGGTAGCTTCCTGAAAACAATTACTTGGAAGAAAACAAACACAATGCAATTTGGGAATCACAGAAGAAGCTGCTCAACCCCACTCCCTCCATCACAGAGGGGTATTTACTTTGTGGTCCCAAACACAGAAGAACAAGATGAAGTATTTGGCAAAGGGGCTGCAGAATCAGAAGTAGCTCAGCTCATCATGTTGTTCTTTGTTGGTCTGGTACGAAGACAGGGTCAAGGGCTTGTTTTCATGAGGCAGGGCTCTGAACACCCTCAAGTGCACGAACTTATCATCACCAACATCAACCTTGATAAAGAAGTTGGTGCCAGCCACCACCTGTTGCCTGAAGGATATGGCTTTGAAGACAGTGAACTTCTGATTTTCTTTCTCTTCAAGCTGCGATTTCACCTCGTCGGCGATCTTCTGAGTCTCAGCCGTGGCCGGCTGCATGGCGGAGGGCCCGCCACACATCATCTTGGCTGCAGAGGACCTGGTGACACAGACAAAGGCGCTAAGAAGGAGACACAATTTAAGTAAGCATCTTTTCTCTGTCTCCCTAGGGTGTGCTCTCTGCCATGACATGGCCCTATGAGAAGACACTTACCAGATGCTGCTGTGCTAGCTCCATGCTCAGAACTACAAACCAAACAAAGAGCTGCGCTTTCAGTTACAGCAGCAGAAAGACAGGCCTATGGCAGGATTTTGGCTTATATGGTAATTTGGGGGAAGGAGTGAGGAACTGGGGTTGGAGGTTTTCAGGAAGTAGGAGGTTCCTGTGGTTGGACGCCATAATTCTCTGAACGGAGGAAAGGCTGAGTAAGGTGGCGGCTTTAACTGGCGGGAAGAGGGAGCTGGTACAACAAGGGGTGCTTGGACATCTTCATGCTTTTGGGCAGTGTTGTATTTTTGTCATGATCGGGCATAAGTATGGAGTTTCACTTTGTCCTAGAGTGGCTGGGTTGTTATTGGTGTTCTGTGGGTTGTTCAGTAAGGGCCAGCTCAGAGTGCTGCACCGGCTCCTGAAACGCTGCCCTTCTGCAGACCTAGGTTAATCTGCAGTCTCAGAGCCTGTGTTATTGTCCTGCTCAGTGTGCATAGTCTTATGGAGCTGTACTAGTGAAGAAAAGACGGGGCTTCTGTACTGATGAACTAACCCCAGTCATGACTCTGCTGAGGGCTTCATGCACCTGCTCTTGTGCCCTTCTCTCTCTCTCTTCACATCCCTTATTACTCGGAAAAGCAGAGAACCTTGGGTCCCTATCCCCAGTTCAGCCAGTCGTTCTGTGACTGAGAAGCTGTGCGGTCCATGTTGCTCACATTCTTGAACGTTACTCCAGCCTTGCCATTTTGGTTCTTCTTTTACATTAAGATGGAGAGGAGACAGGAAGACAGAGGAAGAAAACCCAGAGAAACAAGAGGCAAGAGGGCAAAGGGCTAATAAGGGAAAATGAGGCAGGAACAGCAAGATGTCCAGAAAGCAATGCAGAACCAAGGCCTGAAAAGTACTTCACAGGGCTGAAAACTGGAAAGAGCCAAGAAGAAAGAGAGGAAGAGACACAGCAGG
The DNA here is from genome assembly GCF_004664715.2 of Peromyscus leucopus. Classification (NCBI taxonomy): domain Eukaryota; kingdom Metazoa; phylum Chordata; class Mammalia; order Rodentia; family Cricetidae; genus Peromyscus; species Peromyscus leucopus. Next base: position 41,454,101 of record NC_051080.1, on the reverse strand, counting down.
GATTGAGCGGAGGTCACAGGCAGTTCAGGCTGAGGCTGTATCCTTAAAGCTCTCATACTTCCTGTGGTCAATCTCAGGCACCAAGGAGATGGTCATTTTGTTCCGGAGAAGTTTGGGTTGGAGTTGGGTCAAATTCGGCAGACTAGAAGAGAACTACATCCTACTGAGCACTCCTGGCACTGTGCTGGGATGCTGGTGTCCCCGAGGACGTCCTGTGCTTTTCTACCTGCTCACATCCCAGGAGGCCCTGTCCCCTGCCTGCACAGGTTCCTGCAGGAGACTCTCTTTGAGTTAGGATGAAAAGCAGTATGAGTTTCCCCGCCAGTCTGGGAGAAGGCAGCATGAGCAGATGGAGCTGGGAGCTACCTAGGAACCCGATTAACCCCACAGCGATGAGAGCAGGAATCACACACGAAGACCTTTTCTTTTCTGCTTGTGAAGAGGTGATATAAACAGCCAGTGGGAACGTGGGAGAGGGTGGGGTGAGCACGAAATTCCTTCCCTTGAAGTCTTTGAATTGGCCCCATAACCACTGATCTTTTGAAGACACAGGATCGTAGAAAGCATCAATTAAGAAAGAGAAGGTAAGCATGAAGCAGAGGAAGATTTGGAGGCCAGGTTCTGGATTCTCATTGCAGTTCTGTATGTTCTGAAACTGGGGATCTCAGGTAATAAGTCTTTCTGGACAGTTCTCAGTGTCCATCTTTGGGGAGTAGAAGCAGATATTTGTGAAACTTGAGCCAGGTATATTAGGGGTCATTCTACAAGATAACTTCTGTAGAGATAGTTTCTTTTTTTTTTCCTGAGGGGAGATAGATAGATAGATAGATAGACACACACACACACACACACACACACACACACAGAGAGAGAGAGAGAGAGAGAGAGACAGAGAGACAGAGAGAGAGACACAGAGAGAGAGACAGAGAGACAGAGAGACAGAGAGACAGACTCACATACAGAGGCAGAGAGGGAGGCTCAATGGGTCTCACCACACATTTACTTTCTGAAAAGCCACCCTGGCTTGTCTTCCAGTGTGTGCATGTGGTCAGTCTTAAGGCTGGAGAAGTTGCTCTTGGGGATGGGTCCTCCATCTAGGCACTAGCAGGTGTGTCCAGTCTGTGGCACATGGGTTACATGAGCCCTAGGACAGCTGTACTTTTCATGTGGTTCAACACCTTTGTAGATGACAGCATCATGCTACAATGTCAAAAGGCTGGACACCCCTGCAGAGCGTGCTGTTTGTGTGAATTCTTTATGGTTTGGGCTGGGTGAGTGTACCTGGAGAAATGGATTTCTTTCTTGGTCAGTAAATTTTGCTGAAGGGAGTTGGTTTGAGTCTCCTTTTTTTTTTTTTTGTATCCATTTTTATCATTGGGATAATGCTGTGGTTGAAATGTGGTTTGTTCCTTAGTGGGTCACGTGATGCAGGTTGGTCCTGATAGGGTGATGCATCCAAGGAGCTTTCAGCAAGCTAAGGCTTTGCTGTTTGTTTCAGCCTGGATACTGTGATCCAAATGAATTCTTTTGTTTATGAGCGCCTACCCTCAGGTATTTTGTTATAGTGACAAAAAAGAGAGTCCATAGTGGAGGCAACAATATGTTTTGGATGAAGTTACATTTTATCTAGCAACCTCACCCTGATCTTCCCTGTCTTTCTGTTCCTCTCCCCTCCCTCCCTTCCCTCCCTCCCTCCCTCCCTCCCCTCCCTCCCTCCCTCTCCTCCCTCCCTCCCTCCCTCCCTCCCCCCCCCCCCCCCCCCCCCCCCCCCCCCCCCCCCCCCCCCCCCCCCCCCCTCCCTCCCTCCCTCCTTCTCTTCCTTTCTAAGTGCTAGGGCCACAGGCATTTAACACCGTCCCCAGCTTGTATTTTTCTAATCTCTTAGACAGAATGTTATAATCCTAGGCTAAAACCCAGTGTCCTCATCACGGCTAGCCTCGCCCCCAGTTCCCCCGCCCCCAGTTCTCCCCGCCCCCAGTTCTCCCCGTCCCCTCCAGTTCTCCCCGCCCCCAGTTCTCCCCGTCCCCCAGTTCTCCCCGCCCCCCAGTTCTCCCCGCCCTCCAGTTCTCCCCGCCCCCAGTTCTCCCCGCCCCCAATTCTCCCCATCCCCAGTTCTCCCCGCCCCCAGTTCTCCCCGCCCCCAGTTCTCCCCGCCCCCAGTTCTCCCCGCCCCCCAGTTCTCCCCGCCCCCCAGTTCTCCCCATGTCTTCCTCTCTCAAGCCGCTGATAAAATCTGGGAAATCTCTTAGACTAAGCCAAGCTCATTTTTGCTTTTCGGTCAGGCTTGACTGTCCACAAGAAAGCACTTGTGGGACCTTACCCTGAAGGAGAGCAGAAGAACAAGTGCCTATTACATTGCCAGACTGATTCTGGTTGCAAGGACAATGAACTCGTTCTGAGTATTCTGGGTTCCATTTTGAAGGTATTCAGAGAAATAAGAAAAAAAGAAAAAAGGAAAGGAAAGTGCTTTAGCCATCACTGAGACTGAGAACAAGGCGGTGGCTGGGTCTGTCATGGCTCCTCTCCTCAATCAGCTCCCTCAGCCGCCAGCGTTCTGAGTCTAAACTTTCCCTGTTCTGGGGCCACTGATGCACTGGCTCTTCCTTGCAGGTTTGGTTAATGCCTTCTGTTTGCTGCCTCCTTCAAGGCGAGCTTTTCTGCTTTCACTGCCTCTGTTCGTGTCCCCCCCCCCCCCCCAAACGTGTCCCATGTTCAGACTTCCTGAGAGAGGGAGTTTGGTTGTACAGACAGTTGGCTTCCAGGATGGAGGGCCGCCACAGGGCCAGGCTTTGCTCTGGGCACCTCCTGTGGCCCTGGCCAAGGATGAGGTGGAGCAGGTGTCAGTGCCCTGCCTAATTAGTTGTGGCTGAAGTAGCGGAGTTACTGGGGGGAAAGATGTCGGTCTAGACTAAGAAGCCACAGAGAAGGGCTGCTGGAGGCTTTTCTGTGAAGTGTCTCAGAACTCCTTCATGGGCTACTAGGAACTCAGAAAAATACTGAAGAGCCGGTAAGTGCTGCGCTGTAAAATGCGCAAGGAGTCCCTAAGAGACTGAGATCATTATGGTCTGGGGTGGGAATCCCTCTGCCTACAGTCTCAAGAAGCTCCTAATGGCATTTGTCCCGGCTTCTCTCCCAGCTTCACTTTACACGGGTGTGAGCTCTAGCCACTCGCCCTCCTGGCGACCCTTGTGTGACAGTGCCACTAGGAAGGAAGCCCGTGTCTCCCTAGTTTGGGAACACGTTTTTACTGTAACCTTACTTGACTCTAGACACTTGGTTCCATCTCCTGCTGCTGCTCCGCGTTCCTGCTTCTGTTCTAGCATTAAAGCACTAGGCTGGGATCGTGGACTGACATGCCTGTGGGCTTCACTGGGCAGGGAGAACGTGTCTCCGCCCCCATCGGTCGTCTCCGCCCCCATCGGTGGTCCTAGTACTAGCTGCCTACAGTGAAGCTAGGACCAGTTCACGTTTCCTGGGTTATCACGCTGTTCCACACATTGTTCCAAGTGGGTTTTTTTCTGTATTAACTGACATAATCCTCCCAACACTCTTTGACACAGAAGTTATAATTAGCCTCATGTTGTTTTTAGAAACTGAAGCACAAAAAGGTTGAGAAACTTAACCAGGATCGTACAGTTAAGAGTCACACTTCAGAGCAGGCAATCGGAAGTACAGAGGACTTAATAGACAGTCAGGTGGTCAAAGAGGATACAAAAGAGCCAGTGCTGAGGGCTTCAGAAAGAAAAAGAAAGGGGAGGAAGACATGCTCAGAGTGGGGTGGGGCTACATATCATCAGCCATGCAGCAAGTGAGACCCTGGAGACAAGGCTGGACCTGTCAGTGGGACCAGACTGGACATTTGTGATGACAGGATGCTTTTGAAGAGGCAGTGATGCGGTGAAAAACAAGTCTAAAGAAGATGAATCTGGCTTCAGAGAATGGGATGGTCTACAATGGGAAGGTAATAAACCTGACGGTGATTGCAATGGTTTATGGTTACAATATTAGCATGAGCATGGACCTGGAACCAGACAGATAAACAGCTGAGTCCTGGTTCTTCACGTCAATGTGACTCTCCTAATGCCCATGCCTCCTCTCCATCATCTGTGAAACTAGCATTACCACCACCTTATGGGTCGTTTAAGACGTCTGCCCAGGTCTTGGCACAGAAATAGATCTACCTTTTCTTTTGTGTTGGATCAAGGTGATGAGGGCTAGAGCTTGTGTAGAGACACTGGGCATGGGGAAGTCTGGGAACTGGGACTGGGAAGATGGGAGGAGCACGGGGAGGAGCTGCCGAGGGGATCAGTTGGGGTGACTGGATCTGGGTCTACCTTTGTCACCAGCTTCTATGGACTCATTGCTCCTGCGCTGTTGGATATAATTCCCTCTTTTGGCATGCGAAGTGTTAGACTGCAACTGTTCATTTCCCCTGCAGCCCTGAAGGCTGTACCAACCGTCTAGGAGGTTTGGGAACTGCAGGGAGGGGAGAAGAGACGATGTCCAGCTCTGCCTTTCTTTTCCGAGAACCCGCCCTCCTCCTCGTCACCCTTGTCCTTTCTTTTCCCTCTGAGTTGGAAGTGTCATCGCTCTGTTTTGTGTTGGACAGACGACTGGGTTATCCCAGCATCGAAGCAGGGTGTGGCGGTTAGGACAAAGTAAGCCAGGTTGTAACTGTTTTTCCTAGAGTCCTCGAGTCATCTCTTCCTGATGAGACTCCCCAGTTTTGTTTTCTGGGTGCAGATTTACCATTTTTTTCCTTCCTTGAAGATATGCCTCATAGTCTTCCTGATCAGTTTTGAAGCTATTTGTGATGATGCTCCTTAGATTTCCCCACCCTAAACATTCCACATGGGAATCTTCAAAGAGAAAGAAACTGAGGCCTGCCCCTAGCAGAATATGCATGGAGTTCCTCGCTAATACCCATTTTATATTATAAGCACTTAGAGAGTGCATTTTGCTGTGGGCGGAATTAAATGTCTGAGCAGTTGCTGAAGCCTCTAGTGAGCTTGTTTCCATGGCAGCCCTCAGAGGGCCAAGGCCCTCTCCAAAGGAGAGCAGTTTATTTTCAATTAGCAAAAGGCAAAGAGGTCTTTACTGTAATTTTGCTTATGGAAACTTCAGATAAATTTCCCCAGCCCTACAGATGCCATGTAATCTCCCACACACATATTTTTCATGGAAATGGAGGAGGGTTGTTGACTATAAACACAGAAGATCCCAGACACAGGATGTTGGTGATACAGGCCAACAAAAGAATGCCATTTTTAATGAAATAAAGAGAAACATCAACTTTACCTATTAGGTATAGCCAAATGCCTGCTGATAATTTCACCTGTTTAGAATGGCAAATTTCCATTCTAAAATGGTTGGGGGTTATGATTGGATTCTACTTAATAGAAAAGTGAATATGGGAATCCTTTGAGCTACTGAATGAAGATATAAACACTATCAAACATTTCAAGAACGGCAGCCAATGTGAGGAAGCAGAGGAAATTACCCAGGATGCTCAGATGCTCCATAAAAGAACAACTCACCATGTCGAAATTTACCAACATACAATAGAAAGAATAGCGTAGAATAGAAAGGGAGCACAGCAGTTCATATCATGGCTGGATGTGGGGAGCACAGCAGTTCTTATCACAGCAGGATGTGGGGAGCACAGCAGTTCACATCAAGACAGGATGTGGGGAGCACAGCAGTTCTTATCACAGCAGGATGTGGGGAGCACAGCAGTTCACATCAAGACAGGATGTGGGGAGCACAGCAGTTCACATCATGGCTGGATGTGGGGAGCACAGCAGTTCATATCACAGCAGGATGTGGGGAGCACAGCAGTTCACATCATGGCGGGATGTGGGGAGCACAGCAGTTCATATCATGGCTGGATGTGGGGAGCACAGCAGTTCATATCATGGCTGGATGTGGGGAGCACAGCAGTTCATATCATGGCGGGATGTGGGGAGCACAGCAGTTCACATCAAGACAGGATGTGGGGAGCACAGCAGTTCACATCATGGCTGGATTGGGGAGCACAGCAGTTCACATCATGGCTGGATGTGGGGAGCACAGCAGTTCACATCATGGCGGGATGTGGGGAGCACAGCAGTTCATATCATGGCGGGATGTGGGGAGCACAGCAGTTCACATCAAGACAGGATGTGGGGAGCACAGCAGTTCATATCACGGCAGGATGTGGGGAGCACAGCAGTTCACATCATGGCGAGATGTGGGGAGCACAGCAGTTCACATCAAGACAGGATGTGGGGAGCACAGCAGTTCATATCATGGCGGGATGTGGGGAGCACAGCAGTTCATATCACAGTAACCAGAAAGCAGAGAAAGGGGAATTTCTGTGCTATGAGGACTGCGTCCATCCCCCTTTATTCTGTTTGGGGTACACAGCCTATGAATAACACGTCCCATATCCATGGTGGGCCCTTCCCACTTGAGTGAATCTTTCCTGGAAAATACCCTTGCAGATACCCTGAGAGGTAGACCTCACCAGTCTCCCAGGGAATTGTACATTCAGTGAAGCTGAACATTGTCACAGTGTTGACTCTGGTATGTTGGATGACTTCTGACTGTTTATCAAATCTTCTCTGTAATGGCGAATGGACTTGCTTCCGAGACTCACTATCAGTGGAGACATTTCACGATCAGTTGAAGGTTTGAGAGTTTTGGCTTATGATCTAGAAAAGAGAACAAATGTGTAGAAGGCCTTCCCTCAGCCACAGTACTCAAATACATCTACTCTTCCTTTTCTTGGCCTCTTCTCAGTTGCTTGATGAGCACCAATACAACTCTGAGAAGTTTCCAGGGGATTCTGGGTAGACAGACAAGAAGAGGTGTTTCTGTTCTTGACTTCAGAGTTTAGTCCTTTGGGACCTTAGGTCTCCCAAGACTCTTCCTCTCAGTTGACATAAGTGTGGTTTCTGTCCCTCTGTCTGTAGTGGCCATCTTAGCACACGCATACACTTGTTTTCTTGAAAAATGCTCTCAGACCATAGGCAGATTTGTAAACTCCATTTTTAAACTTACCTTTTGGTTGCAGGGTTTCCTTAAGAGAATAGCATTAGAAGTTCCTTATGTTATTTCAGCTACGTCTTTTTTTTAATTTGTTTTGCTTTTTGATTATAGTCTTGTATATGTTATGAAATCACTTACGAACTGACCCATATAATCAGTACCAGAGTTTTAAAAGTGTTTTTATTTTATTTTCTTAAACATTCACCATTGTTTTCTTTGATTTTAGCTAAAATATTAATCTTTCAAAATGTATGTGTGTGTGTGTGTATGTAAATTTGTCTTTATCACCATTTACAGTGTTCCCCAAATGGCTTGCTTGTTAAAAATTACTTCTGACTGGACTCCAGGTTGTATGTGCTCCCCAGATGGGGGTGCTGTGTGGTAGGTTGTGGAGCCTTTTATGAGGAAGTTGGTCACTGAGGGTGGACTCTGAGGTGCTATTGCTTGGCCCCACTTCCCATGGCTGACTGGTTTCTGACTGCCAGTGTGATGTGACCAGCTACCTTCCTGGCTTCTGACACCAGCCTCCCCCGCCATTGTTTCCCTAAACCATGAGCCGCTGCAAACCCCTGCTTCCAAACCCCTGCTTCCTTACGTTGCTTCTTGCAAGGTAGCTGGTGACATCGACAGGAAGGGTAATATATTCCCTGGGATCGCGAACTTTGCTCATCATTCTGATTTTTTGGGTTATTGTGATGATGTAATTTCTTTTTATATTAGATTTTAAGTTCCTTGAGGGCAAGGATGACAATGATTTTATTTATGTTTATCAACCTGAAATTCAGTCCTGGAATGTAGTGAACTATATATATATATATATATATATATATATATATATATATATATATATATGTGTGTGTGTTGTGTGTGTGTGTGTGTGTGTGTATGTATATATATGTGTGTATGTATATATATATATATATATATATATATATATATTTAATTGATTCTTTGGAAATCTCACATCATGCACTTCAATCTCACTTATTTCCCAGTCCTTCCATAGCTGCCCTCCACCCTTGAAACCTCTCCCCCAAAAGATAATAAAAAATTAAAATTAAAATAGAAAACAAACCAAACTAAATTAAACCAAAACAACAACAGAAAAGCATCTCACTGAGCCCTTGGGGCAACGACCTTCTCCTCTATCAATCGCAGCCTCTCTCCCGCCAGTCACAGCCATCACGTCTCCAGTTTCATTGGACTTGTATCCCTCCTCTCCTCCATCCTTCACACCTCTCCGTCATGTTTGTCAGATGGAAAGGCACTGGAAACTTCGGTGTGTCACACAGTACACCTTTTTGCCCAAACAGCTTGACTTGCAAATATTCATTGCAATGGGCTGTTGGTCTGGTTCACGGCCTCTGGCTTCTGGCACACCATCAACACTGAACCCTCACAGAAACTCCTCTTGGACATCCTGCTGTTGCCCAGAGCTGTGGAGATCTTGTGGCTATTGTTCTGCAGGACTGGCCTCTTCATGCGCTCCAGCAGCTCAGAGATGAGGTAGATGTTGGGGTGGGCCAACTCAAGGCCCTGGATCTAGGCCTGGGTGGTAGCTGAGTTGGTCAGCCTGAGGTTCAGCCGGGCCTCCCCTTCACTCCAATAAGGGGCAAGGCCAGCTCTCCTGTGCCTACATCACTGCTGTCGCTGCAGGTCAGTAAGGGGTGGCATTAGCTCACCCAAGGTGGGCAAGAGGCCAGGTCAGCTTAGTACAGCGCTTGGACATCAACATGGCTTCAGGCAGCAGCTCAGACCATGGACATTACATGGCCTTTGATGGTGACATCAACACAGACCCCAGCTGCAGTAGGGCCATGGACCCAGACATGGACCTTGGCAGCAGCCCAGCGCGGACACGACTGGCCTTAGGTGGCAGCACAGGATCCTTATATCAGCCTGTCCTTCAACACCTTGCGTCTCTAGTTCCACGTCTCTCCACAGCACATGAGCCACTCTGCTTCTCATTCTTTCCCATCTTTCCATCACGTATTTGTTGACTGTAGTGGTGCCCTCTGTCCTGGGCCCATGGGTGAGGGTGAGTGCTTGGGTGTCTTACTCAATATGCTTTTATTAGTTGACTGGGTGAATGAAACCCACTCTGGAAATCCTGACACTTAGCTCAAGTGGGAGACTAGCACTACAGTAGCCAACCATTACAGCTTAGAGGCAGAACTTTTGTAAGACATTTTTCACTTCAGATACTAGCTTCAGACTTAGGCCATAGTCATTTGTGACCAACTGGCTATGTATCTGGGGTCAGTGTGATGATTTTCTAGAAGGGTTCACAGAACTCAGGGCACACTCTGCTGATGACTGTAACTTTATCATAACAAAAATCACACAAATTAGAATGAGTCGAGAAGCAGGAAGACGCAGAGGCTAAGGTCCAAAAGGACTCCAGACCCAGGGTCCATTCTCTCCCCTGTGGAGCCAGGATGTATCCTTCCACAATGATGGGCTCATCACTGTCTGACAATGCACAGGGTGCCTCCACCAGGGAAGCTTTCCACTTCAGAGTCTGGAATTTTATCCAGGTATCATGATGCATGCACAATTCATTGAACCATTGCCTTCATGACTGAACTCAGTATTAAGCCTCCCCTCTCTCTGGACCTGGGTACTAAATCTCTATGATGTGGTAACCTTTTGAAGAACCAAAGCATCCCCATTTCGAGCAAGCCCCTCACCCCAGCTTGAAACAGGCCTGAGTTTCAAAGTTCTCAGAGCTGCTGACATAAGTCCCAGGACAAAGTCAGGATGTTTGAAGAGCCTTCTGATAACAACTAATTAACCATAGAATGCCCCAATGCCGGAGATGGCCAAAGTACAAAGTCAGGATGTTTGAAGGACTATCTGGAAACAACTGATTAACCACAGAATGCCCCAATGCTGGAGATGGTCAAAAGTACAAAGTCAGGATTGTTGAAGAGCCATCTGGTAACAATTGATTAACCACAGATGCCCCAATGCTGGAGGTAATCTATAAAGTCTGACAAACAACTGGTACAAAGTAAGATAACACAGAAATTCTGGAAAGCCCCTAAAACTTGAGCCAACCAGAATTGTACCCATACTTGCACCCCTAAATGATGTAACCCTGTGGTTTTTGCCTCTAAAACCTGAGCTTGCAGAGGGGCGGGCACCTCCTCCAGCCTCTATGGTGTTGGATGCCTTGATGAGGTCCCTGCCACACGGCTTGAACTGCTTCAATAAACCTTGCTTTTGCATTTCGGTGAGTTCGTGTCTCTGGTGGTCTCTTTGGGGGTCTCGAGCCCAGGGCATAACACTTTCACATGGCTATCCCCAACCCCAAACTACCTTATTGTCAAAGCTATCGAGGAGCTTATACAGGTTACTTCATTGTTATAAACTACTATTTAGGAGCTCATTCCAAATAACAAAGTCACTGCTGTTGTTGGGAAATTTTAACAGTTTTTGATTATTTTCCAGAATTGGGACAAAGTCCAGCCAAATTCTTTATAATACAGGAAATTCTTTTGGCTTTAATTAAGATATATTGGTATGCAGGAATAGAATCTAGTGGGGTGAATTCAAATAGAGATCTTATGTCTGAGAGAAAGCTGGGGTTTGTATTTAACAACTACCATTAGTTTGCCCTTAGGACATGGTTGAAGGTCAGACAATATTCCACATAATAGCTACTTAATCATCAATTACTAGATGAATGAAGTAAGGTGAGTGTGAATTGGATGTTGATGGATGCGTAAACGTGGATAAAAGAAGAGATGAAGGGAACAGGAAGGCAACTTTTGTACAAACTCACTAACTGGCACCGTGCCGTAATGGATGCCGGAGGCACACACGGCTGTAAATGAAAATGATGCACAGGAAGGGTCTGGGTTCTTGCTACTGATATTGGCATTGTGACTGGCTTTTAGCAGAAGCTAAGGTATAGGATTCAGTGCTAATCATGGAAATGTCTATTAAATGATAATCAGGTCGACCTGAAGACAAGAGCATGCTAAGTCATCCTCTGCTCTTGAGCAGCCATCCTCCCCAGGCAGGTGAGCTTTTCCCAGAGTACAAGCCAGCCCTGTGGGATACTTACCCGGCCTCCCATTCCTGCCTCTCTCCCTAGCAGCTCTCCTCTCCTCCCTCCTTCAAAGCACAGAGCTGGATGACTAACCAGAAAGTCTCCCACGGAGTGTCAGCTGCTGTCGGCTCCACCTCACAGCTGCTGTCGGCTCCTGGGTCACCAGCTGATTCTTTCTTGGTTTTAGAATCCTGAGGGAAATGTGGAGACCGAGCCTGACCCAGGGGTGAATCATAGCTGAGCATCAAAGATGAAGGGCTCCCTGCAGCTGGACACCTCCTTCAGGGGACAAAACACTGGAAAGGAGAATGGAAATTCACATCATTAACCTTTTCAAGAAAGTTTATGCAGCAGACTCATTATGGAAAAGTCTGAGCTCGCCAGAGAAAGAAAACACAAAACTGGAAGCTGAACGCAAGGAAAAATCATTAAAGAAAAAATGTAAAGCCCGTGCCACCCCATAGCTGTTCCATGAAACCTCCCCCGATTCACTAATCCAGCCTCATCCTTTTAGTCCTTCTCTCCTACTTGCTCTTCTGATCTCTGCCCCTTCCTGCTCTCTGGCACAAGTTCAGTTTGTTTCCTCCCAGGGAACTTCATTTTATGGACTCTGGTGACTGTTCAAGTGTTCTCTGATCAGCCAGTGCAGCCTCAGTGGCTGGAGGGATCTGCAGGTCAAGCTGATTATCATTTAATAGATACAGCAAGACAGCTCAAAATCTTTACACACAAACAGAGATGTTGACTGAGATGTTTAATAGGCACTGTGAACTAAAACACTCGGAACAGAGATCTTGTGAGTGCCCAACATTCCACCCAACTTACCCTTTCCCTGTCTTTCTTTGTATTGACTAAGCCACTGTCTGCCAAAGCAGTTTCAGTTCTTATTCTCTGAAACCCTGTTATGTTTACTACCTGTCAATCGACAATCTGACAGGAGTCACCTAGGAGACAAGGCCAGGGATCTCTGTAAGGGACTTTCTAGACCAGTCGGAATAATTGGAGAAGACCCACCCTAGGTAGCAGCATTCTGTGGTCCAGGCTTCAGAACTGAATACAAAGGATAAAGCAAGCTGAGCAGCAGCATCCTTTTCTCTGTGTCCTGATTGCAGATGCAAAGTGAGCAGCCGCCTTGTGGTGCTGGTCACGCCTTCTCTGTGGTGATAGACTGCACAGTAAACTCTATCTTCCTGAAGCTGCATCTGTCAGGCGTTTTGCCACGACAAAGAGTAAAATAAACACACCCCTCGCCCAGGAACTGACCTGTGATCTCTCCTTGAAAGTGTCTCCCCAGTTTTACCCTCTTCACTATCTCCGTGGCTCCGGCCTAGACTAGTGGCCTTTATCCCTCACTGGGACTATCTCAACCTCTTCTATTTTATCTTCCTGCTTGACTTTAGTCCTTGGGGGGTAAAGCATCATGGATCTCTCCTAATGAAAAGACTCATTCTTTCTATTGAAAATAGTTTTTTCCATAAATTATATTCTGATTGTTTTTCCCTCCCTCTAATCCTTCCTGTTCCTTCCCATCTCCTTTTCTATCCAGATCCACCCCCTTTATATTTCTCATTAGAAAATGAACAGGCATCTCAGGGATAGTAATAAAATAAAATAAAATTAAAATAAAATAAAATAAGATAAAACAACAACAAACAAATGAGAATAGGACAAAATAAACAGAAGGGAAAGAGCCCAGGAAAAGGCACGAGAAGCAGATATAGACACAGAGAAATGCTCATTCACACATTCAGGAATCTCATAAAAACACAAAACTGGAAGCCATAGTATACATGAAAAACCTATAGGTAACAAAATAAAATTAAAGTATTGATATAAAATTATGAGACAAGGAACCTCCAAAGATGCCGCCGCTTTAATTTCTGTTGGCCTTTTCTGCTGGGTATGCAGCCTACCCTTAAGAGCAGTTTATTTCCTGAGTAAGATTCCCTTGAAGAAAACTAATTTTTCATTTACAAATAGTTCTCAAGTAGAGATAGCATCTGGGTTAGGGATGGGAGTATGTGTCCACTTATTTTATCAGCTCCAGAATCTCATCTGGTGTGGACCTGTGTGGGCACTGTGCATGCTGCCTCAGTCTTGGTGAGTTTATATGTGTGTTGGTCTTGCTGTGTTTAGAAGACCTCAATCCCTTCTGGCTTTTACACTCTTTCTGCCTTCTCTTCAGCAGGGTTTCAGGGAATCTGAGGGGAGAGATTTGATGGAGATTCCCATTTAGGGCTGAATTGTTCTGAGGTCACCTACTCTTTGCACATTATCTGGACATGGGTCTCTGTATTTGTTCCTATCTGCTACAGGAGAATGCAGTAGACGCTCTGATGATGGCTGAGCAAGGCACTGATATATTTATATAACAGAATGGCATTAAGAGTCATTTTGTTTGTTTGTTTGCTAAATTTCTTTTGTAGAACGTATTTGGTTTCCCCCTATGTCTCTGGTCTATCTACTCTCAGATTCTTGGTCACCCAAGCAGTGTCAGGTATGGGCTCCATCTCATGGAGTGAATTTTAAATCAAATCAGATAATGATTGGTTACTCCCACAAGCTTTGTGCCACCATGCACTGGCACAACACCATACCAGGCTGACATGGCATCATTATAGACTGAAGGGTTTGTAGGCAAGCAACCTATAGGCTTTGCCACAGTCTTGGTAGTTTAGGAGTTCCCATGGGACCCTTTTGGCCAACAACTTGACTAGACACAATGCATTCCTGCTATTGAAGCTTCGTTTGATGATGAGAGATGTCCAGTTGGGCTCTGTCTCATGCATGTGTGTGTGTGTGTGTGTGTGTGTGTGTGTGTTTGGAGGACGACTTGTGGCTGTTGTTTCTCTACTTTTGTCTTAGTTACTGTTCTATTGCTATGAAGACACAACAGCTTATAGAAAAAAACATTTAATTGAGGGCTTACTTATATTTCAGAGGCTTAGTTCATAGCCATTATGGTGGGAAACATGCTGGCCAGCAGGCAGGCATGGTGCTGGAACATTTCCTGAAAGCTTAGATCCTCATACACTGGGCTTGGTGTGGACTTTTGAAACTTCCAAGTCTACACCCTAGTGACACATCTCCTCTAACAAGGCCACAACCTCTTGTAGTTTTTTTTTGTTTTGTTTTGTTTTGTTTTGTTTTTACTCTTTGGGGGCCTGCCACCCAGCTCCTATATCAATACATGGAGACTTATTGTTACTTATGAATGCCTAGCCTTAACTTAGGTTGTTTCTAGCCATCTTTTCTAACTTAAATTATCCCATTTCTCTTTAACTGCATTTTGCCTCTGGGCTTTTTACCTTTCTTTATTCTACATATCTTTCTTTCCTTCTTACTCCATGGCTGGCTGTGTAGCTGTATGGTTTGCCCCTGGCATTCTCCTCTCTTTCTTTTCTTGCTCCTCAATCTTTCTTCCCTCAAGCCTAGATTTCTCCTCCTATTTATTCTCTTTGCCTGGCAGTCCTGCCTATTCCTCTCCTGTCTGGCTATTGGCCATTCAGCTCTTTATTAGACCATCAAGTTCTTTAGGTAGGCAAAGTAACACAGCTTTACAGAGTTAAATAAATGCAACATAAAAGAATACAACACATTTTTGCATCTTTAAACAAATATTCCACAGCATAAATGAATGCAACACATCTTAAACTAACATTCCATGACACTTAATCCTTTCTGAACAGTTTTACTAACTGGAAACCAAATGTTGAAATATGTGAGCCTATGGGGGCCATTTCATTCAAATCATCACACCCTCTATCATATGGGGGTTGAACTCTGTCAGTCTTGGTAGCAAATGCTTTTTTCTGGGCCCAGTGCAGGCAGCTGTACCTGCTGTAAGATCACAACTGTGATGTGTGAGTTGTGTTCAGAAGGCAGCACTTTGCAACCCCTCTCCCTGTCTTCTGGCTTTTATTTTTTTTTTCCCCCCGCCATCCCTCTGATGATTTTTCATGATCCTAAGAAGATATGATGTAAGTGTCCTGTTTAAGGCTGACCACTCAACTCTCACTTATTCTTAACATCTTGAGCAGCCATGAATCTACATTCACTGCAGTTCATTGCAAAGATAAGTTTCTTTGGTCAAGACATAGCATTTCTGTATGGGCATAAACATAGATAATTTAGAGAGCAGTTTGGCGCCATGTCTCTTTAGTTAAACAAGGGCCCAAGACCTCCTCAGCCATATTTTTTTTTGATTGGGTTTACAATACCTGGCATGTATTCTGTCTTGTACAGTAGACCTCATATCCAACTTGTGAGTGTTCAATTTCTACCATCATAGTCATGCTGTTGTTGACCAGTGAGTGTGTCTCGTCAGGAAGACTGGTATTGTAGTTTGTAGGTTCACAGCCCGATAAGATGGCTAATGACTTCCCTCCCCCAGCAGCCATCAACTGTAAAACCTCCTTCTGTCTTCTCTTTGTCAGTGTCTGAAAGTTCTAATTCATTTATCTTACCATCTAGCACCAACATTCTGTCTTCTATTTAGTCTATTGGTAAAGGCTTCTGATAAATTTTAAAAATATTTGTTGATGTTTTATGTCTACAAGTGTTTTGACTGCATGTACATAGTTTGTGTGCACGCCTGGTACTTGGAGTCCAGAAGACAGCACCAGATCCCTTGGAACTGGAGTTACAGAGTTGTGAGCTGCCGTGTGGGTGCTGGGAACTGAACCCAAGTCCTCTGAGGGAGCAGCCAGTGCTCTTAATGGCTGAGCCATCTCTCCAGCCCCCTCCATAGAATTTTAGAATTTTGTTTAATGAGTTTTTCATTTCTAGAGTTTCAGTTAAACATTGTTTAGCATTTCTATCTATTAAATTCATCTTCATATCCTCTATGTACTTTCTTATTCTATTCAGTGTTTATTTATATTCTCTAAACTAATTTTATTTGTATTAATTTGTATTCTCTTTGGTTTTATTAAACATTCCCATAATTATTACTTTGAATTCTTTGTCTGGGATTTCATCTAACTTATTCATACTGAATTCACTATTAAATAATTGATGTTTCTCAGAAGTGTCATGCTACCTTTAATTTTCAAGTTTCTTATATTTCTCCACTGAGACTTTTTCTTATTTCAATGATTAGATTTTATAAACTAGTTGTATGCCTTCATTTAAAGTATCTGTAATATTAAAGAGAGACTAGGTTGAGTACCTGAACCTCCAGCCCACAAGCTTAGAGCACAGGATCAGTTCCTAAGTACAGAAGCTGTCACAGTGAGGTAGGCATACTATGTAATGTCATAGTAGTTTGTTAAAAAGGCATTCCTTTAACATCAATAAATATTTGTGAATAAAGGAACAAGGGTAATACTGGAGGTACTAAAATATTAATTACTAAAGTTAAAACTAGGAAAAGAGGTAGGCTAGGAATGGATAGGGAGATTAGGTCAAGTGAGAGACAAATTGAGGACGGAAAAGTACCTTGAAAAAGGAAACTGGGATTCTATCAGGGTCCACAAAGCTTAAAGATAATTATGATTATTTTAAAAATAAAGCATTTTATTAATTATTATTTTCATTTATGTGTGTGTGTAAATTTGGGCAGATGCATGCCATGGTTCTTGGAGAGGACAGAGGACAACTTTAGGAGCTAATTAGCTCTTTGCTCCCATTGTAGGTAAATTTTGGGATATAGTTAGTTCTCTCCCCCATAGTGGGTTTTGGGGGTTGAATTCAGGTTATCAGGTTTGTGCTGGAATTGTTTTTAATGCTGAGCATCTTGTCAATCCAGCTTAAAGATTATTAAAATTATAGAAGATCATAGTTAGGAAGTAAAAACAGAGAGCAATGGGGAAGAGATAGAGGAAATGAGGTAGGAATAAGAAGCAAAGTGTGTGGATTGTGTGTAGAAAATACACAATGGAATGGGTACAGAAATTTACAGAACTATAATGAGATAGAATCCAGCAATGTGCAACTAAAGCAATATCATTAAAACGATGTTTATGCAGCAGTGGAGAAGAAGGAATGATTAAAAGGAAAGGAATAAAAGATTAATAATAACAAATAAGACAAAGTAAAATAAAAGTATAATAGATTAAAATAGCACATCAGTTTTTCCTTGTTGGGACATGATTTGAATTCTTTCTGTCTTCGTGACATTTTATATGGCAAATTGTGCTGATGAGGAAGGTGAAGTTTACATCTCCAGTCCAAACCTACAAAGCTGAATTTGTGGTATGTAGTGCACCAGTGGAGCCTTTGTTTGTAGCTTCTGTCTCCTGCAGGAGTGGAGATTAAGGTGTATTACCCCATTTTCTTTCACTGAGTCACACAGATGGGACTTCTAATTTGTCACTCACCCAGAAGTTTAGAGTCCTTGATAAAACTCTCTACACCAAGCCAGTTTCTTACCTTCAGTTAGGATCTCTGTGTCCCAGACTCTGTATCACACTGGATATGATGGTCAGTCTTCATTCTAATATAATTAGATCAAAGCAGTTAGGAACTCAGTAAAGCACTCCACGGGATGGGTCTGTGAGAGCATCTCTAGACACCTGGTGGGTCTGTGAGAGCATCTCCAGATACCTGGTGGGTCTGTGAGAGCATCTCCAGACATGGGGTGGGTCTGTGAGAGCATCACCAGACACCTGGGGGTCTGTGAGAGCATCTCCAGACACCTGGTGGGTCTGTAAGAACATCTCCAGACACCTGGCGGTCTGTGAGAGCATCACCAGACACCTGGCGGTCTGTGAGAGCATCTCCAGACATGGGGTGGGTCTGTAAGAACATCTCCAGACACCTGGGGGTCTGTGAGAGCATCTCCAGAGAGCATCAACTTTTCTGAATGTGGATGGCTGAGGGCCAGGATGAAAGAAAAAAAGGAAGAAACTCTTTAGTGTAGGCTTTCTCTCTTTGCTTCCTGGCAACCATGATGTGAACTTCTCTGCCCAGCCCCATTTTGGTCTTGCTGTGATGGATGGAACCTCTGAAACCATGAGGCTAAACCAATCATTTCTCTTTTAAGTTGTTTCTGTTGGTATTTTGTGACCAATGTGGGCAATGAAAAGCTGTACCCAGACACTGAACTTCCCTGTCCATACATTCATTCATTCTTTTCCCCTCTCAGGCTAGGCTTGGTATCACATGTCTGTAATTCTAGCAGTTGTCAGGGGTAGAGGCACTGAGGCAGGAGGTTTGTGAGTTTGAAACCAGCCTTAGGCTACACAGTGAATTTAAGGTCATCTTGAGCTACACAATGTGGTCTCATTTTAAAAACAGAAACAAAAACAAAAACAAAAACAAGCAAGCAAGCAAGCAAATAAAAGGATCCTTCCCATTTCTCCACTCCCCAGAGCTGTGCCCCTCCCTGGAGCTAGCTGAGATGTCACTTTCTCTGTAAATACTGGCTAGACAATCAAGACAGGCACACACATCTGTATGACCTGTTGGATGGTGGAACCAGTAGGTTTATTTGGAGGCCCAAGCTGATGTTCTCAGATGCCGTGATACGATACCTCTGTTGTGAGCTTTGCTTTAGAAGGCCTAGGCTTGTGAGTTAGAACAGACGTTTGAGGTCATTTGGTCAATATCCTCTCTAAAGGAGGGGCCCATGCTATAACTTCCAGGAACAATGATGTACCCTCAGGGTTTCCAGGCTTAGATTTTGATTTCTGAGGAATGTGGACGTCTGGCTCTATACTCCTTACCAACTTAGTCATTCTGTGATCATTCAAAACCCAGGTAACAAGGTGCCCTGAAAGACGCAGCCAAAGCCCTAACTGGTAGAAAGTCTTTCTTGTGCTGAGTGAACCTCTAACCCCTACAACTTCTGTCTTTTTCTCTTTGTTTGGCCCCTCAGAAGCAACAGAGACTAGCCTACTTCTTCCACATGATGACTCTCTGTAGGCAACAGCCTTTCTTCTTTTGACACTGTCTTCAAACACTTCACTGCATTGTTTATCCTCTGGGAAAACTTCATATTGTCAAAGAACTCCATCTTAAAAGGCATGAGGCATAAGGTCTGGAGACACTGGGTTGTTTATTGTCTGTTATATGCAAAGTGGTTTCTCACAGTGGCAGCCTCTGCGCTTGCTTTCTTTTAGATGCCTCTGCTTAGACCAAACACTGTGGAGATAAGTGAAGCAGCATTTATGCAGGAGTTCCAGCAACAGAATGAGCCACCACAGATGGGCTGGCATACGGCAGCTCTGCCACTCCTCAGGGGCTTCTGGGATGCAGCCAAATAGAACCCTTCAAGTTACTACAAAGGGCCCAATGCTTGTGCACTTCTCCAGATCCATTTGGAATCTGGACCTCCCGTGGGACGCTATTAGCAATTCTGGAATTGAAGTTATGTGCTGGGAATTGAAGTAGGTGCTGGGAATCAAAAGCAGGTCCTCTGCAAGCACTCTTAATGGCTGAGCCATATACGTATATGACAACAGTGTTATTGTATTTCTTTAGGTTGCCTCTTATGGCTTGGCCTCTTGCTCTGGGTGTCATATCCCTATGTGGGATTGGTAAATGAATGCAGGTTTGCAAAACTGTTGACAATAATAAAAGGTTTCTGAATCTGCCAAGACCGAAGCCTAATTAAAAATTAAATTCACAGTGGATCCAAAGTGTTTCTGTCAGATGCTGGCACGTGTTGCATCATGCAGCATCACTGTGGCCTTGGTTCTGCATACAGGACTCGAGCATTTTGCAGTGTGTGTCCATATCTCGCGTAATGCCAATGAAAACTGCCTCAAACACTTGTGCTCAGATTCAGACTATTTTTTTTTAACGAATAGCAGTGTTTTACTTTTTATACAAAATTTTTGCTCTTATTATTATAATGGAATTATAATGGTTTAATTATGGGAAATAAGAATCTTCTGTTTTTGAGACAGGGTCTCACTAAATAGTCCTAGCTGGCCTGGAACTCACAGAGATCCACCTGCCTCTGCCTTGAGTGCTGGAATTAAAGCTGTGAGCCACCATGCCCAGCAAAAAACAAGAACTTTAAAATCACTTTGACTTGGGATTTGATAATTTCTAAAATGGCCCAAGCTTAGCATTTTGTATTACATATTTATGCAAAGCAGCATTCTTAGCATTGATGATTATAAAATGAAAAAAAAAATGGAGATGCTCTGTATCCTGCAGTATCAAATACTCAGCTAAGATTTAATTCTTTGTATAAAAATAAACAATACATCCATCTCATTAGTACGAAAATTTCCTTTAACTTTTAATAAATGGTAAAATTATATATATATGACAAAAGAGTTGTTTTAAAATAAATTTATGATTTATTATTAGTTAGTAAATGTTTAAGTTTTATATCTATTTCACATATCTGTATATCTAGGATGTGTCAGAATTTCTCAGGAAAAGCTGGGTTGTAGTGGGAAATACGTAAGAAGCCTATTTAATGCTAACCAGGAAGGGGGAAGGCTCCCAGGGCCCCGCCCTAGAGAAGAACACAGGGAAGTAGCACCTGCTGAGAGCGGAGACCTAGTCTCCCCAGGGATGAGCTCTCTAGCTCCTTAGACAATACCGAGTGGTGAGCCCGGAAGTCGTGTACACAGTAACACTGAACACACTCAAAGGGTTGTACTTGTGTATTTATGCACACATGTAATAGTAACATAGAAAAAGAGGCCATCAGTCTGAGAGGGGCATGTGAGAGAGGTCAGAGGGGGAGGACACAGGAGGAATTGGAAGGAGGAAAGGGAAGAAACGATATAGTTATATTTTAATTAAAATAAGAAAAGAGGCCTGGCTCTGAGGAAGTGCTCCCTCTCTTCCTCCTGCTACCTCTCTTTCCAGACTTTGAGGAATTGGGGTTCCACTGTGCCCTCCTCTTACTCCATCTACCCTACATTGTCTTGCCAGGGGAGCTCTCCTACAACCCAGCTGCTCCGTGGTCATCTGCCATGTCATTTCTCTGCCTGTCCTTGTGGCCAGGACAGGTATTATGTATCTACACAACACACACCCATCCGTTAAGCTCCACACATGCAGGTTTCCAGTTCTGGTCATTGTGTGGGTTGTGTCTCTCAGTTTACATCTAAGATATTTACCCAGATGACACTTGCTGATGAATTGACAGAAGTGGGTGTCCTGGAAAGAATAAACATCCTTTTGGTTCCCGAGGAAAGGACATATTTGTGATGTTGTTGAAGTAGTCAGAAAAACCAAACCTGGCTAGACCACTCTGATTTTGAATACAATTGCCTTGCTCATTAAAAATTCTGAGATGTTTCAGTGTGTAATTAAAAGTCCCAGTCCCGAAGGAATTCATCCAATTTTACCAACAGAGAGGAGGAGGAGATCACAGACTCTAATGTCTCTCAGATGCCAGTTCCAGATGGTGAGAAGGAAAGATTATTAAAAGTAAAAACGCCTGATAATGAAATGGACAAGTGAATGCCATGGCGGCTGTGGTTTTTATGTCCCATAGGGAGGCTAAGCGTCCACTCCAGCTGTGCAGCAGGGCGGGCCATCCTCAGGAATGACATTAAACTCCCATGATCTGCAAGTCAGTTCTTTGAGGAAGATGCTACATTCACTTCTCTTTCCAACAGCAGATGTAGTTTTTGAATGACTGATTGGGGACAATTCCTTATTGCCTTACTGAGTTTATTTCCTCTATGCTATCCGCACAGCTCCAAGAAATGTCACAGACTTGGACTTCCTCAAAGCATCCTGACTGAATTTCTTCCTGCCACTGTGAGTCATTGCCAAGAGTAGCCTTAGCCCTTGCTCTGGCGTCAGCTGAGAGGGAAATGAAGGCTCACAGCTGTGGAGCACAGACAATCAGTGCACAGAGTCATGGATGTGAGGGAACTCCTTACTGTGGACCAGGGACCTCAGTGCACAGAGTCACGGATGTGAGGGAACTCCTTACTGTGGACCAGGGACAGTCAGTCCAGAGTCACAGATGTGAGGGAACTCCTTACTGTGGACCAGGGACCTCAGTCCACAGACTCACGGATGTGAGGGAACTCCTTACTGTGGACCAGGGACCTCAGTCCACAGACTCACGGATGTGAGGGAACTCCTTATTGTGGACCAGGGACCTCAGTCCACAGACTCACTGATGTGAGGGAACTCCTTACTGTGGACCAGGGAACTCCTTACTGTGGAGCACAGACAATCAGTCCACAGAGTCACGGATGTGAGGAAACTCCTTACTGTGGACCAGGGACAGTCAGTCCAGAGTCATGGATGTGAGGGAACTCCTTACTGTGGACCAGGGACCTCAGTGCACAGAGTCACGGATGTGAGGGAACTCCTTACTGTGGACCAGGGACAGTTAGTGCACAGAGTCACGGATGTGAGGGAACTCCTTAGTGCATCGGTCAGCACAGCTTCTTTGGGTGTTCCCACCTCTGGTCAAAACTTCACGAGACTCTCAGATGACATGAAGAAGCTGCTACAGGAAGCACATGTTATCTATTCTGAATGGTCTGAAGTTGAACAAGGCATGATTGTTGTGACATTTAATTACTAAAACAAATGTTTTTCCTCTGATAACAGGATTTGAACCCAGGGCTTCTTAGATGCCATAGTGAGCACTATGCCACTGAGCATAGCCCCAGCTTAGTTTTTAGTGAGACAAAGTCTCACTAAGTTGCTTAAGGTGTATGCAAATGTTCAGTAGACCAGGTAGGCCTCAAACTTGTTATCTTCATGTCTCAGCCTTCTGGGAGTACAAGCCAGTGGCCAGTCCAACTAATCTCTAAATATAGTGAGTGAGTAGGATCAGAGCACCATGTAAAAGGTGTTGCAGTATGTGATTACAGTAATTTATTGATTCTTTTGTTATATAGGTTAGGCATGTAGCTAGTGCAGGAAATATATCTAGCAAATGGGGAAATGCAAAAATTATTGAGTTGCATACACACAGCATTCACATTCACGTAATCTCCCTTTGACACTTTGAAACTGTTTCCTTGAAGCTCCAGCCAGAGTTGCTTGTTTTTGCTTTGGCTACCTGATTTTGTTATTTACTTTCTCCTTCCGATGTAATTTGATGTTGCCGCTATGTAAGACAGGCTTAGATGTTGGGAGACAGGTAGAAAGAGAAATGTGTATTTGGTGTAAGACTTTTGTGTGCATATTTGAGCTGTTGGTTTAATGAGATGGAATCCAGGTCTGCAAATTGAATGAGAAGGGAGATAGAGGGGATTTGCAAGCTGGCTGGATAGTTACAGGTTTGTTTAACTGTCACTGGGATTCCATTTCATGGCTTTGTTTTTCATAATTAAAATTATTTCACCACCAAGTTAAAACTTTATATCTTAAGTGCCACCTAGAAGCTCATTTTTGTGACTGAGTTGTTCTGAAAAACCTTTGAAACACAAGATTTACCAAGGAAATCGTAAAATATGGGGGCAATAAATATGGGGGGGACAAACTCAGGTTGGTTGGCTAATATGTAAAGATTATTGAAATGTACAGTAAAATAAGGGGTAATCTAGTGGACATGGTTTATTAGTAAAGAATCTAAAACACAGGGTATTTTAAGATAAATAAAACCCAACTTTGAATAGTGTGTGCACTTAAGGAAATAGAATATATAATGTTGAAAAATATTGGAGCCCCTTTGAGGTACAAAGGTTTTAGTAGAGATTTTTCATTCAAAATTAGTGTTTACTCACAGTCAGAGAAAGCTCCCAGATGTTTATTCCATTAGGCTGTATCTTGGTTAGTGTTTGATTGCTGTGCAGAGACACCATGAACATGGCAGCTCTTATAAAGGAAAAAATTTAGTTGGGGCTGGCTTACAGTTTGGTGGTTTAATTTACATCATCATGGTGGAAAGCATGGTGGAATGCAGGCAGACATGGCACTGGAGAGGTAGCTGAGAGTTCTTCATCTAGATCCGCAGGCATCAGGAAAAGAACAATGAGCCACCAGGTCTGGCTTAAGGTTCTTAAACCTCAAATTTTACCCCCTTGTGACACACTTCTTCCAACAAGGCCATATCTCCTAATAGTGCCACTCCCTATGGGCCTATGAGGGCCATTTTCATTCTAACCATCATAGGCTGTGTATCTAACTAGAAGTCACAATTACAGAGCACTTTACCACATGCTATGTGCTATTCCTCATACGTGAACTCTATCCTGCTATTAATAACTATCATTCATTAAGGGTTTCTCTCGTGTCTGACCTGTGTTAAACATTTCACAAGCTCATTTAATCCCCACGAAAACCCCTTGGGTATTATTATATCTATTTTAAAAATTACAAGGATGCTACCAAGTAAAGTTAATACAGATCTTGCCTGTGATCATGGAGAGGCTGAACTGTAGTCTTGGTCCTTTCTATCAAACTCCAAAGCTTGGGTTTTTAATCACCGCATCCACCCTGGGTCCTGAGTAGGCTCTGTCTGCTCAGCTTTGCACATTAACAAGGTATAGTGTGGGTGGAAGGACACCTGGGTGCTCCGGCCTCACTAGCAGCAAGCACCTTAATCTCCTTTGAAATGGGTATCTTGATTCCTACTACAGGGTTATTGTAACAAGACAATAAATTAGTGAGAAAAACTTTATAAACTGCAGGATAAACATCCATTCAGTATAAACATCAATTATGTTTATTTTATTATGGCAATAAAATTAACCAGTCAATTCCAACAAATTCTATGGCCACAGTCATTATTTCTATTTTCTAAGGAGGAGGATAATCTGGCTGGCTTAGTAAAGCAGGGGGTATATTTAGGAGTAAAAATGCTAGGTTTACATTCTCTCCTCCTTCCTGAAGATCAAGCCCCATGTCCCTGGAGACAGAGATCTCTGTTTAAATGAAATGAAATAAAATTGGCACTGGGAAGCACCCTTCCTTCTTCATGAATGTATTAAGGCTCCAGTCATCGGAAGAGCTTGAGTGCCCACCGCCACATGTGCACACACATCTTCTTCCTTTTCATCCTTGAATGGCCCTATTCTTTTATAAACCTTTTAATTCTTTCTTTCCTAAGAGGAATATTTATTTATTTGGAAACATCAGTGAGTTACTTATTGCAGAAATTCAGTAGTCAAGATACACCTACCTAACACTTCCCCTTTTACATTTTCCTAAGTTCAGGGGGACAATCAAAGCATGTTTTCTTAGTTTGAGTTCTTAGCAGCCAGTGAGATCGCATAAGGAATGATGGGGGTAGCATGTTTGCCAGCAGAGGGGCACACTGCCTCTTAGTCACAAATATTACCTAGTAGACAGTGACTTTGAAATTCACAGTGATCAGTGCCTCCCTCTACCAACACATAATTCTGATCTGGCCATCATGGTGTGCTCAGGTATTTGGAATAGGTTTTTCTGCCTAGACGTTTATGTAGTACTTCTCAACATAATGCAGACTTCTCACATGGGTCCCCTCTAGTTTAAGCTTTTCAAAAATAAGTCTGTTTTCCAGGAGCTTGATACTTTGCTTTGAATCTTCTGCATGATTCTTTTAAATAGTCTTGACTTTTATTTGGATGGAGAAATCTAGATTTGAAGTCTAGAACATCATTACCTTCCTGCTGCTCCTTGGAGTTGAAAAATTAAAGTGGATGCTCTCTGCAAACACTAGCTCAACACTGGCCCAAAGTCACAGAAGTTCTGGCTCCATAGCTGTCACATGGAGACTTACCTTGATTTAATGGTAGCCTGGAAATATGTTCCCATGTAAGCTATGCAAGAATAAGGACTGCACCTTCCAGACCCGATTGTATTCAAGTATGGCAGTGTCACTAAGTGCTGGTCAGTATAAACAGAGGGGGCATGTCTCCAAGGGAGACTCAGGAGGACATAGTTTCCTTCATTTTGTTCTTTTTGGCTGACTGACATGCAGACTTCCTTGGCCATGTAGTTGAGAGCAACTTCATGTGACAAAGATTTCCATCTTGTTTAATATTTTATTAGAAATAAGTTTCTAATGATTTGTTTCTATCTTATGCAAACAGTTCCAACAATTATGAAGATATGCCAAAGAGACTCTTGTGCTATTCTCTGTGACTATCAGACTGCCTAGACAATAGACTCTAAGAATTCGAATTTCCTCATGGGAGAAGGAAGAGGTTAAAACTGGGTTCCTGTATAGGGAGGGAGAAGCTTGTCTCTTGGAAAGAGATTTCATATAGAGCTGACAACTTGTCAGAGAAACTTGCAGGAGAGATTGGAGCCCAGAAAATTGTGATAAGGGAGACAACACTTTGTCTTTCATTATGCTTATCCACCTCCTACTTAACCTGAAACCTCATGCCGGAACTCCAAAAGATAGACTTGGGGGTATTGGACCTCTTTGTTCTTTTTTCTGATGTAGCTATATTGAAAAACCTCATCCCCCCTGATTTTTACTATTTCTTTACTATTTCTTTCTTTAATTGGCCTATTGGAGATGAGTGACCAAATCTAGATTATCAGGGCTGCCAGGGTCCAGGCTCTGACCCTAGCAACAGAAACAAGGAAACCAGTATTATTTTGAGCCTCTGTCACATACAACTGAATTCATGCTCTATCTGCTATATAGTCCCTCAGAGTCATTTTGACTTTTGTTATTTGAGACAAAGACTCAACTCATGTACTGAAGGGTGGCCTCAAATTTACAATAAAGTTGAGGTCAATCTTCCTGTCTCCACCTCCAAAGTGCTGGAATTACAGGTAGATAGCACCATGCCCAGATCTCAGGCATAAATATTATTATAAAAACATTCAGTAGATACTTGACTCCAGGAAGGTGAACTGGGTAGCAAACTTGATTTGCAGTTTTGTGATTTTTATCACTAACGTTTGTGTTAAAGGTTGTCTGATTTACCTTAAGAGCATGTCAGCTTTGCTTCTTCCCTGGGATCATTGGCTGCACTGGCCCACGAGGGTGACGGGAGCAGAAGCGGGAAACAGTGTTAGGATGGCTATGGGTATGATGGAGACAGCCCTCAGGGAGACAGACTTGGTGAATCAGCTCGACTTTATTCCAGAGTGTAAGGAATATATAGGATCAAGGAGCCTGGGGACAAACCCTAATTTGCATTAAGTGGAACTCTCCTATCACGAAGCTTAGTACGTGGCAGAGCCCCTAATACATGTTGCTAAGCTTTTGGGAAAAGCTGCCCGGTAATGAGAGACTACAACCTCTACCAGCCAGCAAGGCTTTCAACAAGAATGTAGCTCAATGGTAGAGCATGTGCTCAGCATACACGAGGTCCTGGGTTCAAACCCCATTGCTGAAAAACCTGTAGTCTGATTTGAATATATCATGTAGCCATGTAGGAATAATCACAAGGGAACAGAACAGTCCACAGGGGTGTTGAGTGTACCACGTCAGTCTTGAGTGAAACCTCAGTGAAGCAGGAGAGAAAAATACCTAAGAGGCAAACTGTTCCTCTAAGAAGAGTAAAAAGATCGCCATACTCAGGATTTGTGAGAAAGTGCTATTGTGCGAGACAGTTATGTCTATATGTTTAAAGTGTCTCCCAGGAAAAAGGTTAGATTTTAAATTACATGCATCAGTTCTTTTTGCTAAAGCCATAAATTCAAAGGAGAGAGAAATGAGAAAGGTACTAAAATCCAGGGAGCACTTCTGTCTGGGACAGTGTCTTCTGCATGGTTCCTTATTGAGTTTGGTCGCCATTTGTCTTTGCCTGAGCTCTCTAAGCAGTGATCTTTCTGGATAGGTGTTGACAGAGGAATGGCTCAACTGTATGTTTCATAAGGCTCACTTCAAATTTCCTCAGGGCCAGAGAAGTCAGTCTGCCATATAGCATAGTTAGGAAAGAGAGAAATGAGCTGTCAGGGAGAGCAGGTCAGAAACCACTTACCAGCTAGTCTTATCTTCAACCATGTTCATGTTAAGTAGGCAAACTCTCTGCCTCAGTTCTTAGGAATCCATGTGCCACCCTCAGGTCACGCCTCTCGTGAAGGCACTTGGGTCATCTAACGCATTCTTAGGCTCCATCTTTCCTGACACAGCTGAGGACAGATGTGGTGGACACTCCGATTTACTCTCTTTCATTCCAGTACAAACTCAGATGTTTCAAGAGCATGAAGTTTAACAAAACATATGATACAGAGTTACATGAAATATGGTATTTAATTCCACCCAGAACTGTATTTGGCAATATAACACAGAGTTTTAAAATAATATTTTAGCACAGAGATGTAAATGTTCTTGTTAATGTCATCTTTTCCTAGTCCTTTGGTTGACTCATTGTTAAATGAAGAGCCTTAATTATATTCTGTTACTCATTAGCAGCAGCAGTGCAGAAGGAGGATATTCTTCGAGTCCCGAGTGCTGCTTTGATGAGAGGCTTACAGACCTGGGTGTGGGTGTGGGGCAGAAACTGGTCCCACAAGGCTGTGGGATAATGGATTTGCTGATCTACTTGATACTATTTCTTTTTAATTTCTTTTTTTGAGAGAGGTTTCTCAACATAAATTTGGCTGTCCTGGAACTAGCTCTGTGGACCAGGCTCGCCTCAAACTCAGAGATCCACCTCCCTCTGTCTCCTGAGTGCTGGGATTAAAGGTGTGCACCCCCACTGCCTGGCCTATTTGACACTATTACCATACCTCATGGAAATAATGCAGCTTCTTTTTTAAAATTTTTATTTAAGTAACATTTTAAAAATTTATTTTACATACCAACCACAGTTTCCCCTCTCTCCTCTCCTCCCAGTGCCCCCCTTTCCACCGCCCCCCTTCCTATGGACCTGTCCTCCTTCCCCCTCTCTCCTCCCAGTGCCCCCCCTTTCCACCGCCCCACCCCCTTCCTATGGACCTGTCCTCCTTCCACTCCTCCTCCATCTCCATTCAGAAAGGGGCAGGCCTCCCACGGGCTTGAACAAACCATGGCACATCAAGTTGAGGCAGGACCAAACTCCTCCCCTCTTGTCAAAGCTGGGCATGGGGAACAGGTTCCCAAAAGTCAGCTAAGCACCAAGGACAGGTCCTCATCCCACTGCTAGGAGCCCCACAAAGAGACCAAGCCACACAACTGTCACACACATGCAGAGGGCCTACGTGGGTCCCATGGAAGCTCCCCAACTGTTGATCCAAAGTCCATGACTCCCATGAGCCCAGGTCAGCTGCCCCTGTGGGTTCTCTGCCATGACCTTCCTGGCTCGTACAATCCTTCCTCCCTTTCTTCAGCAAGACTCCAGGAACTCGGCTGCTGCGGGCCGCAGGAATATATCATAAGAACTCAGCTGGTTATGGCAAAGTCACTACCTGGAGGGATCAGGGAATTCCTCCAGAGGAAGCCAAATTTCAAGGAGCTTTTGGCGTTATTTGGCTTGTTATATATCAGCTGTCTTCTGTTATGAAAATCATGTGTGCCTTCATAGTTTTCCCAATTGACTTTTTCCTAAGAAGGGCTAACAGTGTGGACTGATTACCCTCTGGACATACACATTCCAGGTATGTGGAGAACAGCCTCAGGAAAGGGTTTTTCTGGAATCAAATATCTCCCTTAGCCACTTTCAAGGACCAGCAGTAATAACAGTCCACATGAAGGTCTCCTGATTTAAGGCAAATTCCACAAGGAGACACTGCCTAGGTCAGGTGGACGTTAAGTAATAGCTTTACACAATTTAGCTTGGACCCTCCTTTCTTACAGCCTTACTAACTTTATAGACCTTTAACTCCTTACCTAACCACTTCTAGGAATATTTAGATAACTTTCTGTGCTGATAGCTATGCTCAGCCAGAACCCCAGTTCAAGCCTCCCTGTAATTATCATCATTGGCAGCATCTGGCCAGGTCCATCCCCAGATGGAGGAAAGTACTTTAGCAGAGATACCTCTGTACTCTCTAAGAACAGACTTAAGCATCCAGGCTACCTGTTGGAGAAGGCCTGGCAGATGTGCCAATTCAGCTTTACTTCCTCCTTTTCCAAACCTTACCTCTAGTTCCAGATTTCCCTTTATCACCAGAGGCATCTAGCTGTACACAGGTTGCCTAACGGCCAAGTACACTTTCCCCTACCCTGCAGATAGCTTGGACAGATAGGAGCCACAGGAAAAAAGAAGACAGTTTTATTTTCTCCTGTTGACCTAGCAACTTATAGATTCTTAACATTTTCTACCAATCACGTTTAAGATTATAGTTGAGCACATAAGAGCCCTCTTCTTAGATATTACCTGAATTTAGCCTTTAGTTAATTCATTTCCCCATTGGTCACTTCCCTTTGGGGTTGCAAATGATAATTAACAGTTATTGCCTCCCTATGTGATTCTTATCACCCCTCCATTTGACCCTGGAAGCCTGGCTTTGCACTGCTAAGGGAATACTGCTTGTAAGCGTATATATACCAGGACTTCCAGGGCATGTGGAGGACAGAGAAGAGAAAAGAGAATGGAAGACCTAGATGGGTAAGAACTTGAGAGGAACAAACTGAGATGGGGAAGAACTAGATTGAAGGGCTAGAAGAGAGCACTAGAGGAACAAGATGGAAGATGAGGAAGAGCCAGATGGGGAAGAACAAGATGAGGAAGAACAAGACGAGAGAGAAGGAGATGGGAAAGAACAAGGTGGATGAGAACCTAGAAGGGGCAGAACTAGATGAAAGAATTAAGATAGAACCTAGAGGAGACCACAGATAAGTGTAGAGAGAAATCAGGCAAGAAATGAGCTAAATATGAGAGCAGAATATAAGCTTATAACTGACACAGAATAATAAAGTATATGAACTAAGGAGTTTCATGTACATAGATTCATTTCTTTTCATCAAAGATTAATTATCAGCTGGTTATAGATTCTTCCCCGACCCTGGGAGGGGACTATCGAGGGGTTGGACCCTCATTGTCCCTGATACTCAGCCCAGTGTTTATCTGTGCTTCTCTGCATCTGGTTCCATCAGTTATGGGGTAAAGGCTCTCTGATGACAATTAGGGAAGTCACCAATCTGATTATAGTAGACGGCCAGTTCAGGCACCCTCTCTGCTATTGCTAGGAGTCTTAGCTGGGGTCATGCTTGTGGATTCCTGGAGATCCCCTCCATTTTTCCTTCCCAGGGAAATCCATGCATCCCTCTCCGGGCCCTCTTTGTTATCCAGCCTCTCAGGAGCTGTGGACTGCAGGTTGGCTATTCTATACTTTACACCTAATATCCACTTATGAGTGAGCACATACCATGTTTGTCTTTCTGGATCTGGGTTACCTCACTCAGAATGATTATTTTCTAGTTCAATCCATTTGCCTGCAAGTTTCATGAGGTCATTGGTTTTTTTTTTTTTTTTTTTTTTTTTTTTTTTTTTTTTTTTTTTTTAACAGCTGAGTAACACTCCATTGTGTAAATGTACCACATTTTCCTTATCCATTCTTTGGTTGAGGGGCATCTAGGTTTTTTCCAGGTTCTGGCTATTATGAATAATGCTGCTATCAACATAGTTAAGCATTTGTCCTTGTGGTATGATTGAGCATTCCTTGGGTATATGCCCAAGATTGGCATAGCTGGGACTTGAGGTAGATTGAGTCCCAATTTTCTGAAAAACTGCCATATTGATTTCCAAAGTGGCTGTGCAAATTTGCACTACCACCAGTATTGGAGGAGTATTCCTCTTACTCCACATTCTCTCCAACATAAGCTGTCTTCAGTGTTTTTGATCTTAGCCATTCTGATAGGTGTAAGAAGGTATCTCAGAGTTGTTTCAATTTGCATTTCCCTGATGACTAAGGATGTTGAGCAATTCCTTAAATGTCTTTCGGCCACTTGATATTCTTTTCTTGAGAGTTCTCTGTTTCGATCTGTACCATTTTTTTAAATAGGATTATTTGATATTTTGATGTCTAGTTTCGTAAGTTCTTTACATATTTTGTATGTCAGTCCTCTGTCAGATGTGGGGTTGGTAAAGAGCTTTTCTCATTCTGCAGGCTGGAAGGCAGACAAACAAGTTTGTCTTGTTGAAGCCTTGTCCTTTGCCTTACAGAAGCTTTTCCTTTTCAGGAGGTCCCACTTATTGATTGTTTATCTCAGTGTCTGTGCTTCTTGTGTTATATTCAAGAAGTAGTCTCCTGTGTCAATGAGTTCAAGGCTACTTTCCACTTTCTCTTCTATCAGATTCAGTGTAACTAGATTTATATTGAGGTCTTTGATCCATTTGGACTTGAGTTTTGTGCATGGTGATAGATATGGATCTATTTATTTTCATTCTTCTACATGTCGACATCCAGTTAGGCTAGCACCATTTGCTGAAGATGCTTTCTTTTTTCCATTGTATAATTTTGGCATCTTTGTCAAAAATCACCTGTTCAAGGTGTGTGGATTTATGTCAGGGTCTTCAATTCAATTTCATTGAACCACGTGTCTGTTTTTATGCCAATACCAAGCTGCTTTTATTACTGTATCTCTATAGTAGAGCTTGAAGTCAGGGATGGTGATTGTTAGTTATTTAGCTGCGTTGTGTTCTTACCCTGCAAGGAAACGTCACGAAACACGACAGAATCCGCTTATAAGAGTTTATTAGAAATACAGGGATAGAGAGTGCAGGCCTGTGGGAGAGACATGTGCATGGAGAAGAGGGACTGGGAAACATGGCGCTCTACTTTTAAAACCGGCTG
Source organism: Peromyscus leucopus (assembly GCF_004664715.2). Lineage (NCBI taxonomy): Eukaryota > Metazoa > Chordata > Mammalia > Rodentia > Cricetidae > Peromyscus > Peromyscus leucopus. The sequence continues at coordinate 41,421,520 of NC_051080.1, read as the reverse complement.
GGGGCGTGGCCAGGTCACATCACTACTCTACGCGTGTGTGTAGATCACATGGTCACGTTGCGCGCTTACGTGACCATGTAACGTCACGGACCCTGATCACGCGAGACCCCTTGGCCCGGAACTTGCTAGGCGGAGATATCCGGGTCTTCCGGGTATCCTAGCTATGAGAGACACCTTGATCCGGAAATGGCTAGGCGGAAGTGTCCGCCTGGTAAATGCGACCATGTTGTAAACACTTCATTCCCGACTCTTATTTTTTTAAAAAAAAAGAAAAAATTGTGGTTGACTGGGTATGGGGGCGACGTTTCTCTCAAAGACTGCTTCCAGCTGAATAGTGGGCATTGGTTGGCTCATGGGGGGCGGGGGTGAGGGGTATCTTGTGAAGTCCGGGAATGATGGTGGAGGTCCTGGAATGACATTCTGCCGTCTCCTGGTTCTGCGGCTGTCCATCCATGCTGCTGCTGGGGACCTCCTGTGCTGTGGCTGGGGACCTCCCGTTTAACAAGATACTATTGACATAGAGAGAGCTTAGAGAGAAAGAATCATTATTATTTTATTTTGGAGTTGGCATTTGTCTGAGGTAGATTTGGCCTGCCCAGATAGAGGCATGTGACATTTACCTGAGGTAGATCTGGTCTTAGTACTCTGCTTAATTTCTATCTGAGACAAGCCTCATTAGAGGTAGTTCATTTAAGGCACCTATTTTCCTTAGGCAAGCCTTGCTGGAGGTAGTTTATTTAAGGCACCTGTTTCCCTTATTAGGTTAGCACTTGGGAAACACAGGTGATCAGTTGCTGAGTATTGAACAATGATAAATTATTGTATTACATTATTCCTTACCACCTGGATATTTTTGATGGTCCTTTTGCCTCCGGCTCTGTGTGGCCCTGGTTGGAAAAGGAAGGGGTGGTACCTTATTCCTCTGGAATTGGCGACAAAGCAGGGGATCCTGATGTCCTCTGGAGCTTGAGAGTGAGAGGCCCTGTTTGTTTCACTGTATATGAAGAGAGATTTTTCTGGAACAGTTGGAGGCTTGGAAAAAAGACCTGGTGTTAGAACTGGTCTGAGGAGATATTTAACTTTTCCTGATGGTGGGCATATGGGTAAAATCAAGCTGTAGCCCTGGGGAGGTGGGAAGCCTCCAGCATGGCCATTATATGGCCTGAGTTAGACACGGATCCTCCTTTTGCTGTGAGAAGTCCACGCTCCCTCCAAATAGCAGCATGGGACAGGAGGATATGAAAAGCTTATTTGGAGTCTGTAGAGTTACTGGCTAGGAGAAGTAAGAGAGCTGCTGGCGTGTCTGGGAGGAGGCAAATGTGTGGAGTGAAAAGAAATGGACGCTCCTACCTTAGCTAGGAGATCCCTCCCCATTAAAGGTACAGGGCAGCTTGGCACCACTAAGAATGTGTGTGAGAGAGGGATGCCTCTGACAATACAATTAAGTGGTGGTGTCTGCTGAGGTAGATAAGCCTGTCCCCCAACCCCGACAATAAAGGAGGTGGCATCCCAAAACTCCCAGGACTGAGTCAATGGCTCTGGTGTCCAGAAGGAAAGAAACAGATCGCTTCCCTGCTGCGTTCTGGGTTCCCTGCCATGTCTGTAGCCAAGCCTAGGTCTGTTGGAGGTCTTAGCTTGATGTACCCATGCATCTTGGTGCCTGGGGGCAGTCAGCTGACTCTGTCTTTCTAGGCGGCACTTTTAACAAGGCTGTTGATGGCCTGGCAGGGCATTCGGTAGCCCGTGGCCTTTTCCTCACTTAAAACAGGGACCCAACAGCTTTTGGAGTCAGCGAGTGCCAGCACTTGGCAATTTTGTTTTCGGGCTTTTATCTTTTCCCTGGCACACCTTAAATGCCACAGATGACTCTTTTGCCTGTGGGGTCAGGAGCCTTGCTCTCCAGATACTTAAGTTTTAGTCGGGAAGGTCTGGGGAACAAGAGACGGATTTTCGTCCTTATCCTGAATTATTTACTGGTTTTAGGGCAGCCTTACGGAGGCCTGTCAGGAGACAGGTAATAAACCTATCTCTGGCTAGACAGCCACTCTGGGTGTTGTAGTCCCAGTGTGGCTCCCGGTCAGGAACCGCCTCGGCTCCTGGGGGGTGTGAAAGGTTAGTTTGATGAATTTCGTCTGCGTGAATCCTAGCCTGCTCCCATACCCGCCTGAGCTCCTCAGAAAGTCATGAAAGGTGAGACTATAAGATTGAGTTATATATTGAAACTGTTTAATAAAGGAAGCAGAATTAGACGTATAAGAACCCAGCTTACTTTTTATCTGAGAGAATGGATGGAACATGAATTTTAATTATTGGTTCCTTAGCAAGATCTAGAGTCAGAGATTCCAGAGTCAGAGAATCCTCTGGTTTACATATAGCTAGGAGCATATGAGCAGGAGAGAAGGAAACGAGAAGAGACAGTTTAGCGTTGAGAGAGAAGAAAGCAACTCTTTCCATTTGCCTGAACGCCGACAGTGATTGGATAGCTCCCGTGAAATATCGGGATCCAAGGAGCCGCTCGGCGGCCCTTTGTTATTTTTTAAAGCATACTTTGGCCACTTCTTTGAACATAAACGAGTTAGCTTAGAAATCTTTATGTAAGGCATTAAACTGAGAGGTTTTAAAGCTTTAACAAGACAGCCCAACGGAGAGGAAGGACTAACAGGGTTGGAAGCCTTGTTTCCCATGTCTGCAGCAGAGGCAGAAAAATAATAAAAAAAATAAAAAAGAAACGTGATCCGGAGCCAAGACCTCAGGCGTCCCCAGGATCAAGGGCAGATTCCAGGCACGATCTGCGTCACCACTCGTCAGCGGGAGACAGTGGCCTCCTCCACGGTGAGGGAGTGGGATTTCTGAGAATCCGGACAGCGTTTGTCTCCCTGTCGGGAGAATGAACCTGTCGGCCCTCATGTGGCTCTCAGGGGCGCACCCCGACGGTGGCCCCAGCACGAAAAATATCGCAGGCTGCAGACGTGGGAGACGGCTAGAAAAGTTAGGCCTGCGATAGGGGCCAACCATAGCCAATGAAGACTGTGGTCAGGGGTTCCCAGGTCTCAAGAACACATGTGAGGCGCCGGACAATCAACGGTCGGTCTCACAGGTTCAGGAAACCATTTACACTGGCCAAAAAATGGGGGAACTCACCAATCCAAGAAAGCGGTGTTGGATGCAATTTGGATGCGATTCAGGCGAATGGAGAGCGGTCTGTTGCGTACGGAGATTCCCCGGTTTGCGGGCTGCCAGGCGCAAAGCGCCCGGGAGCGCCCGCTTGGTTTCAGCAATGTTAGTTATTTAGCTGCGTTCAGCACCAAAATGTTAGCTATTTAGCTGCGTTGTGTTCTTACCCTGCAAGGAAACGTCACGAAACACGACAGAATCCGCTTATAAGAGTTTATTAGAAATACAGGGATAGAGAGTGCAGGCCTGTGGGAGAGACATATGCGTGGAGAAGAGGGACTGGGAAACATGGCGCTCCACTTTTAAAACCGGCTGGGGGCGTGGCCAGGTCACGTCACTACTCTACGCGTGTGTGTAGATCACATGGTCACGTTGCGCGCTCACAGACCCTGGTCACGCGAGACCCCTTGGCCCGGAACTTGCTAGGCAGAGATATCAGGTCCGCTGGGTGGAAATGGCTAGGCGGAAGTGTCCGCCTGGTAAATGCGACCGTGTTGTAAACCCTTCAGTGATGCCTCCAGAAGTTCCTTTATTGTACAAGAATCTTTTAGCTACCCTGGGTTTTTTGTTTTTCCATATGAAGCTTAGTATTGTTCTGTTGAGGTCTGTGAAGAATTGTGTTGGGATTTTGACGGGGATTGCATTGAATCTGTAGATTGCTTTTGGTATGACTGCCATTTTTACTATGTTAATCCTACCTATCTATGAGCATGAGAGATCTTCCCATTTTCTGATATCTTCTTCAATTTCTTTCTTTAAAGACTTAAAGTATCTTGTGGGCGGCAAGAATATATTATAGAGATTCAGCTGTGTATTAAAGCCATACTTTGACTGGCCAAGGGTCTGTCAAATGGGAAGCCATTTATCATGGAATATTTGGTGTTATCCAGTTTTTAATATTTCAGCTATCTTCTGCTATGAAATTCTTGTGTGCCTAAATATTATAAACCATTTTGGCAAACAGCTAAGCTTCTCAGACATTGTTCCACTAGGTAACTAACTCCACTGCTGAGCCTAGGAGACAAGCAGGCTCCTAGATGCATAGCTTTGTTTCTTGTGCAAATGAAGCTCTGACCATCCCCTTCCTTCAGGCTAGGGGCTTGGCAGAGAGATTGACTGAGGACAATAGGGCTTTTTACATAACCAGGTGCAGTAAGGACTGGAGCAGGATTCCAGAGAGAGACACAGAACAGTGTGGCCAGAGAGAAGAGAGGAAAACAGAGGTTCAGTAGAGGGCAAAGAAGATCTCTTGTAGAGTTTATCAGGACCAGGTGTAAGGAGCCAGGAAGGATAGATGGAGGATGAAGGAATGGAGGACAAAGGTCAGGTCAAAAGCATAAGAGCTTACTAAAACAATGAGGACAGGAAAACTGGGCACAGAGAGTAGCTCAATGTGAGGACAGGGCTGAAGCTGTAAAAATAGAATTTTGTCATAGAGGAATAAAGTTAACAGACAAAAGAATGTAGTGTATATAGATTCCTTTCCCTCAGATATCCCATGCTGTACTCAGTGTCTTTCCAGGACTCTGGGAAAATTCTAATATCCATAAAAGTACTTGTCATACAGGCCTTTCACTTGATTGGTTAGAGTTACCCCAAGATATTTTATGTTATTTGTAGCTACTGTAAAGGGGGTTGTTTCTCTGATTTCTTTCTTAGCCCATTTATCATTTGTATATAGGAGGGCTACTGATTTTTTTTTGAGTTAATCTTGTATCCCGCCACATCACTGAAGGTGTTTATCAGCTGTAGGAGTTCCCTGGTAGAATTTTTGGGGTCACTTATGTATACTATCATATCATCTGCAAATAGTAAATGTTTTACTAATTCATTTCCAATTTATATCCCTTTTATCTCTTTTTGTTGTCATATTGCTCTAGCTAGAATTTCACTTATGATATTGAATAGATATGGAGAGAGTGGACAGCCTTGTGTTGTTCCTGATTTTAGTGGAATCATTTTGAGTTTCTCTCCATTTAATTTGATGTTGGCTGTTGGCTTGCTGTATATTGTTTTTATTATGTTTAGGTATGTTCCTTGTATCCCTGATCTCTCTAAGACCTTCATCACGAAGGAGTATTGGATTTTGTCAGCATGTAATGAGATGACCATGTTTTTTTTTTTTTTTCTTTCAATTTGTTTATATGGTAGATTACATTGGCAGATTTTCCTATGTTGAACCATCGATGCATCTCTGGGATGAAGCCTACTTAATCATGGTGGATGATTTTTTGATGTGTTCTTGGATTCTGTTTGCCAGTATTTTATTTAGTATTTGTACATCAATGTTCATGAGGGAGATTGGTCTGTAATTCTCTTTCTTTGTTGCATCTTTATGTGGTTTGAGTATCAGTGTAACTGTAGCCCCATAAAAAGAATTTGGCAATGTCCCTTATGTTTCTATTGTGTGGAACAATTTGAGGAGTATTGGTATTAGCTCTTCTTTGAAATTCTTATAGAATTCTGTACTGAAACCATCTGGCCCTGGGGTTTTTTGGTTGAGAGACTTTTTTTTTTTTTTATTTTATTTTACAATACCATTCAGTTTTACATATCAGCCACAGGTTCCCCTATTCTCCCCCTCCCACTCCTTCCCCTAACCCCCAGCACACCCCCCATTCCCACCTCCTCCTTGGCAAATCCTCCCCCGAGGACTGCCATCAACCTGGTAGAATCATTCCAGGCAGGTGCAGTCCCTTCCTCCCAGACTGAGCCAAGTGTCCCTGCATAAGTTCCAGGTTTCAAACAGCCAACTCATGCAATGAGCACAGGACTTGGTGTCACTGCCTAGTTGCCTCCCAAACTGATCAAGCCAATCAACTGTCACACCTATTCAGGAGGGCCTGATCCAGCTGGGGGCCCCTCAGCCTTTGGTTCATAGTTCATGTGTTTCCATTCATTTGGCTATTTTTTTTTCAATAATTGAGTAAAACAGAAATTTATTCTAAGCCACAGTCGTCCTAGGGACCTCCATGCTATGTATATAGCCTCCATGGTTTTATGGATTGTGATCTGATTGTTCTTTATTTTATATCTAGAATCCACTTATGAGTGAGTACATACCATGACTGTCTTTCTGGGTTTGGGTTACCTTACTCAGGATGATTTTTTCTAGTTCCATCCATTTGCCTGCAAATTTCATGCGTTCATTATTTTTCTCTGCTGAGTAGTACTCCATTGTGTATATGTACCACATTTTTTTTCATCCACTCTTCCGTTGATGGGCATCTAGGTTGTTTCCAGGTTCTGGCTATTACAAATAGTGCTGCTATGAACATAGCTGAACATGTATCTTTATGGTATGAATCAGCATTCCTTGGGTATATGCCCAAGAGTGGGATGGCTGGGTCTTGAGGTAGTTCAATTCCTAATTTTCTGAGAAACCACCATACTGATTTCCACAGTGGTTGTACAAGTTTACATTCCCACCAACAGTGGAGGAGTGTTCCCTTTGCTCCACATCCTCTCCAACATTGACTGTCATTGGTGTTTTTGATCGTAGCCATTCTGACAGGTGTAAGGTGGTCTCTCAGAGTCGTTTTGATTTGCATTTCTCTGATGATTAAGGATGTTGAGCATTTCTTTAAATGTCTTTCAGCCATTTGTAGTTCTTGTTTTGTGAATTCTCTGTTTAGCTCTTTAGCCCATTTTTTAATTGGACTGTTCAGTATTTTGATGTCTAGTTTCTTGAGTTCTTTCTATACTGTGGAGATCAATCCTCTGTCAGATGTGGGGTTGGTGAAGATCTTTTCCCATTCTGTTGCCTGTCTTTTTGTCTTATTGACTGTGTCTTTTGCCCTGCAAAAGCTTCTCAGTTTCGAGAGGTCCCATTTATTAATTGTTGTGCTCAGGGTCTGTGCTGTTGGTGTTTTATTTAGGAAATGGTCTCTGGTGCCAATGCGTTCAAGAGTGCTTCCTACTTTCTTTTCTATTGAGTTTAGTGTAACTGGATTTATGTTCAGGTCTTTGATCCACTTGGACTTGAGTTTTGTGCATGGTGACAGATATGGATCTATTTGTAATCTTTTACATATTGAGATCCAGTTATGCCAGCACCATTTGTTGAAGATACTTTCTTTTTTCCATTGTATAGTTTTGGCTTCTTTGTCAAAAACCAGGTGTGGTTGAGAGACTTTTAATGAGTTCTTCTATTTCCCTAGGGGTAATAGGTCTATTTAAATTGTTTATCTTGTCTTGATTTAATTTTGGTATGTAGTACCTATCAAGAAAATTGTCCATTTCTTTTACATTTCCCAATTTTGTGGGGTATAAAGTTTTTGATGTATATGACCTGATGATTCTCTGGATTTCCTCAGTGTCTGTTGTTATGTTTCCCTTTTCATTTCTGATTTTGTTAATTTGGATATTCTTTCTGCCTGTTGGTTCATTTGGATAAGGGTTTGTCTATCTTGTTGATTTTCTCAAAGAACCAACTCTTTGTTTCATTGATTCTTTATATTGTTCTCTTTGTTTCTATTTTATTGATTTCAGCCCAGAGTTTGATTATTTTTGGCCCTGTACTCCTCCTGGGTGAGTTTGCTTCTTCTTGTTCTAGAACTTTCAGGTGTACTGTTGAGTCAATAGCGTGAGATTTCTCAAATTCTTTTTTTTTTTTTTTTGATTTTTTGAGACAGGGTTTCTCTGTGTAGCTTTGCACCTTTTCCTGGAACTCACTTGGTAGTCCAGGCTGGCCTCGAACTCACAGAGATCCGCCTGCCTCTGCCTCCCGAGTGCTGGGATTAAAGGTGTGCGCCACCACCGCCCGGCGAGATTTCTCAAATTCTTTATGTGGGCATTGAGTGCTGTGAATTTTCCTCTTAATACTGCTTTCATAGTGTCCCATAAGTTTGGGTAAGTTGTGGATTCATTTTCCTTAAATTCTAGGAAGTCTTTGATATATTTCTTTATTTCTTCCTTGACTCAGTGGTGACTTATTTTGTTATTGTTCAGTTTCCATGAGTTTGTAGGCTTTCTGTCGTTTGTGTTGTTGAATTCTAACTTTATCCCATGGTGATCTGTTGAGAATTGCTTTGTATCCAACTATATGGTCAATTTTGGAGAGGGTTCCATGAGGTGCTGAGAAGAAGGTTGTTTTGTGTTTGGGTGAAATGATCTATAGATATCTGTTAAGCCCATTTGAGTCATATCTGTTAGTTCCCTTATTTCTCTCTTAAGTTTTTGTCTGACAGACCTGTCCATTGGTGAGAGTGTGGTGTTGAAGTCTCCCATTATTAACATGTGGGGGTTGATGTGTGATTTAAGCTTTAGTAATGTTTGTTTTACAAATGTGGGTGCCCTTGTACTTAGGGCATAAATGTTCAGAACTGAGACTTCATCTTGATGGATTTTTCCTTTGATGAATATGAAATGTCCTTCTCTATCTATTTTGATTAATTCTAGTTTGAAGTCTACTTTTTTTTTTAGATATTAAGATAGCTACATCAGCTTGTTTCTTAGGTCCACTTGATTGGAAAAATCTTTTCCTAACCCCTTACTCTGAGGTAATGTCTGTCTTTGAAGTTGAGGTGTGTTTCTTGTATGCAGCAGAAGGATGGATCCTGTTTTAATATCCATTCTGTTAGCCTGTGTCTTTTTATAGGCAAATTTAGTCCATTGATATTAAGAGATATTAATGACCAGTGATTGTTAATGCCTGTTTTTTTTTTTTTTTTTTTTTTTTTTTGGTTTTGGTGGTGGTGATTGTGTGTGTTTCCCTTCTTTGGGTTTTACTGCTGTGAGACTATCTATTGCCTATGTTTTCATGGGTGCAGCTAACTTCCTTGGCTTGGAGTTTTTCTTCTAGTACTTTCTATAGGGCTAGATTTTTGGATAGGTACTGTTTAAATCTGGTTTTGCCATGGAATATTTTGTTTTCTCCATCTATGTGGATTGAACGTTTTTCTGGGTATAGTAGTCTGGGCTGGCATCCATAGTCTCTTAGTATCTACAAAGCATTTGTCTAAGACCTTCTGGCATTTTGTACCTTCACAGACATGTCCTTCTTTAAGTTGGAAAGTTTTCTTCTATGATTTTGTTGAATATATTTTCTGTGCCTTTGAGCTTGAATTCTCCTTCTTCTATCTCTATTATTCTTAGGTTTGGTCTTTTCATGTGTCCCAGATTTCTTGGATGTTTCGTGTTAAGAATTTTTTGGATTTAACATTTTCTTTGATTAATGAACCTATTTCCTCTAGTGTATCTTCAATACCTGAGATTGTATGTTCCATCTCTTATATTCTATTGGTGATGTCTGCATCTGCAGTTTCTGTTTCCTTATCCAGTTTTTCCATTTCTAGAATTCCCTCAGTTTGTGTTTTCTTTATTACCTCTATTTTAATTTTCAAGCCTTGAACTGTTTCCTTCACCTGTTTGTTTTTTCTTGGCTTTCTTTAAGGGATTTATTGATTTCTTTCAATTTTTTGTTTGTCTTTTTCTTGATTTCTTTAAGGGCCTCTATCATCTTCATTAAGTTATTTTAAAGGTTGTTTTCTTTTGCTTCATCTGCACTGGGATGTTCAGGTCTTGCTGTTGTAGGAACACTGGATTCTGGTGGTGCCATATTGCCCTATGTGTTATTCCGTCATTGTGAAAAATGTTAGAAAACCCTACTTTAACAGCTGGGTTAAAAAATTACAGATGAGTGGGAGTATGCACTTTTCATACTTTATGAGGATATCTTAGTCTTTTCTTGGTTATTTTTGAACAGATTTGATTTTTTTTATTAAAAATTTAACATATATTAATTGAAATTGTTAATGCCTTCAGGGTGATTCCTAACCCTTAGTAATCACATAATCACTATGCTACTTTCAAGTTAACTGTCTTAGCTTCTATGTAAAGAGGGAGAGAGAGAGAGAGAGAGAGAGAGAGAGAGAGAGAGAGAGAGAGAACACAGCATTTGTCTTTCTGTGTTTCAGTAACATTCCTTTACAGGGTAAATTGCTCTTTTCAAGGAAGCTCATCGCCTTCCACCTAAATGATTGGGTTTTCAAATTTCCACTTTTCTCTCCTTACTCCAGGTTTGTTTCCTACATGTGTGTGTATGACCTTTAGTGGACCTTACTGACATTAGATGAAGGTTCCCCTCTTGCTTCTATGAACCTGCTTCTGTGCTCCTGGAACCCATTGCTGGTGTTGTTACCCATGCTGAAGTCATCAGCTGTCAACTGTGGGTGTTGGTTAAGCAGCATCTCTCGTGGCTGGCCACCGCCTGTGGTGAGGAGAGTGCTGGTTGGTGGAAGAATCATGAGCTATAGTTACCTTTCTAGAGCTGTATTGGGAGAGAGGGGGAGGGAGAAAGAGAGAGAAAGAAAGAGAGAGAAGGAGAAAAAAAGTGTGCACAGAGGGCATGCCCACTTTTTAGGCTGGGACACTGTTGCAGGCTAGTGATGTAATTAAGGACATCATCCTTACATCCCAGACTTTTTGCTTATTATAAAAAAGCAGGTAGATGGGACTAGGGGCGTCGTTCCTCTCAAAAACTGCTTCCAGCTGACTTTTGGACATCAGTTGGCTCTTGGGGGAATGGAGAAGGGGAATCTTCTGAGGTAGACAGGCGTTGTGGGATGCTCTCTGTCATCCGTTTGCTCTGGAGACATGTATCCCTCTTGGCAGTAGCTGGGAACCTTCTGTTTCACAAGATGCTGGTGACACAGAAAAAACTTAGAGAGAAAAGAATCATTATTATTTTATGTTGACATTTATCTGAGGTAGATCCAGCCTGTCCTTACGGATTTTGAAATATGTTAAGCTTTATCAGAGAGAGATTATTTTAAAGCACCTATTTCCTTTACTAGTTCAGCATCTAGGAGACAGGTGATCAATTGTTAAAAGCATCTCACAGTAATAGATGTTTACATTAAAGTCTTTTTGTACCCAGATGCTTTTGGGTCTGGGGGTGTAAATACCTTTTAGCTGCTACAGTTTTTTATTTGATGATCTCTGGACTCTGGTTCTGTGGTGGTCCTGTATCATTGGCTGAACAGTGAGTTAGAACAGGGAACTGGGAATAGAAAAGCTTGTGGTGCATGAGAACTTATTTATTTATTTATTTATTTATTTATTTATTTATTTATTTATTTATTTTGGAATTAGGGACAAGGCAGAGATCAGGGCCCTGTCTGTATGCACGTGAGAAACACAGGCAGTAACTCTGAAAGTGCAGTTAAATCTGGTGAGGTGGTAAGGCTGTCCTCTGTACACAACAATAAAGGAGAGGTGGCATCTCAAAACTCCCAGGACCAAGTCAGTGGCTCTGGTGTCCAGGACAGAAATGGACCACTTCCCTGCTGTGTTCTGGGTTCCCTGCCATGTCTGTAGCCAAGCCTAGGTCTGCTGGAGGTCTTAGCTTGATGTACCCATGCATCTTGGTGCCTGGGGGCAGTCAGCTGACTGGTTGTCTTTCTAGGCAGAACTTTTAACAAGGCTGTTGATGGCCTGGCAGGGCATTCGCTAGCCCGTGGCTTTTTTTCTCACTTAAAACAGGGACCCAACAGCTTTTGGGAGTCAGCAAGTGCCAGCACTTGGCAATTTTGTTTTTGGGCTTTTATCTCTTTCCTAGCACACCTTAAATGCCACAGATGACTCTTTTGCCCATGGGGTCAGGAGCCTTGCTCTCCAGATACTTAAGTTTTAGTCGGGGAGGTGTGGGGAACAAGAGACAGATTTTATTCCGTATCTTGAATTTTTTCCCCCTGATGATTGGTGGCTTAAGGACAGCTTTTGGAAGATCTGCCAGGGGGCAGACTATAAACCGAACCTTTTGGAAGACTTGTTTGAGGCTATAAGCTGATTTTTGGCTTAGGAGCCATTCTGACTACTGTAAACTTATTTGTATGGATCTTAGCCACTTCCAGATCCATGTCTTTCAAGGCAGTTTGAAAATGAGTGGGTGGAGTTAAGGTAAGTTAGGGTGAGAGTCAGTAGAAGCCACCCAAGCCTGCCCATTTGAGCCCACCCACTGCCAGTGGAAGTCAGACAGAAAGGGTTGCACGTGGCAGATGAAGAAGTGGGGAGGGAGAAGGGTTTAGAACTTTAGCAGAAAGCTTGGGGATAAAGTAACTCTTTCATTTGCCCGTTCACAAGCAGAAGTTCCCACGACACTGTTATGCAGCTAGATATACCAGTACCCACCCCTTTGTTCTGTGGCTTTTGTCCATTTGCTGGCAGAAGTTCCCAAGACACTGTTATGTGGCCAGATTTATTGGTACCTGCCCCTATCCACCAATGTAAGTGGTAAATGTATCCACTCCTTTATCCCATGGCTGTAGCCGAGAGAAAAATAAAAAATTAAAATAACAAACCAGGATCAGACTCCAATCTTGGGCATCCCCAAGGAGTGGAGAGAGATCTATGAATTAGCTCAAGTTCCCTTCATCTTCATCAAGGGATGGGAAGGGCTGCTGCGGCTGTACTGCAGTTGGTCCACCATTGGACCCGAGACAGGAGCAAAAATGTGCCATTGCCAGCACAGCCCAAGGACAAACCCTGGAGTGTCCGTTGCAAAGAATATAGTTCAGAGTGCAGCTGTGAGAACGGCGGACTCACTTGCTGTGGTGAAGAATCATGGCAGTAGCAGTAGTGGTAGCTGTGGGGGGTCCAGTGGAGGTGAGGGACACTCATGTGTGCACTTGCGGTCTCACAGTCTCGCTGGATGGGGGAGGAGGCAGCAACAGTCACAGCAGGTCCTTAGTGGTGTATCCGAGTCATGGCACCAAATGTTGGCTAAGCGGCAGCGCTCATGGCTGGCTGCCGCCCAAGGGCAGCCATGCTGACAGAGGAGGGTGCTGGTTGGCAGAAGAATCACGAGCTATAATTACTTTTCTAGAGCTTTATTGGGGGAGGGGAGAGAGAGAGAGAGAGAGAGAGGAAAAAAGAGCACACAGAGGGCCCGCCTGCTTTCTAGGCTGGGACGCCCTCGCAGGCTAGTGATGTAATTAAGGACACAATCCTTACAGTGGGCCTTACTTTATCCTCCCTTTCAACAGTCCACAGTCTTGAGGCGTCTTACTCCTCCCTCGGTGCCTTCTCAGTTCTTTTCCTGTCTGCATTCTATGCTCTTATCAAGGCTCATGGGAATATTTGGGTTGCCTGTACATCACACATAGCCATGAAAATGCACCAATCCTGCCTCAGGCAATCTATCTAAACTCTTCTCTGGATTGTCCTGGGACTGTGTACTGAGGCACTGAGTTCCTCTCTCTGAAGGAAGCTCCAATGGCCCTCTAGCTCTACCACTTCCCAGCAGGTGAGGAATCTGGTGGAAAGATACTAAGAGGGCATGTCCTGTTCTTAGACCATGCTTTGGGTGCCTGGGATTCTGAAACTCCTGTGAAAATCTCCATAAGCTTGCTTCCAGGCCCTGTGTATCTTTTCCTCAGCCACCAGTGTGCACATTCTGGGTGTAAGAAAGATAGAGGCCACATGGCAGGGATGTCCATGGCAACCTCATGTGGTGCATGATGGAGCAAGGAACAGAGGGGACACAAGTCAGACTAGAGACCACTATGTAAGTTCTCATGTAGCATGGAAACTCCTCCCCTGTTGAGGTGTACTCTGCTCTGTGCCAAACTGGATGTGGTGCTGTGCTGGGTGACATGTCTGGGTGCCCTTTGTACTGTGTCCAGGGAAGCTGGCCTCACATTCTGGTGTCTCTGGCTTTTTAAATATTTTTTTTATATTCCTACCAAATCCAGCAATCCTTTCCCCAACCTGGGTTCTGGGTAGATGCTTACGGCTGTAGTGGTCATCGAGATTGTGAGAGGAGGCTCACCATTTCAGAATGTGACTGACTTTTCCTTCTCTGAAACCTCTCCACACTTCTCAGTGATTTCTTTCCATGGCAGTACTCCACAGCCAGATCTCAGAAGTTTGCTTTTGCTGTTTAAAGGAAAGTGTGTGGAACCTTGATTTCTCCACTATCTGACTGACATCAACCTATACCACTTCAGCAACTTGACATTGTCATTATTACAGTATGATCCGTGGGTTTGTTTCATTGAACAAGATAAAGACTTGCTTTGTTACTCTCAAATACATGTCTTAAATCACATTTAGATACTTTTTTATGCATAATAGAACATACACAGATCTTGACTCACGACTCACAGGAGAAATGCAAATAGCAGTATTCCAAGCTACTTGCCCTTCTCTATGGTTAGCTTGAAAAGCACCTACTTAGAAGGTCCATTGTTGTAGAGTATTTAACTATGTGAAGGTGTGTTGCATTTGTTTATGCTGTAGAGCATTACTTTATGTGAAGGTTTGTTACATTTGTTTATGCTGTGGAACATTACTTTATGTGAAGGTGTGTTACATTGTTTGTGCTGCATTTGTTTAATTATGTAAAGATATGTTGTCTTTGTTTCACCCTGTCTGTCTGGGGCACCTGATTATCTAATAAAAAGGTGAGCAGCCACTAGCTAGGCAGTAGAGGGATGACGGAGCTGGTGGGCAGAGAGAATAAGTAGGAGGAGAAATCTGTGCTCAAGAGAAGAATGGAGACAATGAGGCAGAAAGAGAGGGACATCCTTGGGGCCAGGAGCCAGGCAGCCACCAGCTATCCAGACACTGGAGGAAGCAGGAAAGTAAGATATAATATATAATATATAATATATATATATATATATATATATATAGAGAGAGAGAGAGAGAGAGAGAGAGAGAAAGGTAAAAAGCCTCGAGGCAAAACATAGATGAAGAGAAACAGGATAACTTAAGTTATAAAAGCTAGCAAGAAAAGGGCATAAGATAAGGCCAAGCATTCATAACTAATAATAAGTCTCTGTGTCATGTTTTGGGAGCTGGTTGGTGGCCCAAAAGAAAGCCTGCTACAGTCCATAGCTCAGAGTTAAAAAGAAAGAAAAAAAAGCTCATCCAAGACCTGCTTTTCTAGGTGGAAAGTCACTTTCCAAAAATAGATGAGTTGTCTTAGGGCAACTGACTTCATAGGATATGAAAATGTTTTAAATATTAATTAAACCATCAACTATCATGATGTACCAAGTGTGTTCTAGTTATTTCCAGATCCTTGATTTCAGGTTTATGTTATTCTAAAAGCCATGCTCATTCTCCTGAACTGCCTTAGTTTTCCAATCAGGTCCATTGCAGTTTAAAGCTATTTCTTTCTAATCTTCCACTTTTTATTCCCTTTGATCCATTTCTTCATCTGATGGCCATGCCTGCGCTTGATCTAATTGATGTTTCATTCTAATGCTTAGCCATAGCTTTTATGAACCAGAGCCTCTGAGTTATTCTAAAGAGCCCAACCTTCCCAGGTAGAAGTCCATTTCCTGTTGTTTCCAGGCCTTTTCATAGCACAGTTGACATTGGGCTTGGCTTTCTTAAAGACCAGTAAATTGTGTGTGCCCATTCATGGAGACGTAGTCCTTATGGCCAGTCATTCCCAGGTCTTCAGCTCTGGTCCAGACTCATTTGAGGAGCAGGGTCAGTGGCTGCTCCAGCATGGCTCATCCCTGTAAGTAGGTGATCCCTCAGAACTCCAGGGAGTAGAGCCCCAGGGAGTAGCCCTTAGCCTCTGGGGAATTTGGGCGTTCTTGTCATGTTCTTTGGTGTCTTTTGGCCTCTCATGCAGGAGAGAAGTGAATCTCACAGTGGCTTACAGTAACATCACCATCCATCCCTTCAAAATGGTTAGAAATCTGAATTCTTCATTCACAAACCCCAGGAATCTTCAGTGATATAGATGAACTCAGCCACCTGTGTTCTATCCACCTATCCAAGGGATCCTGGTTTTCATTTAGGTTTGAGAACCAGTCTTTGGAGAAACAGTCTCACCTATTGGCCTACAAGCTGTTCACACTCCAGGATAATCATGGCTCAGCTTTGTACACCAGGATGCAGAAGGATTTTCTGAACCTTGCTTGTTTATGGTGGACAAAACTGAATTTGTTGTTGATTTTGAGGTGTTTAAGGATCAGAGACCCAGGAAGCATGAGCCTGACTCCTAATAACAGCTGTCACCTTAAATCTTGAAGAGTTTTAGAGAAAACTATAGGTGAACAAGAAGAAACATGTGTGCACCTGTGTGTGCGCACACTTGTGTGTGTCTATATGTATGTGTATGTGTGTGCACTCGTGTGTGCATGCACATATATAGACAGATTGTTGTTGGGTGTCTTTATTACTCTTTCATATAAGTTTTTGAGCATCTCACTGAAGCTGGAGCTAATTCATCTAGGCTGACGACAGTCCAGTAAGGCCAGGGGTCCTCTTCTCTCTGTCTCTCCAGTGCTGTTGGGTTTGGCCTTTTTTTATGGACATTGAGGATTTTGTGGGGTCCCACAGAGACCTCAGCTTGTGGCTTGTTTTCATCTTGACTCAAGGTCAGAGAGTCTGAGCTTGTCCCCCTGGAAGGCTGCATAACAGGATGTTTTGGCCAAAGGCGTGGTTATACTTCAAGGCCTATTTAGAAGATACTTTGCTGGAAGGAATGGTCACCTGATGTCTTGAGCACTAAGGAGGTGTTTACACTTGATTGTACCTTGAACTGTGATGTCCTTCAAAGGAAGAGGTCTTTTTGCTAAAGGAGACAATGTGCTAGACTTGAAATTAAAGACCTTTCCTTTGTACCTCTGCAATTGCCTTTATAACATGCACAGGCAAGCTGCTTGCTTGTTCTAGTTGTTTGTACCTTTAGCTCTGAGAGTTGTGGGGTGTTATAGCCTTTGCAGTGACTGGACATTTTGAAATGGAAGTCTTTGAGAGTCAGCAGTTAATTTTATTGTCTACATCTTTATAGGATTCAGTTTATTTCTGAGATATTTTCTTGCTTTAAAAACATAGTAATTAACTCCTTATTGTCAAACAGAAAAATATACAATTCTAATTAATAAAATTAGTTTCTCTTTGTTTCTGTTAAGTAAGTATTAAACAAATATTTGGGGCATAGTGGTGCATACCTTTAATCCCAGCACTTGAGAGGTAGAGGCAGGTGGATCTCAGTGAGTTTGAAGTCAGCCTGGTCTGCACAGTAAGTTGTGGGTCAGCCACGGCTACGTTTTGAGACCCTGTGGGGAGGATCTGGGAGAAGTTGGGAGAAAAGAAACTGTAATCAGAATATATTATATGTTTTCGATAAAAAATAGTAGGTAAGTCTTTAAAGAAAGGACAAATATTTAAAGAGTGTTGGCTTGTAGAGTCACTCTATTACCAACCGCTCCTTTGTCGGTTGCCGGCTTCTCAACAGAGGGCAGAATCGGACAGAGAAGCATCGATCTTACTGATGTCGTGGGAAGAAATGATGGAAGTTGGTGACAAAGCGCATGCGCAGAGGAGACTGAAGAGCAGCCGTACCTGTGTGGTCGCTACACGAGCGTGTGGGTTCACACGGTCCGTGGAATGAAGACACAGATAGGGCATATTTATTTACTCTTTTTTTACAGTTTAGATAGTTAATTTCCGTACCTTCAAAGCAACCTAAAAGGAGCTCCCAGAGACCAAATGCCAGGTGCAGACTACTTGAATGATCAGGTACCTCGGTTTTCCGGGTTTCCTGGACCAAGTTTTGCATAGGCCTTTGATCCTTGGGGACTCTCTGATCCTTGACTTTCAAATAAGATTCACATAGAGCAATAAAAGGATAAAAGAAACAAAAGGCAAGAGAAACAAAAGGTGTGGCTAAACAAAGGAAGGATTAGGGCTAGGTGCTGCTCTCTGGAGCCAGGCCAGGAGCTCAGCAGGAATGCCGCCACAAGCAGCATTGCTATGATTGACAGTTGAGATCTGACTCAATCACTGAACAGAGGACCTGGCATTATGGGGAGCTGAAGGCTCTCAGCAGCCTTCCTCAAAGGGTCAAATCAAGTCAAATGATGGCTTCTTCGCTTTGCTTCCAGTTTTAAAATGGGTGTAGAAACTCAAAGATTGGCTGCACCAATGTAAGCCTATGGATACACCTTTGTCACATACGGAAAAGAATTAAGTACAGGAAAAAAGTGATGTATCTCGTCTTTGCTATATTGGTTGAAACTGAGATCTCACAGAGATATTAGAAGAGACGGCTGAGCAGCAGGTTTGGAGGGGGGGCTGTGCAAGCACACGCATGGGGCCCCCTGCTCCACCCCCATTTGTTTAAACTAACTTAAGGAGCTCATGAGGGGTGATGCTCTATGCTGTTGATCACATGGTTTCCATGAAGTGAATACAGAGCCTAATAATTATAGATATGTAGTTTTCCCATGTTGAACACATGAATTATTATTTGAGGTGGATTTCCA
Organism: Peromyscus leucopus; assembly: GCF_004664715.2. NCBI lineage: Eukaryota > Metazoa > Chordata > Mammalia > Rodentia > Cricetidae > Peromyscus > Peromyscus leucopus. The sequence continues at coordinate 41,403,110 of NC_051080.1, read as the reverse complement.
CTTTTTCTTTTGCCCTTTTACAGATCATTAAGTGCATTTTTCAAATTAAGAAAATTCCTAGAGGCCTTTCTAAGCTGGGGTTCTTTATAGAGAGCCAAAACTCAGTTCTTATGTTTGTAACTTATTGATGCTTTTTTTTTGTAAAACCCAGAATTTCTGTATGAAACAGGTGTCAGCCTGGTGTGTATTTCACTGCTTCGTTAAATACCTACCTTTCCTTTCAAGGTACTTCCCATCCTGGTCATTTATTTTGAATTAAATTGTGCTGAGCTGGAAAACACAGCTCCCAGATGGTAGTAAAATTATTCCAATAAGGTTGACTTTGGATGATAACTGTAATGTGGTCTTTATAGGCTGGTGTCTTTTACACTAACCTTCCATGACTGCATGAAAAATACAGGCCTCGCACCAGGCCAAGGCGATGCTTGACCAATAGGCTTCATGGTCCATACTTATTAAAAGTTCACTTTGGGTTTTCTTTTCCCTTTTATTTAGTATTGGGATGTGTGGAAAGCTGTGTGCAGAGGAGACATTCAAAGGCTTTTCTATTCCAGAGACAAAAGGACAAACAGACACACTGGCTGTTCCTGTCCAGAATCCCCCTTTACTGTTTCCTTTGCTGTTTTTGGATTTCCCTGCAGGAATGGGTTCTCATTTTTTTCTGAGACCTCTCTTTAGTGGGAGAATGAGTACTCTAGAAGAACTCTTGCCCTTTAAGAATTTCTGAGCTTGATGGGTCTAAACGTTGCCTCTCCTGAAATTTAGTCTCCCATTCCTGGAAACCAGCGTCGCTTCCTGAGCAGTGTCCACCTCTGAGCTCCTTGGCTCCTGCGGTTTCCGCCCATGCTGCTGCGCTTGCTTCTTGTTTCTGTTTTTCTCTTGGAGTCCGCTACCTCTATGTCCTAATTTTAAGTCCAGCTAAACGGCAGTGGGCATGAGCAGCCAAAGACAAAGGAAGGAGTTGTGTGTTCTCTCGTTCTGAATGTGTTTTCCCGAGGCTGTGGGTCTTGACGCTGGGTGTACAGCAAGCAGCATTACCTCCAAAGCCCAGGCTGTGCTCAAGGCGAATGTCAATCCCCAGGGTGGGACCTGGCCACCAGTGTTTTTACAAGGTTTCTTAGCTAACCCTTCGCCAACGTTGAGAACCACTACATTAAACACATCGGAACAATTCCGATATTTTGTGGTCTGTGCTAGCGCGAAGTGACTGGCTCTGTTTGACTTCCTTGAAATAAATCTAACCTGGAAGAGACTGCCTGAAGTTATTACTTGAGGTGTCTCTGATACCCGAATGTTAAGACTCTCTGCTCCAAAAGAAACTATGGCCTTAAAAGAGCTTTTAGCATGAGAGAGCCAACAGGTTTTCACTACTTAATGAATAAATTTAAAAAACAAATCCCAGAACTGAGAGGGGGAAAGTCAACGACACAAAGTCCCACTGCTAACCAAGAAGCTATTTGCAATTGATACCTGCTGGGAAAGGGAAAATCAGTTTTCTCCAACAGAGTGTCACTGGGTGTATTAACCACACTCCAGGACAGGTCCCATGACAAACACAAAATGGACTCCATGGGTTTTTGTGTGTGTTTTTTGTTTTGTTTTATTTTTGTCTTACTGTTTTTTTTGTTTGTTTTGATACTTGTTTTTTTGTTTTATGCTTTTTTGAGATAGATAGATGATAGATAGATAGTTAGATAGATAGATAGATAGATAGATAGATAGATAGATGGATGGATAGAGAGAGAACATGAATTTGTGTGGGTAGGGAGGTAAGGAAGTCCTGGGAGGGGTTGGGGGAGGGGAAAGAATATGATCAAAGTATATTGTATGTAAAAAAAACTAAAAAATAAATTATAAGTATTGATATGAAATTACTTCAGAAAGTACTTCATTAAGTACTTTATATGTATGATTATGTTGTTTGTTATTTATTTTTAGGCATGTTTTCTTCATATTTTCAGTGTACTGCTGAAATTGAAAAAAAAAAATACTTTGCTCATTTTGCTAGCATTAAATTCACATAGGCTCCATAATTCTGCCTTCTAGAAACAAAATAAAACAGCAGCAAAAAAATACAGAACCATATTTGGAGGAAGCCTCCTTCTCCTCAAGGACTAGCTCTTTGTGGTATTGGAAGATGTTATGCAAGCTGCTAGAAGAGAAAATCAATTAATAGTCCTATCCAGCAGTGAAGACTACAGACTACAAGACCGCCAGCAAGACATCCCTTATAGAGCAATAGTGGCACTTTTTATCTTGGGGTAACCAACTGCTTTCTAATTGGACCTGAGGCTCACTCAATAGGAGATAATTCATTGCTGGTTCTGTAAAATTAGCCAACACTCCATGGCTGAAGAGGTCATAGACCCTAGGGGAGAACCTACTACTTCAAATTTCCTAAACTGATATAATTTTTTACTACATTCTAAATACTTATAACCACAAATAAATATTGCTCCTACCCTTCATCAAAGAAACTTCTATTTGCAATGGATTGTAGACTATTACAGAGATCCACAAATAGTCAAAATGCAGAGAATAAGTGACCATGGGGGACCCAGCCACAAGCGATTCTTTGGCAATGCAACCTTTACACCTAAGACTCAGGGAAAATTTTGGAAGAGGAGAGGAAAGATTGTAAGAGACAGAGAACCAGAGTGCCTAAGTGATGAATATATATGACAAGGAAGATGTACACATGAAATCTCACTAGTATGGTTGCTTAAACAAAATCTACATGATGACAACACCCATTGACATTCCAACGTGGATGTGAAACAGAACCTACCAGATGCAAAACTACAGGCAATCAGTGGCTGCTGAGAGAAAGAAATGAGTTTTCTCCAAAGATGAGCTCCATGATAGGATATCCTATCTCAAGTGCTCAGCCCTAAACATATCTACATACCAGAAATGAACTCAATAGGATGTGTACATATGCACGCATGTGTGCGCACACACACACACACACACACACACACACACACACACACACAGAGAGAGAGAGAAGAGAGAGAGAGAGAGAGAGAGAGATGTGCTCTGGGCTTGGCATAGGCTTTTGAAACCTCATAGCCTATCTGCAGTGACATACCTCCTTCAACAAGGCCACACCTCCTAAACCTTTTAATCTTTTCAAATAGTTCCATTCCCTGTTGACTAAGCATTCAAATATATGCATCTATGGGGGCCATTCTAATTCAAACCACTACACACATTCTCCCTTGTATTTTAAATAATCTCTAGGTTAACAATACAATTTAACATGATATAAATGCCATGTACATTGCTGCTGTGTTGTTTCAGGAAAATGCCCATGTTCAGTATGGACACCACACACATCATATTTTATATATAAGGATGGTTAAACCCGTGGATACAGAGCCTGCAGATTTGGAGGACTGACTGCACTTGGTTGACATTTGCAACAATGGTCCCTCACCTATGAGCAGTGCACTTTGAATTTTCAGATTAAATTATAATCGTTCATAACTTAGTACTATAATTTTGAAGATATATGTAGAACTCTTTAGTTTTTTGAGATCAGATATTATTGAGTTATCGAGGCTGGCTTTATGGACTCAAGCAGTCCTCCTTAGTCTCCCAAGCTTCTGATAGTGCAGCCTTGTACACTACATCCAATGCAGCGCTTGTTTTCATGAATGAAATACAAAATCATTTGAAAACACTGCTGGACTCAGAGAAATATTGTTTTTTTCCAGTGGATGATACTCTCATGATTACTGTCATGATAAAATTAGACACCCCTGATTTAGACCTCAGGGGTACAAAAAGCATCACAGTTGTGAAAAGCTCAGACCTTCCTCAAGACTAATTAAAGGTCTCAGTAAGATTGCCTGCAGACAAGCTTTGCCAGTAGGCCTGTCTGTTGTTGACATCCACTGGAATGAGAAGGAGTCTTTCAGGACACATAGACGGCATATAATCTGACACCATGGGCACCGGCTTTGACTTTGATTTAGTTTAAGACTGCATTAAGACCTGGAGGTATCCTAACTGCTCTCAGGTCAGTAGAGAGTTACCCAGCTGTTGAGAGTGACAGGGTGTGCTGATGAGGCTTGCCATTGCATTTCCTGTGTTTGTGTAAGTGTATTAATTTTAGCTGGAAAAATTTTATTACTTCTCTTTTCCTCTGTGACTCAATTTCTCTCCTCAAGTCTTTCTTTCTTTGTCTCTTTCTTCTTTCATTCCTTCCTTTCTTCCTTCCTTTCTGTGTGTGCATATGCTAATGTGTTGCATATGTGCATACAGGCACATGTGTATGTGTGTGCAAGTGGAGGCCAGAGGTTGACATCTAGTGTCTTCCTCAACCACTCTTAACCACTCTCCACTGTTTTTTAAAGACAAAGTCTCTCTCCTTGAACTTGGGGCTCACCAATTTGGCCAGATTGGCTGGCCAGTGAGCTCCGGAGATTCACTCATCTCTGTGTTCCAGCACTGAGGTTGGAGACACGTGTCAGCATGCCTGGATTTTTCATGGGAGTTGAGGATCCAAACTCAAGTCCTTGTAGTAGGGTGCAGCAGACTCCTCAGCTCCTTCCCATTTCTCAATCTCTAAAAAGGAGAGATTTACATTTCTTCTAATTCTTAGAAACTATCTATACAGCTAGGTAGTTAATTACTTTACAGGAACCAAGAGGTGTGCAGCAACTTTCCTGAAACCATTCTTAGTGACAGACAAGAATTCATTCTTTACTCAGAAGACTTCTTTTAGCAAGATTAAGTAAATACCATGGGGCCACATAAAAAAATATCAGGCTCCTCTATAATTCCTTCCACCCTTTTTCAGACCCCTTCTTTAGAACTTCTACAGGATGCTCTGAAAACAGAACACATTTGGGAAATGCCAGATTCACATCCATCCCATGACTGGTAGGGTTTTGGGCTAGGGACCACCTAGAAAACATTAGTCTCTTCTCCAGGGGTCAGCAATGGAGGGAGCCAGGGAAAGGGCACTTGAATTATGTAGAGCATGCACAGATTTTCTGAACTGACATTCTAAAACTGTGGAGAAGCAAAGGTGGAGGAGAAGGAATGTCTTGGCCTCTGTTTGGTTTTGAAGGTGGCAGTCAATTGCATGGACAATGGCAGCAAAGCAAACTTAACATCCAGGAGTTTGCAGCAGACATGACTGGTTGATCTACTGAGTGCTCATTTCTAGATTCCTAGCCTTCCACCCCATAGAGATGGAAAAAAGCTGAATACATGACTTCATGGTTTGCTGTTAAGGAAGCTGTCCATACGAATATTCTTGCTGAAGGGATATGGGGGGAAAAGGCAGTATGAGAGAGTTTTGTCTTTCTTCATGGTAGTGAGGGAAAGAAGAACTGGGAACATAGCTCTGTGGTGGATCCCAGGACACATGAGTTCTATTTGAGCCCTAGCACCATAAGAATATGGAAGAAAAGTCATCACTAATGCTAGTTATTTCCTTTCTTTGTGTTCAATAGAAAATCGTTTCAGGAGGTTAGTCATTGATTTGCAATCATGAGGTAGCAAGCATGAAAAGAAAGGGTAAGCCATTTACAGAGATGCTATACCTACACCTACTGAACCAATGCTGATGGTGACTGCTATTGTAATATTTGAAAGTTAAACCTTAATTTACAGCCAGCGTAAGTTGTACTTGCTGTCACTGAGCAGTTGCCTGCATTCTCAGAAGACAAACAGCACATGAGAAGTATCGTGGCAGGCGAGAAGGATTATGTCCTATTTAAGGGCATAGAGTTGAGAGTCAGAGTTCTGATGTGCTGTGAACTGTGAGACCTTGGTCAAGCAATATAACTTTGGGAGCCGCAGTTTCTGCATTTGAGAAAGGTACATGCAGGAGGAAGGGTGCATCAGTCTCAGTGATGCAAGGGTTAAATGAAGTTAGGAAATATTTACCGTAGTGCTTATCCCATGAAAAAACGCTTGGCTGGCTTCTATGATAGGTATCCCTTTTGAGACCTTAGAAAACACTTACACAGAACACACACACACACACACACACACACACACACACACACACACACACACACACACACGTCTGGATTTGTATCTGTATATGTATATTATATGTATATGTATATATGACATAGCTCAGTACCTGCAATGTAACAGGTGCCAGGGGAAATTGTTCTGATGAAATGATATAGCATCTAATCAACAAGACTCTCTAAGCAGAAGCCAAGGCTTAGTATGATTCAGAATGCAGGTCATAACACCTCTTTGTAGTGGATTCCATCCATGTCTTTTCTTTAGGGCTGAGGCTTTTGTTTCCCAGGTGCTGGGGTTGTTGGTAGCTGATTTTTATTTGAGAATTGTACTCAGCCAAAGGAAAACATCTCACTCAAGGTCACATGCCCCTTCCCAAGGGTAGCCTACATCCAGTGCTAGTCAGCACAAGGTTATAAAGGACAGACTCCTACTGTATCTTGAGAGATCTCTAAAGGACCATGCCAGCTCCAGAAATCAGGAAGTTTCCACTTGGGCCTTTGATGTGACTGTTTTCAGTTCCTCTCAGCCTAGCCCTGTTCTCTCTTTCTTGGAGATGTTGATTCTGGAAGTACTCCCCAGTGGCATTTTTGCAGGCAGATCTCATATCACAAAGTCTGAAACTGTTCTGTGGTAGGAAGGTGTTAGTGAGAATTGAAAGGGGGATGTATGGCTGCAGTTAAAAACTGGGGGAGGGCTGGGTGAGGAAGGTCAACTTTGTCTTGTGTAGAAGTAACTTGATTAGCTGAGGGGTTCATTGTGGCCTCTTTTAACCAGATTTTCATCTACTTTGGAGGGGACCGCGAGTGGCATCTATAGCTGGTAGGCAAAACCCAGCGTCTTCGTCTTCTGTTTCTCCTGGGGAAGGAGCTCCAGCAGTTGGTCTTCCAGCAGAGTCCTTGACCACAGAGAGGTCATCTTTGTCTAGTTCAGCACTTCTTTTCCTAATACTGGGCTCAGAAGTACACAGTGAAAAGAAAAGGTAAAATTTGGAGAGAAAATGCAGTTTGGATGACAGAACACTGAAGCCTTGAGCACAAATCAGATTATGGTCTCCATTGATTGACTCCTTACTCCTATTACTCTATTGGCCAAAACTTGGGTGAGAGAAAAGGATGCTGTTTTTGGAGTTCTCAAAGATCCCGTGGGTATACATTGAGACCATATTGATCATGAGGGGCCAAGCCCTTCAGAGCCTTTTGGTCTTCATCAGGAAGTTTAGATTTCATCCTATAAACAATCAAGTACTTGGATGGTTTACAAGCAGAAACATTTAACACGATGAACATTTTGAGATCTTTCTTACTCTGTGGAGAATAGGAAGGAAGATATTTAACCCCGGGAGGCTCTTTCTCTCTGTCTTTGGAATCCAAGCAAATCTCAGATCTTGGCTTCAGGAGTTCTAAAGCTCGAAGACCTGCCCCAAGATCTGGCCCCAGGGGGGAAATAGCAGAAGCACCTCTCTGCTTCCAGCCTCAGCTGAAGGCAGCAGCTTGGCTTCTTACCCTAGCAGCCTGATCAGCCTCGGTGGGATGCTGACATTGCACTCAGGGATTACTTTTAATGGAGAGTGGTGACCTGCTCTTTTCGGTTAGTGATGCTGACAGAAAGAAAAGGTAAAACTCAGTAAGAAAAACACAGTTTGGTTGTCAGAGGTAGACTGGCCGCAGTCACTCCCCTTTCTCTGCGGTATCTTTCTCTGAGTTGTTTGGTGAGATGGGAAAAGTGCTGATGTGGGATGGGGAGAAAGAAGGAAGAGAGCAGCAGTTTGTGCATTGTAAAGAGGAAGCAGGAAATAGTGGCTGGTTTTGACGACGGCTTGTTGAGAAGCAATGGAAGGACCCATCCCAAATAAGGAGCCAGGGTGGGCTCACTGGAGCAATGCGAGCAGAAAGGGAGCCAGCAGATTTAGTGTGGTGAGGAATGGGTGGAGGATCCTGAGCCCTTGAGAGAGGGTGGAGAGAGGCAAGATGAAGTCAACTCAATGGGAAGATGCTAAAAAATTGCAAAGCTGCACGGGAACCTTTTGAAACAACTGGCCCAGCAGGAGGGGGGAGGCCAATCTGGGAAGTCTTGAAGCCTGAGTAGGGATTCTTCAGCCTGGCACAAGATCGAAGCCACCCCAGACCTCAAACGGGGATCACTTAAGGACATGGAAATAGGAATGGACATAATCTGGGTCAGACACGTTCTTTACAAAAGTAAGAAGTTAACTGATCCATAGTCTCCAGCTCTTGTTAAACTTCCTCATTTCATGTTTCTTTCCTATGTGTATTTTTCACTGAAAATAAGACCAGATAATTTTATTTACTGCTCATGCTATGAAAAACTTCAGTGTTGGGTCAGGTTTGACAGAATACAACCAGAATGGTCTCCCTAATATTTATTTCTATATCCTGTTTATTTTGTGGGCATTTAAAGAGGCACAGTGCACTACCAGAGAGATACGCTCATGCTTAGAAGTTGGTCCAAGCAGCAGAATGCTTGGAAAACTGCACTGAATCAGCCTGGACAGAAAGTTGGGACATTGATCACAGAGAGAAATCTAGAAGGGCAAACTTCTATATAAGTCAGATCAGAAACCAAACATTTTTCTTTCAACTTGTGCCTCTCTGAAAGGCCCTTGTTTTTCCTCCCTTCCTCTCCCAGGGCAGTTGCTAAAGTGGGAATGATTACAGATAAACATCCATTAAGACTGATTTTTCCATCATGTCCTCTCCACTGCATAGCTCACTTGTCTCAGTTGCCCTGGGCAACCCAACATCCCTGCCCATCCCATGTCCCTCCTCCTTTCTTTTATAACTGTCTCTCTGACTCCCTCGGCCCTTCAAACCTCTCTGCTCTGCCATCTGGCTCCTTTGATGGAGTTCAGGAAAACCCTTCAGAATATTAATTTATTTTCTGAACATTTTCTTCCTCTTCTTGCATCCCACTCAAATGGTGTGGGCCTTTTGCCTCTCCTACCCTTTTCCTGTCTTGGGCAAGGAAGTAGGTGAAGTCTTCCTCTTGCTTCTCCATGGTGCCTTCCAGGCATTTGTTCTTCTGACTTTTCTAGTGCTCTGGCACCAATAGGGCTCTCTCATATCCTCCTTCTTTTCATCATCTACCTTCCTTATCCATATGTACTTCTTTATTGATGATTTCGGCACCTACATCTCAGTGTTTTTTATCACCACTCCTCTCATCGATTTATGTATTTTGAATAGCCATGCAGATGACTGATCTAACACTTGGCATTCTCAAGAGCATTCTTTTATGCCACAGATGTACGTTAGACTTTGTACCACCCATTCCTTCTCTAGCTTAGTGTTACCAGTTTTTTTGCATGCTTTCTCAGCATCATCTTCTCCATCCATTTCCTCTGCCATCCCATCTCCAATAACTCTTTGACGCCTCTCAGAGCTCCAATCTGTATCATTCCTCTTACTCTCTTCTTCCTCACTAAGCAGGTGAGACTTCATGGGCTGCTCTGTGCATTTTGCTTCAGGCCAGTGAATCCCCTTGTTCATTTCTCTTCTTTGAGGTTGGTAAGATTCCACCACAGCTAAATCCACTCTGAAGTGGCTCTCAGTCATGCCTGGGAACTGCTTGGCCATTCATTTCCCATCGTCCTAGAGAGCTACCTCAGTCCTGTTTTCTCTGCTCTCAGACCACCAGTGCTCTGTCCCTGCCACTTGCAGCCTCGTCCCTCACTTCATGGAGAAAGTGGAAGCAATTTAAAGAGAACTCCAGTGGGCTTCTCTAACATGTCTGGCACCCACTCCTGTGACAGACTTCTCTGTTGCTTAAGTAATGTCACATGAATCCTAGTTGGTCTTAATAAAAACCTGGAGTCAGATATCATGTAAGAAGTAGTGCTTGCTCCTACCTAAGGCTGACTTTCCATGTGTACACTGGGTCTAGCCCCTCTCACCCACTCACGGAGGTTCTTCCTGTACTCCACCTTGCTTTCTCCTGAGTTACCCATATTCTCTTTCGTTTTGGTGACATGGAAGGGTACTGCACTGCCTCCTGTTTTTTTAACCTTACATCTCGCTCAGGCCAGTTTTGCTTTTAGCTTTATGGGCAGTCTCCTTTTAAAGCTAGCTCTGCTCTTTCCCTGTTCTTTACTTTGTGTCCTCTGTTTAATGCACTCCCATCATGCTTTGTTCCTCATTACTCTATCTAAACTCCATGGCTACATTAATCACCTAGTAGGAAACCTGGGTCATTTTCTCAACTTTTTAGTAGCCTTCATCTCCTTACTCATTTCTTGAGAACCTTTCCCTTAGAACATGGAATGCCACTCTGCCCTGGCTTCCTTCTTACCTCACTGCCCATTTGTTCTAGTTTCACTTATTAGACCTTCTCTTCTGGATCTCTAGCAATTGGACCAGACTTGGGCTCTTCCTGAGCCTCGTCTCTTCTTTAGCTGTACACCCATTTTCTGTTTCTTATTATTCAACTCATTGCTTTTAAGGCCATCTAGAACTGTAGATTCTGGAACATGATGACTTTGTGCTTCACTAGGGCATTATGACACAAGGAACCAACTAACTAACAAACTAACTAACTGACTGACTTTCTCTCTCTTTCTTTCTTAAAAGTCAACTAATATCTATTTATCTGAAGTTTCATACAAGTATGTAATGAATCTTAGCATTTTCATCTCCATTACCCTCTTCCATTCCTCTCCCACTGGTAGGTTTCTTCCACAAGTCCCTCTCCTAACGTCATGGTTTTGTGTGTGTCTGTGAACTACTGAGTTTAACCTAGGATGCTTTCCTGACCACGAGCGAGAGGCTACTGAAACATGGGCAGCTTTTCAGTGGATACATTACTGAAGAGAATCACCCCATCGCCTGCTGACCATTAACTAACTATGCCTATAGTCCTCCAGGGAGGGGTGGGGCCTCACGAGCCCCTCCTTGATCCTGGATGAATAAATGTCCGGTGCAATTTTGTGCTGGTAACCACAGCCATGGTGAGTTTGTTAGTGCAAGGGTCTTGTTGTGTCAAGAGGACATCTGTTTCAGCACACCTCCCTAACCTCTGGCTCTTACGTTCTTTTCTTCGATGTTCACTGAGCCTTGGAAGGGGCGATGTAGAGATCATGTTTAGGGTCAAGCACTCGGCCATCACTTGTTCTTGGAGCTTTGACTAGTTATGATAGAAGTCTCTATATTAGTCACCACTAGTAGCAGTTACAAGCTTCTCTGAAGAAATCTGAAGGAAACATTAATTTTTGCATATAAACATGAATATTTGGGAGGCACTTGGCAATATGTGCATTTAGGAAAACAGTAGTGAGTAGTTCTCCATTGCATATGTGACTGTTGTGAATTCAGGTGTACTAATTCTGTTGGGGAGACACTGTTTGTTGCGGACAGTTAGTCCCTCTGGCTCTAACAACCGTTCTGAGCCAACGGCCAGAATGATCCCCAAACTTTGGGGGAAGAGGTTTACAGATGTCTGGTTTGGAACTGAGCACTCCCCAGTCTCTTATTCTCTAAAAGTTGATTCATTGTGAGTCTCTGTGCTAAGCATCTACTGCAAAAAGAAGCTTCTCTGCTGAGGATTGGGAGATGGACTAATCTATGGATATAAATATAAAAATTTAGGGGCAGTTTATTCCTGTATCTATTTAGAAGAATAACGGCAGTATATTCTCCCTTAAGGCCTATGACCTAGTCAGCCATTGGATTTTGGCCCAGTTATGGACAAGCTTTAAATCCAATCAGAAGGTGGTTGGTTACTCCAATGGCATCTGTGCCTCTGTTGTCCCAGTGGGCAGATCTTTCCAGGCCAGTAGCTCAGAAGGTTTATAGCTGGGTAGGACTGTTGATAACTTTTCTTCTCTAATGTATGCATAGAATCTTCTGGCACTATGGAAGCTATTGTCTGTCCTTTAAGAGAGACTCATGGAACCCATCTGTGCTCATGTACTGGTCTTCTCTGCCTACACCCTGCCATCTAGGTATGCTGTGGATATTGCTCTGTATAAATAAAATGCTGATTGGCCAGTAGCCAGGCAGGAAGTATAGGCGGGACAAGCAGAGAAGAGAATTCTGGGAAGAGGAAGGCTAAATGAGAGACACCAGGCCGCTGTCCAGGGAGCAGCATGTAACAGGCACACAGGTAAAGCCACGGAACATATGGCAACATACAGAATAACAGAAACGGGCTGAGTTTAAGTGTAAGAGCTAGTCAATAGTTAACCTGAGCTAATGGCCAAGCAATTTTAATTAATATAAGCTTCTGAATGATTATTTTATAAGCGGTTGTAGGGTCCATGGTGCTGGGCAGGACTGGAGAAAACTTCAGCTACATAGGTATGTGCCTCAGTTTCTCATGTACTCATGCCATCTGGGGCTTTGTTAAGTATTGATGCACTAAATGAAGGAACATCCTTCACTTACTTCCTGTGTTGCCATCATTAATGGCATTTATGTCTTCTTTGCATGGAATTGGAATATGTTTTTTTCCTTGTATTTTATTTTCTGCAACAGTCTTAAAATTCCATGGGGGCAAAGACTTTCCTTTCTTTATTATATTCCTGGAACCTAAAACAGTGTCTAAACTGTAACAGCTGTTCAACAAATAAATGCTTGTTGAGTGGATGGATAAATGAGCAGCATGGTTACTTCTTCATGTCACCAGGTTAGTGCACTGGTGTTCCATATGTGGGGTGTTTATTAAATGAGGATTATAAGGAAGCTAAACTCTGTGGGATATTGTAAAGCTTGAACTGGGTAATAGATATGTTTTGTGAGGTTCATGTTGCTGCTATTATTGCTGAAAAATTAACTGTTAGACATAGCAATTTAGATTCCATTCATCTATTTACTTTATGATTAATTCTGAGCCTCTCATATATACAGCATTTAGTGTTCAAGTTTCTGGGTATGCTATCATGTGCAAGCCATATCTCTGTTTTGGAGTAGCTCAAGAGTTCTCAAAAGACCAAGTTTCTTTTTTTCTTGTAAAAATCATGATTTTCTGTAATTTCTCTGAGGGTGAGAAGAGTGAATGAAGAAATATTTAATACATGGGAAAAGAGGCATAGAGGGTTAGTACAGAGTAGAGAATGAGGGTTGCTGAGCTGGGGTGATGGCACAGTCAAATTTTAGCTGACCCTAAAAACTTAGAGAATGCAGACCTTACCTTGTGTTTGCAAACCTCAGCTGTCTCTCCAGTGAAACACAGGAACTGGTTGTATTTGTCTCCTGGGGAGGGTGACGATAATTCATATGAAGAATTTCGGCATAGTATCTCCTGAGAAATGAGAGCTCAGGTGGTATTTGTAGTACTTTCACCAGGAGAGGTTGAAGCACACTATATGTGTGTGTGTGTGTGTGTGAGTGGGTGAGTGAGTATGTGTGTGTGTGAGAGAGTGTATGTATGAGTGTGCATGTGTGTATGAGTGTGTGTGTAAAATGTGTGTGTGTGTGAGTGTGTGTATGAGTGTGCATGTGTGTATGAGTGTGTGTAAAATGTATGTGTGTATGTGTGTATGTGTGTGTGTGTGTGTGTGTGTGTGTGTGTGTGTGTGTGTGTAAAATGTGTGGGTGCCTGAGGAGGCCAGAAGAGGATGTTAGTCCCCTAGAGGTGGAATTAAAGATGGTTGTAAATAGTCCAATGTAGGTTCTGTGAACTGAACTTGGGTCTTCTGGAAGAACTACAATCACTTTAACCATTGAGCCATCTTTCCAGATTCTATCTACATTTTTTAAAAAAAATATATAATTTCATAATTTCCTCCTTTCTCTTTCTTCCCTCTAATCCCTCCTGTCCCTTGCTTACTCTCAAATTCATGGCCTCTTTTTTAAAATAATGTTACCACACACGTACATTCCTAAATATGTAAACATAATATGCTTAGTCTGTATAATGTTACTTGTATGTGTATGATTTCAGGCATGACCACTAGTATTGGATAACTAATTTGGGGACTCTACCCTGGGGAAAGACTGTTTTCTCTCACTCTCAGCATCCCTTAGTTGCCTTTAGTTCTTTGTCTGGAGTTGGGGCCTCATGAAATTTCCCCTTTCCATGTCTTTTGGTGTCATCCTTGTTCAAATCTTGTTTAGGTATCCAAGTTGACAAGACTTCATGGGTTCTGCTTCCCTGACATAGTAAGAGACACAATCTCACAGCAGACATTTTGTACTCTGGCTCTTATATTCTTTCTTTCCCTTTTCCACTGTGATCCTTGAGCCCTAGGTGCAAGAGTTGTTGTAGATGTACTAGCTGAGTCTGGGGTCCAAGAGTTGTTGTAGATGTACCAGCTGAGTCTGGGGGCCACCCAATCACTTGTTCTCTACATTTCTATCCATTGTGATTCTCTGTAGTGGTCTCAGTCTGTTACAAAGAGAAGTTTCTTTGTTGAGGGATAAGAGCTACACTTATCTGTGGGTATAATGAAAAATATTTAGAATGCAGTTAGGAATAATGCTGGTTTAGTAAAGTGGTGTTTGTAAGTTCTCTTCCAAGATCCATGACTTCACCAGCTCTGAGGACTTGGCTATCTTTCCCTCTTGTTGAGTGAGCCTTAAGTCTAATTAGAGAGCTGCTGATTAGTGCTATGATATGAGTGCCACCATTGTGCTCTCAGGATTACTGGGCCATGTGGGTAGGACTGTTTGTTGCTTCTCTCACTTGGAAGCTTGCATGGTACCTTCTGGTACTGTGAAAGTTAGTCTGAAGGGAGAAAGCTTCCAGATCAAATCCAGCTCAGACCCTCTGGTGTCTTAAAGGGTAGGGAGTTACCTTAAACTTCTGCCAGGCAACCAAGGGCAACATCAACAGTCTATAACATTTTTGGAGTCTCTGTGACAGTCCTGACCAAAAACTCATAAAGAGGCTTCTTGTGTCTGGTGTTTTTTTTTTTTTTCTAAATATTATGTGACTCTTGGGGGAGTATTGCCTGCCTGAGAGGGAAAATTTCATTTAAACTATATTCATATTTGTGTATACATAGACTTATATGTATAGACTTATGTGACATACCTACTGTTATTTTACTTTTTTCTCTTTCACATTTCCTATGTTGACCTCTTTCCCCTGTTCTAATAAACCACCCCTCATTTTTTCCCACTTTCCCTTTCAAATTACTTCTAACCGCTATTCCCTTCTCTAATGCTGTATTTTTAATTCTCAAATGCAAAAACAGAAATAATCTCAAAAGAGCAAAATTTATATAGTTTAAGATAAACAAAGATGGAGATACCTTATCTTTATAAATCCATTCTACTGATGCATGGACAAGACTTCAGGAATATCCAGTGCATTTTTGATTACATACATTCTTTTTTTTTTTAAACTGTTTTTAGTTGAAAATTTAGTTCATCTACATGTACTTCTGCGAATGATAACGGCAAATAATTATTCCATTGAACTGTAGAAATTCTAATCCAAAATGATGAACACCAACATAATTTGTAATTATTCTACACTACAAAGGACCAAACTCTAATGATTTTTTCACTTCGGATAATATGAAGTTAAGATCAATTATCAAATCAGGGTTTGGAAAAGAAAATAGATTTCTAATCCAATCATTTTTTTTGATGTTTCAATTTTAATTTCTCCTTTGAAAGTCAAACATTAAGAAAATAAGGCTGTCCTTGGCTGAGAACACCTACACAGCTTGTTAAACCCAGAGAGGTTGAGCTGGTGTCTACATAGAGCCTTTACTCATATGTACTAGCATCTTTGGTATAGGAAGGTGCTCTACATTCTACCAAAAGAGAAATGTAAGCACCAACCCGGCAAAAAATCCTATGATCTACAATGGCATCCTGCCTGCAAGATGTGCTAGGGTGATGGTAGCACAAATCTTGTGGGAGTTACCAACCAATATCTGATTTGACTTAAGGCCTACTTCACGAGATGGAACCCATACTCAACACTGCTTGGGTAACAAAGAACCAGAGACTAGATAGCCCAGGGACCTAGGGTAAAACCAAAGACTACTGGTCTAAAAAAAAGTAGCAACAAAATGGTATTCTGATTATATTCATAGATTAGTGCCTTGCTCAGTCATCGTCAGAGAAGCTTCCTCCTACAGCAGATGGGAACAAATATAGAGACCCACAGTCAGACATTATTCAGAGTGAGAGACCTTGGAACACTCATCCCTAAGTGGGATGTGTTCATTAAATCCCTCAGGGCTCGGGGAACCGCTTGGAAGAGGAGGCAGAAAGAGTGTAAGAGCAATCAGGGATAGAGAACACCAAGAAAACAAGGCCCTCTAAATCATCATGATCAAAGCTGATAAAAACTCACAGAGACTGACGTAGCATACACAGGGCCTGCATGGATCTGTACCAGGTCCTCTGTGTGTATACTATGACTTACAGTTTAGTGTTTTAATGGGCTTTCTGAGTGTGTGAATGAGTGAGTGGGTCTCTGTTTCTTGTGCCTTCTCCTTGTTACTTAGCCTCTTTGGGTCTATGGAACCTAGCATGATTATCTTTTACTTTATAGCTAATAAGCACTTATAAGTGAGTACATACCATGTTTGTCTTTCTGTGTCTGTATTACCTCACTCAGGATGATTTTTTTTCGAATTCCATCCATTTGCCTGCAAATTTCATAATGTCATTGTTTTTAAACAGCTGAGTAATACTCCATTGAGTAAATGTACCAAATTTTCTTTATCCATTCTTTGATTGAGGGACATCTAGGTTGTTTCCAGTTTCTGGCTATTATAAATAAAGCTACTATGAACTCAGTTGAGTAAGTGTCCTTGTGATATGGTAGAGTATCCTTTGGGTGTATGCCCAGGGGTGGTATAGCTGGGTCTTGAGGTAATTGATTCCCAATTTTCTGAGAAACTGCCATATTGATTTCCAAAGTAGCTGTACAAGTTTGTACTCCCACCAGCAGTGGAGGAGTGTTCCCCTTGCTCCATATCCTCTCCAACATGAGCTTTCACTTGTTTTTTTTTTTTTTTTTTTATCTTAGCCATTCTGACAGGTGTAAGATAAAATCTCAAAGTAATTTTGATCTGCGTTTTCCTGATGGCTAAGGATGTTGAACATTTCTTTTAAGTATTTCTCAGCCATTTGGGTCCTCCTTTAAGAATTCTGTTTAGATCTGTACCCCACTTTTAAATTGTATTTAGTTTGTTGGTATCTAGTTTCTTGAGTTCCTCATAGTTTTTTGATATTAGCCCTCTGCCAGATGAGAAGTTGGTGAAGATCGTTTCCCATTCTGTAGGCTGCCTTTTTGTCCTATTGATACTGTCTTCTGCCTTAAAGAAGATGTTCAGTTTCATGAGGTCCCATTTACTAATTGTTGATCTTAATGTCTGCACTATTGGTGTTCTGTTCAGGAAGTTGTCTTCCTGTGCCAGTGTGTTCAAGGCTGTTCCCCAATTTCTCTTCTATTAGGTTCAGTATATCTGGTTTTATGTTGAAGTCTTTGATTCACTTGGACTTGAATTTTGTGCAGGTTGATAGATAAGGATCTATTTGCATTCTTTTACATGCCGACATTGACTTGGACCAGCATCATTTGTTGAGGTGCTTTCTTTTTTCCATTGTATATTTCTGGGTTCTTTATAAAAAATCAGGTGTCCCAGTTGTTTGGATTTACATCTGGGTCTTCCATTTGATTCCTTTGATCCACCTGTCTGTTTTTATGCCAATACCACGTGGTTTTTATTACTACACCGCTATAGTACAGCTTGAAATCAGAGATTGTGATACCTCTGGAAGTTCTTTTATTTAGCTATCCTGGGTTTTTTTGTTCTTCCATATGAAGTTGAGTATTGTTCTTTCAAGGTCTGTAAATAATTATGTTGGAATTTTGATTGGGATTGCATTGAATCTGTAGATTGCTTTGGGTAGGACAGTCATTTTTGCTATGTTAATCCTACCAATCCATGAGCATGGGAGGCCTTTCCATCTTCTGATATCTTCTTTAATTTCCTTCTTCAAAGACTTGAAATTTTAATCATTTAGATCTTTTACTTGATTGGTTAGAGTTACCCCAAGATATTTTCTATTTTTTGTGGCTATTGTGAAGTGTGTTGTTGCCCTGATTTTTTTTCTCAGCCCATTTGTCATTTGCATATAGGAGGGCTACTGATTTTTTTTAAAAATTAATCTTGTATCCAGCCACTTTGCTTTAGAGGTTTATCAGCTGTAGGAGTTCCCTGGTAGAATGTTTGGGGTCACTTATATATACTATCATATTATCTGCAAATAATGAACTTTGACTTCTTCCTCTCCAACTTGTATCCCCTTGATCTTCTTTAGTTGTCTTATTGCTCTAGTTAGAACTTCACTTATGATATTGAATAGATATGGAGAGAGTGGATAGCCTTGTCTTGTTCCTGATTTTAGTGAAATTGCTTTGAGTTTCTCTCCATTTAATTTGATGTTTGCTGTCAACTTTCAGCATATTGCTTTTTATTATGTTTAGATATGTCCTTTGCATCCCTAACCTTTCCACGACTTTTATACAGGGGTGTTGGATTTTGTCAAAGGCTTTTTCAGCATCTAAGGGGATGATCATGTGTTATTTTTTTCCCTTTCAGTTTGTTTATATGGTAGATTACATTGGCAGATTTTCATATGTTGAACCATTCCTGCATCTCTGGGATAAAGCCTACTTGATCATGGTGGATAATCTTTTTGATGTATTCTTGGATTCAGTTTGAGAGTATTTTATAGAGTATTTTGTATCAATGCTCATGAGAGAAATTGGTCTATAATTCCCTTTCTTTGTGTGGCCTGTGTATCAGAATGACTGTGGCCTCATAAGAAGAATTTGGCTATGTTCCTTCTGTTTCTATTTTGTGGAATAATTTTCAGAGTATTGGTATTAGCTCTTCTTTGAAAGTGTAGTAGAATTCTATGCTAAAACTGTCTAACTCTGAGCTTTTTTTCATTGGGAGACTTCTTATGATTGCTTCTATTTCCTTAGAGATTACAGGTCTATTTAAGTTATTTAATCTTGATTTAACTTTGGTAAGTGGTATATTTATTGAGGAAGTTGTCCATTTCTTTTTTGTGGATTACAGGGTTTTGAAGTATGACCTAATGATTCTCTGGACTTCCTTGGTATCTGTCGTTGTGTCCCCCTTTTCATTTCTGACTTTGTTAGTTTGGATATTCTCTTCCTGTCTTTTAGTTAGTAAGGGTTTGTCTATCTTGTTGATTCTCTCAAAGAACCAACTCTTTGTTTCATTGGTTCTTTGTATTGTTCTCTTTGTTTCTGTTTTTATTGATTTCAGCCCTCAGTTTGATTATTTTCTGACATCTCCTTCTCTTGAGTATATTTGCTTCTTTTTGTGCTTGGGCTTTCAAGTGTGCTGTTAAGTTGCTTATATGAGATCTCTGCAATTTATGAAGGCACTTCATGCTATGAACTTTCCTCTTAGCACCACTTTCATTGTGTCCTATAAGTTTACATATGTTGTGCATTAATTTTCATTGAATTCTAGGATGTCTTTAATTCATTTTTCATTTCTTCCTTGGCGCAGTGGTCATTCAGTAGGGCGTTGTTCAGTTTCCATGCGTTTTCAAGCTTTCTGTTGTTGATATCCAGCTTTAATTCACCTGATAGGATACAGGGGGTTATTTCAATTTTCTTGTATCTGTTGAGACTTGCTTTGTGCCCAACTATGTGGTCAGTTTTGGAGAAAGTTTCATGAGATGCTGAGAAGAAGGTATATTCTTTTGTGTTTGGATGAAATGTTCTGTAGATATCTATTAGGTCCATTTATTTATAACATCTGCTAGCTCCATTAGTTCTCTGTTTAGTTTCTGTCTGGATGATCTGTCCATAAGTTAGAGTAGGGTATTGAAGTCTCTCATCATTAATGTGATAGATTTGATATGTGATTTAAGCTTTAGTAATATTTCTTTTACAAATGTAGGTGTTCTTGTGTTTGGGGCATAGGTGTTAAGAATTGCGATGTCCTCTTGGTGGATTTTTCTTTTGATGAGTATGAAATGTCCTTCACCATCTCTTTTGATTAATTTTGGTTTGAAGTCTATTTTGTTAGCTATTAGAATAACTACACTAGCTTGCTTCTTAAGTCCATTTGCTTGGAAAATCTTTTCCCAACCCTTTACTTTGAGGCAATGTCTGTCTTTAATGTTGAGGTGTGTTTCTTGTATGCAGCAGAAGGTTAGATCATGTTTTCATATCCATTATATTAGCCTGTGTCTTTTTATTAGAGAATTGAGACCACTGATATTGAGGGATATTAATGACCAATTTTGCTAATTCCTATTATTTTTTGTTTTGGTGATGGTGGCAGTAGTGTGTGTGTGTGTGTGTGTGTGTGTGTGTGTGTGTGTATTTTTCTTCTATTGATTTCTGACTGGTATGGCTAGCACCTGAGCAGTGGAAGTTTGCTGGCATTAAAAAAAAATCTATTTTCAATAAAAGGGAAAAAAATAGAAAAAAGAAAATAGGCCGCAAGAAGTTACAATAATAGCTCTAATTTGATCCCAGTTGGGTTGTGTCTGTGAATTATGCCCTTTCTGATATGTTATAACAATATTGGAAGCCTGTGTTACTTATTAAGTAGCACAATATTATTCATTAAGTGGTGTTGTTTACTGTGCGAGAAAAGTCGCGAGGTACAACAAAACATACTATAAGAGTTTATTAAGGGAAGAGAACAGAAGGGGTGTGCTTCGGCCTATGGAAAGATTGTGAAGGAAGAGAGGGGAGGGATAAATGGAACCACATTTTTATAAGTTCCTCCTGCACACATGCATATGGGCTTACATAGCTATGTGCATAGATTGCATTATCACGCTGTGCACAAATTACATGTTCACACATCGCAGGGATTACATAGGACATTAGGCTCTGGGATGACTAAGTCATTCACTCATTTTCTTTTTCCATTCTCTTTCCTTCCTTTCCTCCCTCCCTCGCTCCCTCCCTCTCCCCCTCCTTCACTCCCTCCCTCCTTACTTTGTTTTTTTTTTCTTCTTTTTTTAAGTTTTTGAGATAGGATCTCTCTCTACATAGCCCTGGCTATCCTGGAACTTTCTATAAAGACTGTGCTGGACTGGAACTCCCAGAGATCTGCCTGTCTCTGCTTCCCAAATGCTGGGATCAAAGTTGTGTGCCACCATGCCCAGCTGAATTCAGTCATTTTCAAAGGAATTTGAATTGTAGAAAAAGTCCATGGTTTTAAACATTTATTTTTATTTTATGTGTATGGATGTTTTGCCCCCACTATATGCAGTGCCCACAGAGGCCAGTAAAGGGCATCAGGGCCTCTGGAGTTGCAGACATCTGTGAGCTGCTGCTGTGTGGGCGCTGGAAACTGAAACAGGTCCTTGGAAGGGCAGCCTCAAGAAGCATGTTTTAAGTACACATCGTCATAGTAGTTTGCATTGACTTTACTTGTTAGAATGAAACTGAAGTCTAAGCTTATTGATTAGCTTCAGCATTTTATACAGTATTTTGTTAGTTTTTACCTCCTTCTAAACTTGCACATATTCCTCGGGTTTTTCCCCCTTCATCTTTATTTGTCTTTTGTTAATAAAGCAATCTATTTGAAGGACATAGCAGTTGTTGAGAAAATTTTCAAAAGTCATATTCAATAACATCCTCTTTCTTAAAAAAAAAAGACCTTGTGAATTTGTAACTAGAACTCAAAGTCTTGATAGGTTTGGTGACATGGAGGACCTCTAGTCACAGTCCCTCATTGACTTTCACAACATACAGCACATTCACATCTGTCTGGCTTCACATCTGTACAGCCAGATCCCACACTGGATGGTAGGTGTCTCAATGCTGCCAAACTCTTCCAGTGTGCTCTGATGTGGCTGGTGAGGGAGGGGTGCTATACCCCCAAACCCAGCTGCTCTGTGACCATAGTGAGTGGACAGGTCTCAGGAGTGGGTCAGTCAGAACCAGTGGTAATCTGGACCAGCCACTGGTGTTGGAGTGGGGGAAGTCCTCTGGTACTGAGCTCTTCACCTGTGGATCTGATACTACCCTAGGGTAAATAGTGACAGAAGTCAGTAAACCACAAGATACTCAGTTGGTGTCAGAGTTGGTGAGTGTAGGAATGCCACTCACATCCACAAATAAATGAAGTGCTGAGAATACCACTCAATATGGAGAAAAAAAGCTTTTCTACCACACAGATAAGATTCCTAATGAGCTCCCCATCATGCTCTCATACTCTACTCATGGGTTTCAGGAACTGTGTACAGGGACAGAGAATGTGCAGAGACCACATAGGGATTTTTCACTGTTGGTTTGGTGTCTGGGCTCACTGTATTGTACATATTTACCTGCAAACCTAAAAGAGAACTTGAGATTCTTTTTTCTGTTGGCAAAGCAGTCGTGGCCTTTCCTCTAGGTAGTAGTTACATGGACTCTTTGGATGGTGGGGTCAATAGGAAGCTACAGAGGAGATGCAGAGTCAGAGGACATCCTGGGTGAATGGAGAGCTAGAAAGTGAAGGTGGTGAGTGGCTGGGCTCATGCTGTGAAAAGTGGTACTCACTGAGAAATCCAAGGAGTGGGAGCAGTTAGAGGGCCATGAGTGAAGCACAGAGGAAGACTCCTTATGAATTCCATTTTCCATATAAAGTTCTTTCCATTATCATAACCCATCTCTCATACTTTTCTATGCCATGTCTGTCAAATTTGCACCCTGACCAAAGTTTAGGGAATTGTAGTGACATTGGGAGAGAGACTTACATTCTGTTCTTGCTTTCCTGTCTGAGAGCTGATGAAAGTCTGGAGGAACACACAGCTCTGTGAACTCTGGAGTGAAGTAGCCATTCAACACCCCAGGGATGGAGTTGCAACTTTGAGCTAGAGCCATGATTTACTAGCTGAGCAAAGCTGTACCAGTCAATGGAGCTCTGTATGCCTTGGTTTCCTCTTCTAGAGAACCTGCCTGGCTCTGAATGACACTTACCTTGGGCTGTGGTAAGCATGACAGAAATGTGTATCTGGCCCATACACAAACTAAGCACACACTGGATATGAGCAGCTGTGCTTTTACTGACTGTCCTTGTTCTTGGAGGTCTTGGATATGATTGAGCAGCCCTGATACCAAGAATAGCATGAATTTGGAAGGGGCACAGTGTCTAGGGAAACACTAAGGCAGTCTTGGGAGAAAAGAGAAGGGATTGGACGGAGAGCAGTGGTCTGATGCCAGGAACAGCCAGGTAGCAGGAACAGCAGCAAACATGGCTCAGCTCATACAAGTAATTCTTTGTTCAGCCCTTTACTGGCCTTTTCTCCTCAGACACTGAGGCCATTATAACACAGCTCTCCTGAGAAGCACACACCAGCTCCACCTGCCAATGCCAGGTCTGTGGAGCCAGCCTCTCCAGCTGTGGGCTGGCTGGCTACCAACTCATCTGAGACTTAGGTGCTCAAAAGCAGAAGGGCCAAAGCATTAGGCTGTTAGATGGATTTTGGTGTGCTGGATATAGATAGAAAGAGCTGTGTGGGGGTGGGATGGGGTGGAGGTGTGCATGTGGTGCGTGTGTGTGTGTGTGTGTGTGTGTGTGTTGTATGTTTGTGCATGTGTGTATGTGTGTGTGGTGTGAGTGTGTGTGTGTGCATGCATTCAGGTGTGTGCATGCATGAGTGAGTGTTATGTGTGTGTGTACATGTATGTGTGATGTGTGTCATGTGTTTGCATGTGCACATGTGTGTATGTATGCAAGTGTGGAGGCTAGGAGTCATCATCGGGTGTCTTCTTTAGTCATTCCCCACCTTACAATTTTCAAAATGAAGTTTTTCATGGAGGAGAAGACTCAGCTTCCCAGTGAGCTTCAGGGCTCCACCTGCCTATATCTCCCCCAGTGCTGGGCAGTCACTCCACACATGAATTTTTATATGGTCTCTGGGATCCAAATTCAGGTTCTTTTTTTTTTTTTTTTTTTTGAGACAGGGTTTTTCTGTGTAGTCCTGGCTGTCCTGGAACTCTCTCTGTAGACCAGGCTGGCCTTCAACTCACAGAGATTGATTGCCTGCCCTGCTAAAGGTGTGCTCCATCACACCCTGCCAAACTAGGGTCTTCAGGCTTGCATGGCAAGCATTTTACTGACTGAGCCATCTCCACAGCCCCAAACCAGTCACCTTTAGAAGCTCCTACCTTAAAGCTTATGGGAGGAGACAGACAGACAGACAGACACAGACACACAGACAGACACAGACACACAGACAGACACAGACACACAGACACACAGACAGAAACAGATACACAGACACAGACAGACAGACACACAGACAGACAGACACAGACACACACATACACAGATGTCTGTGAACTGAAAAGACAGCAGCTATTCAAGCTTATGAGAAGTACTTTTGGTTGATGGAATGGAATGGTTTGGTGTAGGTTTCTATACACATGGAAAATTAATCAAGTGTTTGAGATCTCTGTGTAATTAAAGTCCTTTATAGGGATCAGAGAAGCCTAAGTGAGGGAGGCTTTAAGAGATGGAGGCTTTGAGCATGAGCATTCTGGAGATCTTAGAGATATCTAACTGAGGTTGCCTTTGTCCAGATTTAAAAAGAAACTGAAGAAAAATCAGGAGAAACAAGCTGAGCTATTCACATCTGTCTGGCTTCACGTCTGTACAGCCAGATCCCACACTGGATGGTAGGTGTCTCAATGCTGCCAAACTCTTCCAGTGTGCTCTGATGTGGCTGGTGAGGGAGGGGTGCTATACCCCCAAACCCAGCTGCATCCCAGGCACATTCCTGTGTCACAGGACCTGTTCATGTGCTCTGTGCAGTGAACAGGAAACGTCCAAATCGATTGAGGCTTTGGAGACAGATAGAAAACCTTATTGCAGGGCTTCAGTACCAGAAATCCTCAGTTTAAAAGCTAACTAACCAATCAGCTCACTAACCAACCAACCAACCAACTAACAACTGTTAGTTAACTGACTGGCTGACTGAATATGTAGGCTGCTCAGCTTTTTTTGTGGCCCTAGGTTGCTTTACAGCTTCTCTGAGGATTCCCTTTGTTCTGCCGTGGCCTCCTTTCAGTCCATTCCAGACACCAAGCTTCCAGAGGGTTGAGGTTTCTGACCTGCCTTCCTCTTCTGGGTGGGCAAGCCTGCACCTGGACAGGTCTGGCTCCATCCCTCCCTCAGCACCTCTGGCTTGAGCCTGAAGCTTTGTTTCCCTACATCTGACTTGGAGTGCAGACACTTCCTTCCTCTTAGCATCAGCTGTGAAACTGCAGTCCAGACCTTTTCTTGCTTGCCTGGATCATTAGTGAAAGCACCCCCAAGAAGGCACTCTCTTCTTTTTTCAGTCCATCCTTCACACCCTAGTTATCTTTCCAGAGTATAGATCTGATTAAGTCAACCCAGGCCCAAAGATTCACAGCGTTTTCCCACTACCTACAATGCACTGAAATACGGAGCCCAGGGTTGGTAACTGCCGTAATGTGATGTCACTCCCTCTTCCAGCGTACTTTTTCTCTCCTTCAATTTATTTGTGCTAACACGGTCATGCAATGCATGATTTCACAGACCCAAGTGCATTTCCCTGTTTCATGCTTTTACTTTATTACTCTCTGCCTTTCACTTTCCTCTATAGCTGTACTCACATTTCAGCGATCCTCAATGCCTTCTCAGATTCTCTGCAGACAGAGTTGACTCCCACAGAACTTTGCTCCCACAGAACTTGGATTTCACATCTGCAGTACTTTACCTGTTTCTAGGACAAAATAGCTAACAAAAGCCACTCAATGAAAGATGGTTTATTCTGGTTTATGGTGTGAGAGTGTGGTCCATCATGGCAGGAAGGAGTGGGGACAGGAACAAGAAGCAGCAAGGTGTATGGCATTCACAGTCAGGAAGCAAAGATGAGCGCCAGTGCCCGTTTCTTCAGGCTAGGAGCTTGGCCTATGGGATTGTGCCACGCACATTCCTGGTGCATTTTCCTAGCACAATGAAGTCTTCCTGGAAAGAAGAGACTCCGTTCAGAGGTGTGTAGTCACGTGCTCGTAAGTCTCGCCGTGTTGAAGATGACTTTAGCAGCTCTGTCGATCATTTGTTTTTCCGCTTTGCGTTGGTTTGTGTCTGCCGGATGCCCTCCTCTACTCTAACGGCTGTCAAGGCTGAACTGTATCTTATTAGCTAAAGTTAGTGCTTTGGTGGATACAGTAGGGCTTAATATCTCTGTGTTAAGCTGAACAGAAGGCAATCTGCTTAATTTTTAATAGGAATAGCTTTGACTTTCTGTATTTTCAAATCGTGCTATAGGTGTGGACTCTACAAATTAATATACGAATATCCTCTTGTTGAAAAATTTGAAGTGACCAGTGATTCATATCCACCTCTTGTTCAATTATGAACCTATTAAAAAAAAAAAAGAAAACACCACAGCAATCAGGTTGGGATCAGAACACACAGTGCTTCTCTGACAAACCAGGATCGCAAAATGTTATCTGAACTCAGGGCCTAAGCAGGGAGTATGCTGCTTGGCTATCTTGAGTTAACTTGTTCATCCAGAAGGGAGGAACTTGTGTGCTGTAGGCCTCCCTGTGGCCTGTGCGTAGTACGGGGCAGCCCAGTCTGGAGCTTGTTGCCTGAAGAAAGGAAAAATGAATTTACTGGGCTGTGGAGTCAGCTCAGCTGCTAACATGATTACCTCGCAAGCATGAGGGCCTGAGTTGGATGCCTACTTTCGAGTCCCAGTGCTGGTGACATTGGAAATGGAGAAGGGGGTGTCTCTGGGACTCACAGCTAGCCAGCCTAGTCTGCTCTGTGAGCTCCAGGACAACGAGAGGCCTTGTCTCAAAACCAAGGTGGCTGACTCCTGAGGAATGATACCCAACGTTGACCTCTGGTCTCTACACACAGGGACACATACATATACAGAGTGCAAGGGGAGGGAGAGAGGGAGGGAAAGGGATAGATGCGTGAAGGTAAAGGCATATTTCAGGCAGATAGCTTAGTCTAAAATTAAGAGCAAAAAGGAGCCTAGGGCTGGACCACATATGCTTCTCCCTTATGTTCCCACTTCAGTAACCAGGTAAGTTGTAGTCTATTCGCTCAGAGGTAACCATCACTTACTGATTAACTGGTTCTTCTAGGTCCTTTTCTTTAAGCTACTTGCACCATGTCAGTCCATATACAAACAATGTCTATATTTTGTACACATCGAGTTATACTGCAATTCCTGACCCACATGCTCATTTGTCCTTATCACATGTCTAAGAAAAAATTCTCCTTTTTCACATTTATATTTTATTATCTCCATAAGGCCACATACAACCCATGGGAAGGATTTGTCATAAAATACTAATTTTTTTTCTGAGTATAAAATTCTGGAATTGCACTTATTTTTCTCTCATTTTGTTAATGGGATCATTAAACTGACTTCTGGTTTCCATTGTGGAGGGTGGTATTCAGCTGTTAGCATTATGGATAGGAAGTCATCAATCTACCCTCTCCTTTTTTTTTTTTTTTTTCCATCACAGGCAATTTATTTTGTTCTATTCATTCACAGTTAATACAGAAAATACTTGGAAACATTTCCATATAATGTTTGACACAGAAATCATCAAATAGAAGTATACAATGTTGACAGGAGGCAGTACATTTATAATTTATAACCCCAAATGTATTTATAAATTAGAAATGGAAAGATCTACAAATGAAATTATGAAGGTTCACCAAAGTCATTTAATCTGTCAGTTTCTCATTCATTTTTATGTCTTAATAGTATTCTATTGTATGAATAAGCCACATTTTATTTCTCTCCAGTATTTGATAGCTATTTGTGTTGTTTTAACTTTTTTACTATTAGCAACACACTGCTGTAAACCTTCATGTACATGTTTCATAGGTGCACATTTTCAGTAGTTTGAGGATATATTCCTAAGGGTAGAATTGTTGAGTAACAGAGTAACAATGTTTTGCATTTTGACCAACCACCAAACTGTTTTGCCAAAGTGGCACACCTTTTTACAATCTCACCAAATCCTTGTTTTTAAGGTTCTGATTTTTGTACAAACCAAACCAGGACCAAACCAGGAAAAGTAAGCTATAGTTCAGAGCTGTTCTATTCTATTTGCTATGCAAAGCCATTCTTGGCGTTTGCAACTCTCAGCCCTTTTGAGTATTCTTGCAGTGTTCACCTTTTCCTCCACCACTTTTTTTTCTTCTTTTTTTCTGCTTTATTCCTATCTATTACAAATGTATAAAAAAATCCTCCATCAACGCTGCTGATAGCAGCAGAACCTTGAGAAATATGCCTTTGGTTTGCCTCAGAAAAGGAACACATATTGTACTGTAAAGTTTATAAAATTGGCGCAAAACATTGTGATAATGTTACAATACCAGTTTTAAGAGTTCAGTGACTAATGGGAGCCGATGGGATACATGCAGAACTGTGAAAGCGATCTCACTTAGCCAGCTGTACACGTAGACTGTAAATCTACATTCAGATCATTTCTGATCTAAGACTATCATCTCAGTTTATCTGTTGAGGTCAACCAGGAAACCCTAGAATATACCTTGATTTTTGCAAAAAACAAAATAGGGGAGGGGTTTCTTCAGCATTTCAGTCTACGAGTAACAGTATCCTAACAGGCAAAGTGTTCTCTCACTGTCAACATAGAATGAACTGCTGCTGGAGGTCAACTTGGGCTTTAATTTGCATTAGCGCTTACATGCATAGTAGTCCAAGTTGTTGACCTCATGACTTTAAAAAGTAACTCTAAAAAAGTAAAATGGCCCTTCTTGGAAGACTAAAGAAAGACATCCAGCCATAGTTGTAAAAAGTCTCAGCAAAACAATATACCCTTTTATGAATTACACCCCAATTAAAAAAAAAAAAAAGTAGCCCCAAATAAGAAGCAGCTCTGAAAAAGAAAATATAACTTAAGATATTTGAAAAAAACAAGGTGAATACAGGTTCAAAAATAATTAAGATACATTTTCTTAAGGCTACCTAGAATTAGGCTTTAAAGAATTCTACCATTTCAAGTTTACCACTAGTTACTAGATACCTATTTACAAAGAAGATGTTCACCTTTTTTGTTCCTTTATCAAGAGAAAAATCTACCTTCAGATTATGAGGGTGGTGATGGGGAGGGACTAGAAAACAAGATTCAAACAATCCCATGTAAATATCACATTTTTCAAATGGAAGAACTCCAAACTGCACTAGAAGATCCAATCACTAAGACACTTTCCATTGAAATGATTTAAGTACAACTGCATGCACCAAGGTTTAGGCCTAATATAGGCCTGACAACCAAGTCCTTGTTTTCTGGAAGAAAGGCCTCAAAAGTCCCACTCAATTCCACATAACAATACTTCAAAGATCAATTAAGTTTTCCTTTCCTTAATATTTTTGTTTTTGACTTCTAATCTTAAAGACTAAATTAAAATTTAGCTCATTTCCCAGAAGGCATTGCTTCCCTTTGCTCTATGAAAGAGTCCACCAAGACCTCTTCCTCAAAACCATCTAGCCCCAGCCTCCAGCCTGTGTTTTCTCAACATCCTGAAAAAGTAATGTAGGTAAAATATGCTCATGAACATTAAAACTAGTTGTTAGAAAGACGTAACTAGCTTTATAATTTAAGTTTTAGAACATAAATACTTGCAGCTTAATCTGCACTGACAATGATTGTCGAAGCCTAGAATTCAACATTTACAAATTCTCATTCACATACACAAACCACACTATTATCACACAACTTATGTCTTGAGAGAATCTTCTGCTTTTTAAATCTTTGACCTCCCAGTCAATCCCAAGTTCAACCAACTTTTCCGAGTTCTGGTAGTTACCTGGACCACTGAGGCATTGCCACAAGACTTCTTCTCTTTTGAAACATCCTTTTTCTCTAGATATTAGGATAGCTACGCCAGCTTGTTTCTTCTGTGTATATGTTGGTGTGGGATTATCTATTGCTTGATTTTTCATGGATGTGTTTAGCTTCTTTGGGTTGAATTTTCCCTTCTAGTGCTTTCTGTAGGGCTGGGTTTGTAGACAGGTATTGATTAAATCTGGTTTTATCCTGGAATATTTTGTTTACTCCGCCTATGGTGATTAAGAGTTTTGCTGGGTATAATAGTCTGGGTTGGCATCCGTGGTCTCTTAGTGTCTGCATGAGATTTGTCCATGATCTTCTAGCTTTCATAGTCTCTATTGAGTAGTCTGGTGTTATTCTGATGGGTTTACCTTTATATGTTACTTGGTCTTTTTCCTTTGCGGCTCTTAATATTTTTTCTTTGTTCTGTGTGTTTAGTGTTTTGATTATTATGTGGCGAGGGGACTTTTTTTTTGGATCCAGCCTATTCGGTGTTCTGTAAGCTTCTTGTATCTTCATAGGTATTTCTTTCTTTAGGTTAGGAAAGTTTTCTTCTATGATTTTGTTGAATATATTTTCTGTGCCTTTGAGTTGGTATTCTTCTCCTTCTTCTATCCCTATTATTCTTAGGTTTGGTCTTTTCATGGTGTCCCAAATTTCCTGGACGTTTTGTGTTACAACTTTTTTGTCTTTAGTATTTTCTTTGACTGACGAATCTATTTTCTCTATCATCTCTTCAGTGTCAGAGATTCTCTGTTCCATCTCTTGCAATCGGTTGGTTATGCTTGTTTCTGTAGTTCCTGTTCGTTTTGTCAGGATTTCTATTTCCAGCATTCCCTCAGCATGTGCTTTCTTTATTGTCTCAAATTCATTTTTCAGATCTTGGAATGTTTCTTTCATCTGTTTAATTGCTTTTTCTTGGCTTGATTTGATTTCTTCCCATTTTTTGTTCGTTTTTTCTTCCATTTCTTTAAGGGAGTTTTTTATTTCCTCTTTAATGGAGTTTTTCATTTCCTCTTTAAGGGAAGTTCTTATTTCCTCTTTAAGAGAGTGTTTCATTTCCTCTTTAAGGAAATTTTTTATTTCCTCTTTAAGGTAGATTTTCATTTCCTCTTTAAGGAAAGTTTTTATTTCCTCATTGAGGGAATGTTTTATTTCTTCTTTAAGGGCCTCTATCATCTTCTTAAAGTCATTTTTAGGGTTGATCTCTTCTGTTTCTTCTGTCATGGTATGTTTAGGTCTTGCAGGTGTAGAATCACTAAGTTCTGATGTTGCCATATAGGTCTTTATGTTGTTGCCTGTATTTTTGCACTGGCGTCTACTCATATTTTCCTCTGTGCGGTGCAGGTGGTGTCTGTGTCTGAGAGTGCCTCTCTTGTTCTAATTTTTAGTCTTGGTTTAGTAGGGGTTCTTGGTTAAATTGGTGCTATTGAGCTGTTTCTTCAGGGACAGCTGATTTCAGTCGGTGAATTATATACTTATGATTCTGGTGATCTGGTTTGGTGGCTGGGTAGCGCCTTCTTCTGTGTTCCCAGGTCACGTTTTGTTCATTTGTCAACTCCTCAGCTGATCTTGTTTCTTCAGACTTCAAACTGTAGGCATCTGAATCCTCTCCCAGATGGGTTTCAGCTGAGCAGGGTAGTCTCACCAACACCTCCAAGTTGTTGGGTTTCACAGGATCAGCAGTTGGGCCCTGGGTTGTCCCCAAACGGAGTGCCCAGACTTGCCCCGGCTCTGACCCACGGAGACAACCTCCTCCCCAGGCATCGGGGCTAGGGGCGTCCCCGTTCCAAGCTGCATCCGCCCCTCTCCGTCCCGGGCCTGTCCACCCCTGTGGCCCACCGCCACAGGCCCACCTGAGTCCACTTGTCTCCGCCGCAGGGGCTGTATGTCCCTGTCAGGTGCCGCTGGGTCTGTCTGCCTCTGCGGGCCGCCAACGGGCCTGTATGTCTCTGCCGGCTGCCACCACGGGCCTACCTACCCCTGCCCGTCACTGCTGCCGGGCCCATCCACCTCTGCGAACTGCCACCAGGCGTGTATGTCTCTGCCGGTTGCCGCTGGGCCTGTATGTCCCTGTCGGCCGCTGCCACCGGACCCTTCCACCTTCGCGAGTCGCTGCGGACCCACCTGCGTCCGCCCGTTTCCGCCCAGTGGCCTGTCTACTTCTGTGGTCTACTTCTGTGGGCCGCCGCCGCCGGGCCTGAATGTCTCTGTTGGCCGCCGCCGCCAGGCCCGTCCACCTCTGTCTGCTTTTCTCTGCCGCAGTGCCTGTCCACCTCTGTGGGCCGCCGCTGGGCCTGAATGTCTCGGCCAGCTACCGCCGGGCCTAAATGTCCCTGTCGTCCGCTGCCGCCGGACCCATCTACCTCCGCGGGCTGCTGCCACAGGCCTACCTGTGTCTGCTTGTCTCCGCCATCTTGAATCTCTCTCCCCCCTCTCCTTTTTTTTAAATTATAGCTTCTTTCCATAGTCACAGTTTGCCCGTGTGTGTGTGTGCATATGTGTGCATGTGTATGTATGTATGTCTGTGTGTGTCACTGTGTGTGTGCATGTGTGTCTGTGTGTGTGTGCCTGTGTGTTTATATGTGTGCACGTGTGTGTCTGTGTGTCTCTCTGTGTGTGTCTTTATTTCTCTGTGTATGCGCGCGTGTGTGTGTGTGTGTGTGTGTGTGTGTGTGTGTGTGTGTAGGTGTGTGTGTGTGTGTATGTACATCAACTTATTTTATTTAGCCATTTTGGTGTGTATCTTGAATCTATAGACTTCCATTTTTCAGCAATGTTGGGAACCCTTTAGATACTTTTTCTGTCATCTTTACTCTCCATACAAAACACCAAATGTTAGATGTTAGATCTAGCCTCCATACCTCTTTATTCAGTTGTCTACATTTTCTGTACTTTTCTGTCTTTAATTATTCATCCTGTGTGATTTTGGGGTGGCCTGTCTTTTATTTTATTCACTGTGCCTTTTATTGTCTTTTTTTTTTCACTATGAAATCTAACTATTGAGTTTCAAATGTTAGTTATGATACTTCTGTGTCTAGAAATTTTGTTTGGCCCCTGTCCTAGTCAGCTTCAGTTATTAATTGATATAGCCTGGAGTAATCTGAGGGATTCACAATGAGGGATTGTCCACGTGCAATTGACCTGTTCCCATGTCTGTGAAAGACTGTCTTGATTAATGATTGATGCTCACCGTGGGTGGTGCTATCCTAAGCTGGTGTGTCTATGTTGTAAGAAATCTGAACACTATTCAAAGAGATAGCCTTTTACCAAGGTTTCTTTGTGGCCTCTGCTTCAGTTCCTGCCTTCAGTTTTCTGCCTTGAGTTCTTGTTACAACTTCTTTCAGTGATGTACTGTTGTCTGGGCTGTGAGCTGAAATCAACCCTTTCCTCCCCAAGTTGCCTTTGGTCATGATGTCTATCACAGCAACAGAAATCAAACTACAAGAGTCACATTCAAATCTTCTTTAACTTTTTAGTTTCTTATTAATTATACAAAAGTTTTAAATGTCTGTTTTTTGTTTGGTAATGAGAAGCATGGGTATTTTTCTTGTATCAAATGTGGTTATTATTCTTGTATCAAAATTATTTTGAGGTCTGGGTTTTCAGGATCATTTTAAGTAGCTCAGGCTGCCCTTGAACCTCTGATGTTGTTGCCTATGTAGCCTAGGCTACTCTAGACCTTTCAGGGTCATTCTATAGAGTCCAGGCTGCCCTCGAACCTATGATTCTCTCATCTGTGTAGCCCAGGCCTCTCTTGAACCTGTGATCTTCTTGCTTTGGCTCTGGAGCGCTGTAATTACAAGCATGCATCACCACACCTGCTTCTTGGGCCTTTTATGATTTGGATCTGGAATATACTTGAAGTGCTCATCTTTTGAATAGTACCACCCTCACTTCATGGTTCTATTTTGAAGCCTTCAGGAAGTTGGGAGCAGCTGGCAGAATTAGGTCACTAGGGGCAGACTTTTGAAAGTTATAGCCTGGCTGTGGTTCCACCCAAGTCCACTGTCATGTGAACTCTTTCCTCCATGTCTTCCCCACATGACAGACAGGAATGTGCAAAGCTGAGGGCCCATATCAAGCCTACCTCTTTTAAATTATTACTGTTAGGTATTTTGGTCACAGCAACTCAAAAGTCACAAACACGGTGCGTTTCTGACTCTTACAGTTTAGGCTGCTTCTCACTTTTACATTTCTTTTTTTTCTTTAGTGCTTAATGGGTTTTTCATTGAGGAAAGCTTGGTGCATGTGTGTGTATGAAAATTCTTGAAGCACAAGAAGGAGAATTCTTTTGGTAATATGTCCAAAGACATCAGTTCAGAACAATCTAAAACCAAATATGTATTTTGAAAAAAAAAAGAAAACTATTTTATTTATTCATTTTAAGTGACATCAATTATATTTACTATCTACAGTGTTTTGTTTTGAAACATGTACACATTATGGAAAGATTAAGAATGATTTTTAGGTCACCCTTGGAGCCTGAATTTGAGCAATAAATTGATATGAGGAACAGCTCCTGGGTATAAGTAATAGAAAGTTTTGTTTCTCTGTTGTTCTTCTTTGATTATAACCCTCTGGGGCCTTAGCTTTATGGAATGAGAATTTTCTATTAGTCTCCCCAGTTCCCTGGGTCTTGACATTTCTCAGACTGTGAAAGTGAACAAGTTAAGACTCCCTCTAGCTCTGCTGTACACCCTCAGGGCCAACGCAAGCTACTGTGCTTGTCATTCAGAATTTCTCCTTGACATTTCTTCATTATTGTGCAGCTCTTTTTGCCTTTAAGATATTTTAAATATTTTCCCCAAGCACTTTAATTGTTTTTAGTGCGACAATTGGTATAGAAGGCATCTACATCACCCTTCACAATCTGTTGAAACACTTCTCCTGGAAATTTAATTTTTCTTCCAATCTTTTTTAATATAAATCATACTGTGATAGACATGTATCTTTGCACCCAAGTGTGAATATGCCTTTTAGGAAGAAAAATACAGTTGGTAGGGCTGTGTGGAAGAGAGGGTGGATTTTAATTTTGAAACAAAATGCATTATTAATTTGTCGTTCCCAAAATGGCATATGAAGGTGCTCTTTTTACAAACCTTTCATTGCACTAGGTTTTCATATTTATGTTTGCAGCAATGTGACAGATTAAAACACACCCCTTATTTGTACCTGTATTTATTGAAAATTAAAAATTTATGTTACATTTTAGCCATTTTGTATTTTTACTCCTTGGCAATTTTTAAATTTTGTCTACTCAGTGTTTCATTGTATTTATTTATGGCTTTTTAATTTTATATATTTTTCTAATATTAGTAGCTCTATTCCTTCCTTCCTCCCTCTTTTCTTTTTTCCCCCAAGAAGACAATGAATATTAGGAAATTCATTGCTAAATACATCACACAGAGACCAGAAGAGGGTGTCAGCTCCCTGGGGCTGGACTCGTAGGAGGCTGTGAGTCTGATAGGGCACTGGGAACTGAACCCAGGACTTTTCAGGTTCTCCTAGCCACTCAGCCATCTCTCCCTTGTCTTGTGATCTGTTTTAGAATTGTGGCTTCATTACATGCTCACTCTCAGCAGTTTACTCAACCTCTCTGAGCTGCTGACATAAACTCCTTTGATATATATATAGATTAAGTTTTTGTAAATGAATAATGCAATGATGTGCACAGGGCTGCGCACATAGTAGGCGTGCTCTCCACCCGAGTTCTGTTTTCACTCTCTAGCTTGACCAGTCAGTTCTTCCACTTGTGCAGGCCCTGTCTTAGCCTTGGAGTGGCTGCAATTTCAGGCCTGCACCACCAGGCCTTAATTGCTTTTTGAGCAGGTTAACTATGTGCCATTTTTATTTCATCAAGACTTGGAAAAACAATGGGTTTTTATCATGCATTCAATTTCCATGTATACATTGGATTGTGTCTTGGAATCTCCCTCCTTGCTCCAACACCCTATTCTAAATCTCTTTTGTCTTTATAGCCCATCTTCCTTTACCTGGTTAAAAAATTGCCTGACCATTCTAATATATATTACGATTTTTTTTAAAGCTCCACATGAAATATAACCAGCCTGTTACAAATCCTTTTGAATTTTTTACTATAATCTTACTGACTTATAACTGACTTACAGTATGAAAGGCACTAAGGACTTTTTTTTTTTGGTTCTTTTGGAGACAGGGTTTCTCTATAACATCCCTGGCTGTCCTGGAACTCAGAGATCTGCTTGCCTCTGCCTCCCAAGTGCTAGGATTAAAAGCATGCCCCACCACCACCTGGTGAAGTCTTTTTCTTTTTAATAATAGGTATTTCAATTAAAAATGTGGAGATTTCTTAATTTAGTGTGGACAGTAAAAGTATCCTTTAATAACTTTTCAAAAAGCTTCTTCTATACTGCTTTTCATCTGTTTACTATTATTTTTATTTAGATATGTTGTATGCTTCTACAAGAAATAGGATACCTATTTGAGGTGGTTTGAAAGAAAATGGCCCCCAAAGGAAGTGGTACTATTAAGAGGTGTGGCTTTGGTGGAGTGGGTGTGGCCTTGTTGGAGGAAGTATATCACTCTGGAGGCGGCTTTGAGGTCTCATATATGCACAAGCCACACCCACTGCCTCAGTTCACTTCCTGTTGCTTTTTCTCACTAAAAATTAATCATCAGATTTCTTAGATGATATCGTATCTGCCATAAATTATGACTTTTTGGTGTGTTTGATGTGTAGGTATGCATAATAAGATTTCCTCCAACACCACATTTGAATCATATAAAGAGAAAACAATGGGAGGAAAAACTCTAACAGCAATTTCTGAGTAGGAACTGATAACTTGACCTCATCCAGAATTTCCAAAATGCTGGTGTCTAATGCTGCGTGTCTTGATGTAGTTCCACCCCTCTTTTTTACCTTTTCCCTGTTTCTCACTCTTTCCATAGATAAAACACTGGTACAGAGCCTTGATTGGTTTTTATTTTTGACCCTTATGAATTGTGTCTTTTCTTGTCTTCTTGTGTTGACTATGATCTCCAATACAATGAAGATAGTACAAATCTTTCTCTTTCTCTGCTTTAATGCAGATGCTTTCAGTACAAAGTTTCTCAGAGGGTTCTGACTCTGCCATGTCAATTGTTTGCTTTACTTTGTTAGTGTTTGTTCCTTCTGAGTCACAAAGGAAGTTGTTTTATTGAACATTCTTGTAGTCAATGGTTTTATGTTTTTTTCTTAACTTGATAATGTGATGAGTGAAATTAACAGAAATTATACTATTATAATATGGAGACATTCTTACATGATTAGAATGAACTCAACTTGATCATGGTATGTATTTAAAAATCTGCAGCAGTAGATGGAATTGATACAGAAACCCACAGCTGGACAGTGTGTGTAGAGTGGGAGACTTTGGAACACTCAGTCCTACACAGGATGCCTTCATCAAACCCTTCCCTTCAGGGCTTAGGGATCTGCGTGTAAGAGGAGGTGGAAAGATTGTAAGAGCCAGAGGTGATGGCTGACTCTAAGTAAGCAGACACAATAGTACTGATGCACACATGAACTCACAGTCTGCAGCAGCATGCACAGGCCCTGCACAGTTTCAGGCCAGACGGGTTCCCAGGACTGAAAGGGAGAAGTAGACTTGGGGGTCCTATCCACTACCAAGAAGATATTGCTGGAGATATGGCTCAGCAATTAAGAACACTGGCTGCTCTTCCAGAGGACCCAGGTTCAGTTCCCAGCACCCACATGACAGTTCACAACTGTCTGTAACTCCAGTTCCAGGGGACCCCAGACATACATGAAGGCAAACACCAATGCACATAAAATAGAAATAAATAATTGATTTTCAACAATATTTTTATTGATTCTTTGGGAATTTCACATCTTATATCAGATCACACTCCTTTCCCAGTCCTTCCATGTCCACCCTCCCACCTTCCTGACGCCCCCCAAAAATAAATAAAATAAAAATAAAAAAGAGAAAAAAGTCCAATTTGTGTTATCTATGTACTCACTGGAGCGTGGTCATACTCTCAGTGGCCTGACTCTTGAATAGAACTGAGTCCTTCCCCACCTGCACTCCTGCCAGAAGCCATGAATTGTGGAGAGCTAACCAGCATCCTTATCACACTTTTAAAGAGTTTTCTTTCATGGGTTCCTATATAGGCTATTACTTTTTGGGGGGTGGGGGTGAGGGCAGGGTTGTCACAGAAGCCTTCCATGTCCCTCTTTCTCAACTGCGCATCTATAATAGTCAATATTACTGCAAAGGTAGCTTCCTTCTCTTACAGTCAGCAGGAGGACAGATCATGGGTTTCCACATGGTAGTGACAACACAGACTAGAAGCATGCCCCAGGCTGCAGTAGGACCACGGACAAAGGCCCACTGAGTGAGGCAGCCCGAGTCATGGACATCAACATGGTCTCAGGGGGCAGCGCAGCCCGCTCACATCAGCCTGGTTCTCACCGCCATGGTGTCTCTAGTTCCATTTCTCTACAGTGCACATACTACTCCATTTTCTCTTTCCCATCTCTCCATTACATATGTGTTCATCATAGTGGTGGCCACTACCCAAGATGCAAGGCGGAGCAGCCTGGCCTCATAAAGTTATATATATATATAACAAATATACATATACATACATACATATATATATATATATATCCAAGACAGGGTTTTTCTGTGTAGCTCTGGCAGTCCTGAAACTCACTCTATAGACCAAGCTTGCCTCAAATTCAGAGATCCATCTGCTTCTGCCATAAATGATTTTTTTAAAAAGAGGATATTTGCAAATTGTTACCCATTGGCAAAGGAAAAATAAGTTTTCTTCAATAGAGTATCACTGGGTATATCAGCTACACTTCAAGGCAGGACCTATGCCATGAGTAATTGGCCAATACAAAACAAAAAGTCCATATATATGGAGTTTGTTCTGTTTTGGCTATTATTTTGTCTTATCGGTCTTTAGCTTGTTTGTTTTGATTTTTTCCTTTTTTTTGAGAGAGAGAATAAAAACATGAAGTTGTGTGAGTAGGTAGGTGAGGAAGATCTGGGAGAAACTGAGAAAAGGAAAACATGATCAAAACATACTGTATGAAATTTTTTAAAAAATTTTATTATTATTATTATTCTGTTTTCTTTTTCAAGACAAGGTTTCCCTGTGGAGCTTGGGAGCCTGTCCTGGATCTCGCTCTGTAGACCAGTCTGGCCTCAAACTCACAGAGATCCGCCTGCTTCTGCCACCCAAGTGCTGGGATTAAAGGCGTGCAACACCACCACCTGGCCTGAAAATTCTGTCACAATTTATTAGTTTCACACTTATTTCCCTGCAATTGGTCAATAGTTTTCCTTATTTCTTTCACATTTTTCCTGGTTGTCAGGATGACACCAGTGTATATAAGATGTGCAGTGCTCATCCACTCACTGTGGATCACTCTAAATAACACAGGTTTCATGCGCTTGATAGCACTATTAAATCATCTGAGCCTACTCTCACTTTTAGGATAAATCTGTAGTAATGTAAAAATACTGTTAAATGACTATGAGTCCACTAAAAATTTCTGACTTCTTGAGTCATATGACTATGTGCAGCACACAGGCACACACACACACACACACACACACACACACACACACACACACATAGACACACCACACACACACACACACACACACACACACACACACACAATCAAGTGGACTAATCTTCTTGCCTTCTTCGCTGTGTTGGGATTATAGTTGTAAGTAGCACACCCAGTGTATGCAGTGGTCGGGATTGAACCCACGTTTTCATGCAGACTAGACAAGCCCTCTAACAACTGTGCTACATTCCCGGGCCTACAACTTGTTATTAATTATTTTTCTAATGAATCTACAAGGTTATTTATTTTCTTTTCTCCTCTGTAGGGTAGATTTATGTTTACATTTCCTTTTAAAGCTTTCTCTGTGGTAAAATATAAATTTATCATCTTAACATCACTTAAGCACATAGTTCAGAGATTTAAAATGTATCCACAATGTTGTACAGTCTTCCACCATCCATCTCCATGCTTTTTTTTAAATTAATTTATTTTTTATATATATTTTATTTTACAATACCATTCAGTTCTACATATCAGCCATGGGTTCCCCTATTCTCCCCCTCCCACCCCCTCCCCTTACCCCCAGCCTACCCTCCATTCCCACCTCCTCCAGACAAGTTCTCCGCGAGACTGCGATCAACCTGTAGACTCAGTCCAGGCAGTCCAGTCCCTTCCTCCAGACTGAGCCAAGTGTCCTGCATAAGCTCCAGGTTTCAAACAGCCAACTCATGCAATGAGCACAGGACTTGGTCCCACTGTCTAGTTGCCTCCCAAACTGATCAAGCCAATCAACTGTCTTACCTATTCAGAGGGCCTGATCCAGCTGGAGGCCCCTCAGCCTTTGGTTCATAGTTCATGTGTTTCCAGAAAGACAGTTATGGTATGTATTCACTCATAAGTGGATTCTAGATATAAAATAAAGAACAATCAGACCACAACCCATAGAACCATAGAGGCTATATATATAGCATGGAGGTCCCTAGGACGACTGTGGCTTATAATAAACATCTCCATGTTTTTAAACCTGTAAAATTGAAACTTAGTCCTCATTAAACTATAATTTCCCATCTTTTTCTGGACACGATCCCCTGAGGTCTACTGTTTTACTTTCTAGATCCATGACTTTTACCTAATCTGAGTACACCACATAAATGGAGTCATACCGCATTTCTATTTTTTGTTAATGGTTTATCTCAGTTCGTATAGTTTCTTTGAAGTTGGTCAAAGGCCACCATACTGCAGAATCTTACAGACTCCCCATCCCTCTAAAGGCTAACTGATGTTATGGTTATATATGAATGTACCATATTTTATCCAAATCCATCTATCTATTCATCAATGAAGATTGGGATACTACTTTCTTTTGGCTAATGTGATTCTTCGGTTACTAAATCTGCCTTTGACTGTATCTAGTGGATTTTTCATTTCAGCTATTGTAACTTTCAGACTGAGAAATTCTTTTAAAGCTTTCTATCTATTTTACTTATATTTTCTATTATTATATTTTTCCCAATGCATCCTCAGAATATATCCCTACTGTTAAGTAGTGCATGTCTGTACATAAATCACAGAGATTCTGCTGGCTTGTTATTTTCTCTATCCATATCTTCCTTTAGTTTTGAGAGCATCTTTACAACAGCTAGTCATTGTTTAGGAGACCCGCTGTCAGGTCTTCTGCTGGTCCCTCTCCTTCTTGAATGGGCCATACTTTTCTGCTTCTTTGTGTGTTTTATAATTTTTGTTGTTGTTGTTGAAAATAGGATATTTCAACCTAGTATTTAAATCTAATCATGGGAATCAGACTCCCTTTCTCTGATGTCTTAATCATTGTTCTACTGCTGTGAAGAGACACCATGACTAAGGCAATTCTTATGAAGGAAAGCATTTCACTGGGGATTTGCTTACACTTTCAGGGGCTTAGGTTGTCGTGGCAGGGATTATGGAAGCAGGCCTGCATGGTGCTGAAGAAGTAGATAAGAGGTACATCCTGGTCTGTAGACTGAGGGAGAGAACACTGAGTATGACATGGGCTTTTGAAACCTCAAAGCCCATCCCCAGTGACACACTTTATCCAACAAGGTCACATCTCCCAGTCCTTTTAAAATAGTGCTATCCCAGCCGGGCGGTGGTGGCGCATGCCTTTAATCCCAGCACTCAGGAGGCAGAGGCAGGCTGATGGATCTCTGTGAGTTCGAGGCCAGCCTGGGCTACCAAGTGAGTTCCAGGAAAGGTGCAAAGCTACACAGAGAAACCCTGTCTCGAAAAAACAAAACAAAACAACAAC
This sequence comes from Peromyscus leucopus, assembly GCF_004664715.2. Classification (NCBI taxonomy): domain Eukaryota; kingdom Metazoa; phylum Chordata; class Mammalia; order Rodentia; family Cricetidae; genus Peromyscus; species Peromyscus leucopus. The sequence goes on along the minus strand of NC_051080.1, from coordinate 41,361,486 downwards.
AACAACAAAAAAGTGCTATCCCTTGATGACTAAACATTAAAATATATGAGCCTGTGGGGGGCATTCTTATTCAAACCACCATACCTGATATTTCCTTTGTTGCTGTTTTTTGTTTGGTTTTCTTATCTCTTATTGGTTATCTCTGTGCTAAGGTTTAATCTGAATTACAAACACAATATTTTCTGTTTTTTTCCTTAGATTGTTCCTTATACATTATAACTTTTTAGCTCTTCCTACATGTGTTTCAATATCCTAATTTTCTTTTCATTAAATGTTTTTTCCTTTTATTGAAAATAGTTTTTTTCTCATACAGTATATCCTGATTGTAGTTTCTTCTCCCTCTACTTCTTCCAGTTCCTCCTCATCTCCCCTTCCATCTAGATCCATTCTCTTGCTGTTTCTCATTAGAGAACAAACAGGTTTCTAAGGATTAATAATAAAATAAAAATAATATAATGTTGTGGAATATTATTTTAAGATGTGTTACTTTTGCTTATGTTGTATTGTTTAACTCTGTGAAGCTCTGTTGTCTGTTTAAAACACCTAATGGTCTAATAAACAACAACCAATGGTGAGGCAGGAGAGAGAAATAGGCAGGGCTGGCAGGCAGAGAGGATAAATAGGAGGAAAAATCTGAGAGGAAGAGCAAAAACAAGGAGAGGAGGACTTCAAGGGCCAGCCACCTAGCCACCCAGCTACACAGCCAAACATAGAGTAAGAAGGAAAGAAAATGTATATAGGAATAGAGAAAGACAAAAGCCCAGAGGCAAAAGACAGATGGGTTAAAGTTAAGGAAAGCTGGCTAGAAACAAGCCAAGCTAAGGCCAGGCATTTATAATTAAGAATAAGTCTCCATGTGTGATTTATTTGGGAGCTGGGTGGCATACCCCCCAAAGAGTAAAAAACAAATAACTAATACAATGAGAAAAAACAAAAACTAAGACATCAGAATAGGATAAAACAGACAAACAGAAGGAAATGAACCCAAGAAAAGGCACAAGAAACAGAGATCCACTTATTAACACACTTAGAAATCCCATAAAAACACCAAATTGGATGCTAAAATATATACACAGAGGACCTAGAAAAGACCCATGCCAACTCTGCGCATGCTGCCTCAGTCTGTGTGAGTTCATATGTGTTTTGATCATGTTGATTTAAAGGGCCTTGTTTTCTTGGTGTTCTCCATGCCTTATCGCTCTTATACTCTTTCTGCCTCCTCGTCTGAGGGGTTTTCTGAGCCCCGAGGGATTTGATGGAGACATTCCACTTGGGGCTGAGTGTTGCAAGGTCTCTCACAGTCATGCAGTGTCTGACTGTGGGTCTCTATGTTTGTTTCCATTTGCTGCAGGAGGGAACTTTCCTAACGATGGCTGAGCAAGTCACTGATATATATACACAGAGCAGAATATCATTAGGAGTCATTTTATTGTTAATTTCTTTTCCTGTTTTATTATTATTCTTTAAGGCCAGTAGTGTTTGGTTTACCATGGGCCATAAAGTTTCTGGTTCTTGGTCACCAAAGCAGTGTCTGGTATGGGCTCCATCTTGGGAGGCGGGCCTTAAGTCAAATCAGATTTTTGGTTGGTTACTCTCACAAGCTTTGTTATGCATGGATGGGGTGTGTGTGTCAGGGAGTAAGGCTGGGGCTGTGTCAAGAGAGGTGGAAAGGAAAGGGGGATGAGGGAGGAAACATGGGGAGGGAGCTAAAATAAGGGCCATTGTGTGCTTGTATGGAAACCTAACATAGTAGAAGCTGTTGGGTCTGGGGTCACTCAATAATGGGGGACAGACCACCAAAGTCTATTTAACCAGAAGCAAACTTTATTCCTGAAAAATAAAAATAAAAAATTAAAATTAAAACAAAATACTGCAGAGCACAAAAGCTTATCAGCTAGCTGAGACCACAGCCAATGTTGGAATTCTGGGGCTGTGGCTATGGAGGCAGGTATTAGTGCCCTTTTATAGTATCAGGCATGGGGTGCATGCTAGAAGTCACAAAGAAACAACTATTACAAGTTAATTTGGTCCAGGCAGTTGTTGGCTATAAAGGGCAAGGGGGTTAAAAGTTAACCCCTGGCTGTGGACAGAGGAGCTGGCTGTAAGCAGAGAGAGCCACTGTTAGCAGTTAACCTTTAGAGTGATGACTGTCGGTTTTTATCTCTTAAGCTTATAATTTTATATTTCTATATTCCTGGACCCTTCAAAGCTTACATATGTATAAAATCTATCTCTATCTATCTACCTATCTATCTATCTATGAAGGTAATCTAAGTGAAATTGTCAAATAATGGGGGTAACAGGCCCCAACTACCCATCTCTTGTCATCAAATAAACTTCCAATCCTGGGATTGGGTTACATCTAATTGAATTTGGTCAAAGGAGTTCCATAGGAATTCCCAAACAATCCTTGCTATTTCTAAGACTTAAGTTGCTCTTTACAAAGTGATGGCAAGACCCCATCACTGAAGACAACACCTACACAACTCACTGAACATGGAGAACGTGGGCTGGCACCCACATATGTTCTAGTGTCTTTGGTATGGGAAGGTACTCTGCCAACCGAGCCAAAAACCCTCTGATTGACAATCGTGTCCTGCCTGCAAGGTATACTTTTCAATATCCTAATACTTAAGGTCTATCCCCCAAAGGGCTCTCTGATCCTTTAAATTCTCTGGAAGTCACTGCAGCCAGAGGATGAGGAGCTTTGACAATAGGAGGTGGGCAAATTGCAATGGTTGGCATGTGTTTGCTTGCATATTTTTGATGAGAAACAGTAATCAATGATCAACTATTGATAATATATGGAAGAGAGATTACTTTTAGCCTGTCTTGGATACTGAAAGCAGTGGGCAGGTTGTTATGCAAACTAAACAGGACTGCCTGCTGTGGGGTTAAGCCTGGGGGATGGATATCTGTTACTATGACAAGAGCTTGTCTTTTTATTGATGTGACAAAACACCTTGAGGAGGTGCTGTTCACTGTTGTGGAGGAGAGCTGTTCACTGTTGTGCTCCCCAGGGCCTGCTCAGCTGGCTTTCTTACAGAGCTCAGGACCACCTGCCCAGGGCTGTCTTCAGGCACAATGGGCTGTGTCCTCCCCATGAGTCACTAATTAAGAAAATACCCTACAGGCTGATCCTACGGAGGCATTTTTCTTCTTCAGCTGAAGGTCCCTTCTGTCAAATGACTTTAACTTGTGTCAAGCTGACAGAAAACTAGCCAGGACAAAGCTGAAATTAATTAAAATATCCACAATATACACAAAGCTTCCTGTGGAAATTCCAAGCCTTTCATGAACCAAAGCTTCATAACACAGTCATGCACCATGTAGCTAGGTTTTAGTTAAGGACACTATATACAACGGTGGTTGCATGCAATCATGATACCTTGTGATATCACATCGATCTTGGTTTGTGTGAGTGTACTCTGATGCACACAGTGATGAAATCACACGAAGATGCATCACTGTTGTTAAGTGGTGTGTGTTTGTAGATAAATCAGATTACATATGCTTTCTGTTGTCTAGGTGGTTCCTATTCTGCCATCTCAGAATCCCCATCTCTATTTCCTTGTACTATGATTGGAGCTAAATTCCTTTCTCTGTCCTCTCTCTTTTCTCTTTTCATTTCTTTCTTCCTCCTCCCTCCATCCCTACTCTTTCTTCTGTGTATGTGTACATGTCCATGTATGTGTGTGTATATGCTTACATATGGAGGCTAAAAGACGTTTACATTTGCAGACCTATACAACCAGCACCATGCAGACAATGCTAAATTGTACTGGCCGCTCAAGATAGAGCCTGACTCTGACTGTAGCAGTTTCTATGTGCCTGCTCTGCTAAACCTGGGGGAAAATTTGCCATTTTCCAGCAGTGTACCCCAAGGCTCTGTCTGAGTTTTTGTGTATGTGTGGGTGGAAAATCTAAGTGCATTTTATTGGGAAGAGATTTTATCAACTCAAACAGCAGCAAATGAAGAATGAATAAGGAAACATCTTGTTGTCATAGACAGACAGAACTTCCCAAATGTGTGTCAAAGGAAGCATGTCAATTGTGGTTCCCCTGTCCAGCTCTAAAACATTAAGTACTGTGCTATTTAATTCAATACTTCTGGATTACTACTAAAAAGGAAAACAGTAAAAGCACAGAAAAGTTGGTTCTCTGAAAGGAAACCCTAAAAGAAGAATAAGAGAGGAAATGTTGAAATTAAAAAGTTATGTAGAACACTCTTTAAATTATAATTAACTACATTTTTGTATCTTACAAAACACAGTAACTTGTGGACTGGTTATCATTAGTTAAATATCAAACACATTTCTAGTTTTCTGCAAAAATGTCTCAAAGTTTTAATAAAATGAAGCTGTTAATACTTTTACAGCAGCAACTGCTTACAGAGGAGGCCGTGGCAAGTGCAAATCTCAGAATGGAGTTTTCCCAAATCATCACTATGAAAAAGACTGTAAGCAGTTGTTTTCATAAACGTAAGTGGAGATTTCTGCTAGAGGAAATTCACATAGAATAAGGGATGGAGATATAAAAAGGTTTATTTAAAGTTCTTTTTACATTTATTTGGTGTCTTTTTTTTTATTGCTGTGAAGAACACAATGACCAAGGTAACTTATAAAAGGAAGCATATAATTGGAGCTTGTTTACAGTTTCAGAGGGTGAGTCCATAATCATGGCCAGGAGGCATGGAACAGTAGATGAGAGCGTACATCTTATCCACAGGAAGGAGAGAGAGAGAGAGAGAGAGAGAGAGAGAGAGAGAGAGAGAGAGAGAGAGAGAGAGAGAGAGAGAGACTAAGCCTGGAGTTTGATTTTGAAACATTAAAGCCCTTCTCCAGTAACACACTTCCTCCAGTGAGGACACACCTAATCCTTCCCCAAACAATTCCACTAGCCAGGAAGCAAGCATTCAAATATATATATTAGCCTGTGGGAGCCCTTCTTATTTAAATCACCACATTTAATGTGCTCATGCATGTCTGTGTGTACGTGTGGGCATATATGCATGATTGTGAGTACACACATGGAGGTCAGCGCTCAATGTCTTCTATCTCTCTTTATTGCTCTACATCTTAGGTTATGAGACAGGGTCTTTCATTGGACCTGTCTTGACAATTGGCTAGACTAGCCAGAAGGTTCCAGGGACCCTCTCGTTTCTGTCTGGGTCTCTACATGGGTGCTGGGGATCCAAACTCAGGTCTTCACACTGGTGTGGCGAGCACTGCACTACATGACTTTCTCAGCCCCCCGTGGTTTCTCTTTAATGTTTTTAGTGGTGCCTTTTCTGCCCCAGCACTGTCAAGCTTTTTTTTTTAAAACAAACTGCACATTTTGGTATCTTCTCTTTGTCTGACTCAGAATAATAAGATTGGATGTTATGGTGTCTTGAACCTTTCCTGGCCAAACGACTTTGTCTATTATTTTTGAATTCAGGCTCAGGCTCACTCAAAATTTCAGAATGTGGGCAGAGTGCATGTTGGATTCCATGCCAGAGTACAGCATAAATGACCTCTAGCCCAGTTCCATGGAGTCCACACCACCTCCTGGAATCCCATGAGCAGCCTTTACGTCTGAATTTCCAGTACATTTTGGTCTTTAGCACTCTCACCAGAATGGTCCATTGAACTCTGCTTACAGCATTCCAACGCACTGGCAGCGCAGCCCCAAACTCTTCGGCGTTTCTCCCACCAAGCAGTTCCCAGGCCTGAGAGCCACGAGGTCAGGTTTATCACAGAACTGACCTGTTTTTTGGTGCTGGTTTTCTGTCCTGCTTACTTTTCTCAGCGCTGGTTAAATACTTGACAAGAAGCAGCTTAATAGAGGAGGAGGTGGATTTTGGCTAATGGTTTGAGGGGATGCAGTGCATTAGGGTAGAGAAGGCAGGCCCATAGGAGCTGTTCATGGCCGTGGCAGAGGAGGCGTGAGGAGGCTCTTTCCATTATGTCCGCACACAGGATGCCCAGAAAGTGACTGAACCTGAACTAGAGCCAGGCTATAAACGTCTCCTGGCAGTGACTCCCATAATCCTGTTAGGCCCTATCCCCATCGTTTCTGCACCTTCCGGAACAGCTCTGTCACGTGGGTCTACGGGAGAGCATTCCATGATCTAACCACAACAGCTTCCAGTATGTAGTGCCCTTTTTCCTTCATGAATACCGTGTCATTAGTTTCTTAGCCACGTCTTTTCAAGAGAACTTATAAACTTTCAAACAAATCAGCTTTCTTTGTTTTTAAAGGATGTGATTCTATTAGTTTCCTGTTGATGTGCTAAATCATCACAATTTTAACAAGTCAACATAATTTTTGTTGTTTTTGTACATTTTCACAAATCAGAAATATGGAGTTCATATCTCTGGGTTGAAGTCTGAGGGGGAGACTTTTACTGCTTTGTGACTGACTGTATTCCTTGGCTTGTCTGTATTCTATGTGTTAAAATTGATGGGATATGGTGTATAAAAAAGATGAAAAAGGCCTGCAACTCAGAAAAAAAATGAGTCAGTTAACATTTCTATAAAATCAGATGGGAAGAGTCTTGGTGACATTGGAGGTCAGGGGCCCCTCCCTCCAGTCCGCTTTGCCCCCACATTTCCTGCTGCTGTAGTTTCCCACCCATTTCCCCTAGCAGCACACTTGTGAATAATCCTGGATCCTCTCTCCACCCCTAGATTGTTACCATAACCACACCTACAAAGTCCCTTCCCTTCTAGCCATATAAAGTAATATATTCAAAGTTATAAAGAGTTAAGATGTAGACATCACTCAGCCGACCTCAGGGAGGCTTTACTCTAACTGTAAATTGTTATTTTGTTTTAATTTTTGCCTTGCTGAATTTCTGTGATTTTTTTTGTGGGGGGAAGGGTGAAGATTTTAGATGTTTTGAAGACTACTGCAACTTAAACTTTGATGACAATACATAGCAAGAATGTATTTAGACTGGCAAGAGCGTGTTGCCTATGGAAAGAAGAAGAAAAGCTGGTATTTTTAGAAAATAATGAACTAGCAAATGTTTATATAAAACCAGACAGAAGAACATAATGATATTAGAACTAAATTGAAACAGCATGACTTCCCAATGTTAAAAGGGCTTCCACTGTGTCTCTGAGGTAGCCTCAGCAGTAGCTGGTGTAACTGTGCTGCTGAATAACTAAACATAGTCCTGGAATAGACAGTAGATGCAAATTGTGACTTTTTTTTTTTTAGCAGTATGGGCCAAGGGCTCTCGACTCTGTTTTAACACATCAGCAAAGCAGAATAAAAATATTAAGTCACATATGAAGCTTTTGTCTGGGACTCATGATTGCTTGCTCTTTTGTTATGTATCTTTGTACTAGAAGAGAGTTGTAATTTTTTTCCCTCTGTGGTCAGGGTTCATAATGGATTTCCTCATGGGTGGTGGTTTCAAGTAAATTTCACTATGGATCTATTATTGGCTTGCTAGAATTATAACCTGGAAATTTCCTGCAGGGCTTGGCCTTAGCCTCCTGGCATTCGTTGTATTTGCTACCTCAAGCTCCATGCGAGTAGTATCAGTTCTGAGAGCTAGGATTGTTTGCATAATTGCTGTTTTCTGTCTTTGAGCAGAAAGCTGAGATCAATGTGCACAGTATCTGAATACCATTTGAACATGACATTGAGTGAATAAAGGGCAGTAAAACCCTTTGACCATCTTGTCTCTTTGTGTTTTGAAGTTTATCTTACTTTGTGATTCAAACAATCGAAGTATAATCCATTCTAGGGACAGCAAATGTTTTTAATATGCTCATCTCTAAAATAAGGGGTACATGCAAAACATATACTAACTTATTTAAGTTTAGGAGAAGTCTTTGCTTTTTGCTTACAATTTTTTTGGTACTATAATCCTTTTATTTAGGAATAGATTTATTAGAAACATTACCAGTCATTTCCACCATTAAATAAATTATAGACCATCTAGAGCTGCAGGAGACAAAGTCCTGGCTCAGTATACACACTACAAAATTCATTTGGAGAGGTGCTCTTGTCTATGTATAACTGAAAAGAACCTTTATTTTGCTTTCCTATAAGTTAATAGGATGCTTATTTTTCATCGTCAACTTTCCTGGATTTAAAACTATTTATGAAACCACCACTGGGCATGTGTACCATAGCGTTTCCAGAGAGATTTAATGAGTTTGGAAGACCCACCTTGAGTGTACCATCCTGTTGTCTAGGGTACTAGTCTGCAAACTAGAGAAAGTGAGGTGAGCACTAACATACATTCCTTTCTGCTTCCTGACTGGATGAAATGTAACCACTGTCACTGAAAGGTGACCTCCTGCTGCCGTAGACATTCCCACAGCCATGCCTGCCCCGCCATGATGGGGGCAGTATTCTGACCAGTAACTGTGACTCAATATGGTCAAGGTAGAGCTCATTATGCAGACCAGCTTGGGGCAATTCCCATGTCTCTTTTCTAACGTTGAGACTATAGATGTAAGGAGACATGGTATAAAAAAGTGGCACAGAAACAAAGGCTCAATCGAAAAGCGGTCTGAACTCAACAGACCGGAAGCTGCCTAAGGTGTGGCACTGTAGCAGGGCACCATCTTGAAAAAGTCATGCCCAAGCTCGCTGCTTTGGGAAAAAAGTCCTTACATTTTCACTCTTCTTTGAACTTACAACAAAGATAGCTATTCTATTCTGACCGGTAACTGTGACTCAATATGGTCAAGGTAGAAACCTTGATAAACTCCATTTTGTATGCTAACATAAAAATAATTTTAAATAATACATATGTATAGATACATAAATATGAATCATGTATGCATAAACATATATATAAACCATATATACATGCATGTGCACACATATGAACCAATCAACAAAGCAGAAATTGTAAAAAGTCTTGAAAATTTTAAAGATCTCCTGGAGTGGTGGTTGTATCCATTTTTCCTGCAAATGTTTTGTAAAATTTAGAATAAATGCACAGATTTCTTGTGACTTTCTAAACTGGAATTGAGAGGATACAAAAAGCCAAATAGATTCTTAAAAAGTAATGAAATTAGCACAGTAATAAAACATCTCCCAACATCATGTTCTTTCTCTTACAGTAAAAAAGTTAGGTGGATAGGAAAGTGGGGGAGGATCTTAGAGGACTTAAGGAGAAGAATATGATCAAAATATATTGTATGAAATATTAAAAAAAATAGATATATAAAATTAAAAAAAGCCTCCCAACAAAGTGAATTCTAGGACATAATGAAAATTTTTAATGCTTATTTTCCCCCAGACCTTTGAAGATGAACTAAAAATAATGCTTTTTCAAACTAGTCCTTAAAATAGAAAGAGAAGAAATACTTCCTAACTTTTTTCATAATGTGTTACACTGATTTGAAAAGCAGATAAAGATATAACTGAGAAATAAAACTACAGATTGATATATTTAATGGTTATAAGATCAAAAATCCTAAACTAAATAAATGCAAACTGAACTCAACAATACAATAAGAAAAAAGGGATACAATTTAGTTTTATTCCAATAATACAAGGATTGCTGAACACGTAAATCATATACGTAGACTCAGGAACATCAGTTACATGATTGATCGTCAGAATAGATCCAGGAAGCACATTTGACAAAATCATATTCCATTTTTTTTTTTTGTTGAAAGCTCCCAAGAAACTGAGTAAAGAAGATTGACATCTCAACACACTAAATGTCATATGCAACAAACCTCTTGTCAACATTATAAAGAATGAGAAAAGCTGAAAGTATTTCCTCTAAATTCAGGAACAAGACATCCCTGCCACTCTTACTCAGTTCCTTGGCCAGAGCAGTAAGAGAGGAGAAATAAATAAATAAGGGGCACAAATAAGGAAAGAAATGAAATCATCTGCACTTGTAGATATATACTAAAGATGCCACCAACAAGTTTTTAAAACTAAGCAAAGTAACAGGGAAAAAATCATCTTACAAAGAGCAACAACTTTTCAATAACCAGTTTCAAGCCTGTTGACAGAGAAATGAGGAAATCATCCCTATTTACAATGGTCAAAAGGGCACATAAGGACAAACCTAAGCAAGAAGACGAGAGTGCTCTACAGTCAAATGCCACAGAAAGACATTGGGAGAGATACTAAAATATGGAAAGGCTTCACTTGCTCATGGATTTGAATAATTAATATTGCTAAAATGGTCAAAGTATGGAAAGTGATCAGTAGATTCATTACAATCCTTATCAAAATCCTAAGGGCTTTCTTTATAGAAGTAGAAAGAATAATTCTAAAATTCATATAGAAGTATGAAGACTCTGAATGTCTAAGTGATCCCAAGCCAAAAGAACAAGGCTGGGGTTACCATTATACACAGTTTCATATTATACCACAGAGCCACAGTAAGAAAACAGCACAATAGTGACACAAACAGACATAGAGATCAACGAATTAAAATAGAAGAGCAGAAATAAGCCTACACACCTGTAACCAGCTGATGCTCAATAAATATGTCAAAAATATCTGTTGGGAAAAGACAACTACTTTAACAAATGATGCTGGAAAAACTTGCTGTTGTCATATAGAAGACTAAAAGTTGGCCTTTAACTCCAATTTTTGTAAAAAAAAAAAAATCAAGTGTAAATGGATTCAAGAGCTTAATATAAGTCTGGGTCTTTGAAAGCACCTGAGTGCAGACTAGGGAAACATGTCAAGACACAGGTAATGGCTTTCTGAATAGAGCTCCAATAGCTCAAAAGCAGTAATGAGAATCAGCAAATACAATCTTATCAATTCTGAAAGCTTTTGTACAATGAAGAAAACAAATCACCAGACAGAAGAGACAGCCTGGAGAATGGGAAACGCTTCTTGCCAAGTATGAATCAGAGGAGATTAGTGTCTAGAATATGTAAAGAGCTGCAGAAAACAAATACTCCAACCCTAAATAATCAAATAAATAAATGGGTAAAACAAAATAAATAGATAAAGTATAGATGGCATATATATAAATATATATATACACATACATACATACACACACACACACACACACACACACACACACATATGTCAAAATATGCCATATGTCCTTAGCCATCGAGGAAAAGCAAATCAAAACCACCCTTAGATTCCATCTCACCTCTGTTAGATGGATCTTCATTAAGAAAACGAAAAACAAAAACACTCACGAGGCGGGATCTCTACACACCTATACCAGCGACTCAGAGGCAAAGTCACGAGAAACCCTGTCGGCGGTGGTGTCACACACCTTTAATCCCAGCACTCAGGAGGCAGAGGCAGGCAGATCTTTGTGAGTTCGAGGCCAGCCTGGTTTACACAGAGATAGATCCAGGACAGGTTCCAAAAGCTGCACAGAGAAACCCTATCTCGAAAAACAGAAAAAAGAAGAATAAAAAAAATGAAAAACAAGTCCTGGCAAGGTGCAGGGAGGAAGGACTCTGCACGGTTGGAAGGAATGCAAACTGGTGCAGCCACTGTTAAAATAAGATCCGTAAAACCTAAATGTCATCCAGCTGTACCAGTATTTGGTACAGATCCAAATGAACCTAACCCAGCAAGAACAGAGCTAACTGCATGTCCGTGTTTCCTGCAGCACTGTTCATCGTACCAAAGAAAATGTGGTACACGTGTGCAATGGAGTTCGATCCAGCATGAAGAGGACAAAATTATGCCATTTTCAGCAAAATGGATGGAACCATGTTAAACAAAACAAATTAGACTCAGAAAAGTAAGTGTTGCATGCTTTCTTTCACATGTAGAATCCAAGAAAGAAGACAAAAGTAGAATAAGAGAAGAGGAAGGGATCAGAAGAGGGCAACGGAGCGAGCAGAGAAAAGGAGAGTGAATGTGGTGAGCAAAGTGTGTTACACGATGTCTGAAGTTATCACAATAAATTTTTTTCTTTACTGTTAACATAAACTAATAAAAAGTCTTTTTAAAAGAACTGTCTGTTACCACATACCGATTACTGGGGAAGGTAGAATCATGACATTACTGCTGGTCCATGCATGTGGTAGCTGCCCTATGTAGACCTGCAGCAGATGCTTAAAATTTATTTAAGGATGACAAGATGGCTCAGTGGTTAAAGCTAGTTGATACTGAGGTTGATGACTTTAATTCTATCCCCTGAGCCCCTATTGTGGAAGGACAGAATTGATTCATGCAAGCTGTCCTCTGACCACCCCCTATCTCCCCCCACACTGGTGTGTTTGGTATGTTACACACACACTCTCTCTAAATGTATTAAAAAGAAAGTAATTACTTTATTAATAACCCATTTAAAAGAACAACATCTCTCCCATTTGTTCTGAAGCACTATCTGCTCTTTGTGCTGGTGAATGTTAGTCAGTTGAAAGCAAAGGAGCCTGGAGCTCACTCCCTTGGACCTTCTGCTATAAAACAATAAAACAGGATCTGGGAGGAAGTGAAAAGTAGTGGTAGGAGGTTGGAAGAGAGGAAAAGGTTTGATGTGGTAACCATGGAGACTGGTGGAGAAATCTAACCGGAAAATCCAGATGTCTATCCCCAGTTGTGGGGACTTGCCTGGGTTAGAAACCAAGGCTACCTAGGTGGTGATGGGTGTTTAGGACTCTCTGCAGCAGTGCTTGGAAGCTCACAGAGTAACAAGTCAATGCTCTGATGGAGTTTCATGTGAGATTTTTATTGCAAACCTACAACAGTGTTATGCTTGGGAAAGGAGTTGAGGGTACTTGGCAAGGGAACAGTTGAATTAAGGAATTTTGGGACACAGAGTGGACAGGCAGAAAGAAAATTTAAGAAGGAATGGTTAGAAGCTTGGTTTTCTAAATGTAGCAGGGAAAGAATCCGAGGGAGCCGAGAAGGTCAGTGGTAGAGCTGGGCGAAGAGGAGGCTGCTTCAGAAACCGGGACACACTGTGGGGGAGGGGCAGACCCAAGGGTGAGTGGAAAGTTAAGCTTGGAGATGAGGGCCATGGAAGCTGATTTTTCCACTTGGATGATAATGTTGCCTAAAATACACCAGGAGAGAAGGGCCCAGATGTGACTAAGTCTTTATTGAAAACAAGGGAGTAGCATGGACCACCTGGAAGGTAAGGCAGTGAATGGAGATATGTGACAGTCCCTAGGCCACCTCCACCAATGCAGAGTTTACATGTGAAGGTTCTGGAAGCTTTGGAAAGTAGCGCTAGGAATTAATACTAAGATACAAGGGTGGAGAAGCAGCTTTTGAGAGAGATGCAGCAGCCTGGGAAGGACTGAGGATGTGGGCGTTCTGATAGAGGGTGTTCTGTAGTTCCAAACCCTGAATAGCATGGGTTTGCAATTACAGAGAGTGGAGGTGTTGGGGTGAGAATGGATATGAGGATAGCATCCACAGAACTCATATTTCATAATAATAAGCAATAGATTATGGCGGGTTTAGCTAGTTCATAAACCTCACAAGGAATTATTTTTTTGCAGGACCTTGGTGGGTAGTGGCAGTTTAGAAATGGCCTGATAAAAATGTCAAAGAAAAGTATGTGCCTGGTGGAAGTGGGGTCCCTGGGTTCCCCGGACAGTGGAAGCCAAGGACTTGAGAATGCTTAGGGTTGGAGAGGAGTCAGGGACCACGCCTAAATCCTGAAAGCTGTATCTGCCATTAGTTTCCACCAACGTTCTTGTTGTGTGTGTTACTTCCCCGTGACTGCTGCAACAAATTACCACAAACTTTTGTTGTTTGGGAGCATAAAACAGCATTTGTTTGTTCTTACTGTCATGAGGGCAAGAGTCTGAAGGCAGTTTCACAGGGCTGCAGTGAGGATGTCGGCTAGGCCCATTTCTCTCCCGAGGTGTGGGGTTAGAGGTTAGGGGGTGAGAATCAATCATTGACTCTTCCAGCGTCCAGTGACCACTGAAGTGTCTTGGCTCATGACTGTATCACTCTACTGCCTGCCTTTGTGAACACATTTCCTTCTCTTTTGTCTTAAACTTCCCTTGGAAGGTAACAGATGATGGTATTTAAGGCCCATTCAGACAGCCAAGGATAACCTTCCCATCTTAGCTTAGTCAAATCCATGAAGAGCTGACTAACAAGATACATTTTGTAGGTTCCAAAGATCAGGACCTGATATCTTGGCAGCCACTATTCAGCCTTCCATATTAGGTCTACATGATCCTTGCTGGATAGACTCACTTAACATGTCTATCCTTATTCTCCCTGAGAGCCCACCCACTACAGGGTGAGCAAGCATCAGAATGGAAGATTCTCATGTATACAACTGTCAAAAAATAAAATAAAATTTTATAAAAAATAATAAACATTTTATAAAAAAGATAAAGCATTTCTTACTATCATCAATGCTTTTAGAAGTAAAAAGTATTATGAGAACTAATTATGGTAGAATAAAATATTAACATTGCTGAATCAGACAAAATTATAGTATACTGAAATCAAACTGGCAGAAAAAATACCAGAAATTATTTGGTATAATAAGTTTATTTTTATATTTTATGTGCAACTATATAGAAAGTATAGCCTATATCTACTTGGAAGGAATAATAGTCAGAACACTAAAATTTTGGGGTATAAAGGCAAAAGTAGAGATATCTAGAAGAAAGAGTATGTCATAAGTTAAGTGTTGAGTTGAATCAGGAAGAAAGATTAATTATATAGAAACAAATCTGATAGGACAATAATTAATTAAATTATTTTAAGTTAAAAGGAAATACAGAAAAGACTGAAGGATTGTGTAAATCATTCATTGGTGACAATGGTATTGGCAACATGCTTCCATGTCCCAGACATGTCTTGAACAGGAAAATTCACATTGCTAACTAAGCAGATACCCAATGGCCTATTAAGAACATTCTAGTAACCAACAAGAGGCAGTGTTCTCTTTGGCTTTTCCTATTTCATTTCTTTGAATTTGGTATTGGTACCCCACAGGTACCAAATATCTAGAGATGGGGGACAGTGGAGTGAATTGAGCTCCTTTTTTGTTTTTCTGTTGTTCTTCCCACAGGATCCAACTTAACATTTGCAGACATAATTTCTCTTTGTAGATACTGAGCACAGAGAAAGTTGATACTTGTTATGTCCTCGGGTATTTTGCTGAGCAATGAAAGATATCAAAGTTATCATTTAATTTAGGGCAAAATGACCTGAGCTAAAGTGAGAGGAAAGTAAATAATGAGAAATTAGATCCAGTTGATGGCAAAGCAGACCGACATAATCCTGGCACACCTGGACTCATTTCCTCAGTGACTCTTCTGTGTACCGCTCTGTAGAGAGGTGGAGTGCGGCACAGCATGAGCCTGTCCTCTCTATGTGTCGCTCTTCATAGAAGGGCATCGGCACATTTACAGGAGGCTAGAGCAAGCTTTCACCAGTACTGTGGAATGCCTGAGCCCCAGACTTGTATTCTGGCTTAGAGTTAGAAAATGTGTCTTTGAGTACTGCATCTTCAGATGAGCTGGCCACTAGGAGTTTCTTCTTTCAGCCTGGGCTTTGATGGTCAGCCATTCCACAGCATGGAGATGTGTTGTGAATTAATCTATTAAACAGCCTCATGCAACTGTTGTAGATTTTGCTACAGGGTCACAGTTGATATGGCAGCCTGTCTTATTACACTGCGGTCATCTCTAAGTGGACGAAGCATTTTCTGTTGTCTCAGTGTCAGGGATAGAGATCTTTACTGGGCTTCTAGTTTGTTTCTGATTTTATGGATACTGTAAAATACATAAGTGAATATATTTTCCCCCTTGACAGGGAGGTATAGAGCTAGATTGACTTATGCCAAAGCACAGACTTTATGGTTGTCTATATTATATATAAATTCCATCTTCATGCTATTTGTTTCCACCTTAATTCTCCCCACCCCTACCCCCACTGATTTATTTCACTGCCTTTTCCCTTGTATGTGGAGTTTGCTTGTGTATGCCACCTGAAAGGTACATGGAATTAAGGAAAGTGGAAAGGATTTAGGGGCTGTATATAGGAGCTTTCATATGATGTCAAATTTCCATCTTATCTCTTAATGATTGTGTGACTTTGTGTAATGTTATCTTCCCTTGTTTAATCTCAGGGATTATGAAATGGGAGATAACAAGAGTTATCTTAATTTAAATTATTACTTAATTTTTTTGTATTATTATTATTTTATGTGTATGAGTGTTTTGCTGCATATGTGTACCTAATGTGTGCCTGGTGTCTGAGGAGGCAGAAGAAAGCATGATATCTCCCGGGACTGGAGTTACAGATAGCTGGAAGAACAGCCAGTGTTCTTAACCAGTGCGCCATCTCTCCAGCACCAAGAGTACTGGTTTTTATAGGATGTTGTACCTAGCACATAGTGAGTACTGACTTCATGCTACATATTCATTACTGTTGTAAGCATTAGCACTAGCGAGAGAATAAATAAATATGTGAATATAAAAGCACACCCATTGGAGGGGAGAACATTGGTCTCATCCTGTGGGGAAATTTTATCTCCTGATGTGGGCTAAAGAGGCCTAGAGTTAACTATACAAACTCTAACGATAATGGCTTCAAATCTTAGAGAAGCACATGACCCCCCTTTGAGAGGATTTTTAACTAGAAAAGGTTAAAGAAAGGTCTGTAAAATGTTAAAGTGCCTTACTGTCTATATTACTGACCCATAATACTTTTAATAGTATCTCTTCAAGTTATTAGCATCTTAAAACAATCCTGACCAATAATGTTGCAGCTGGTGGGTGTGCTGTCACCAATTCAGAGAGGGGACTGCCAGATACCAGCCATATATGTCCCTCAAACTTGGACAATAAACCAAAATGGGATAGGATATGATAACAACATTTCAAAGTAGGCCGTAATACTGCAGGGAGCAGAAGTCAGGTTCATTTGAGAGAGCACAGTAACGCCAAGGTAGTGTCTTTATTCAGGTGCTTTACAAGCATGTGACTTTGCTCCCTCAAGGAAGTCTGAAATAGATCAGATGTAGGCACCTGATGAGAACTACATGATGAGAATCTGGGTGACTAACTTATCTTTGGCTCTGACCTAATATCCAGCCTGTGCCTGGCATGCCTTACAGAAAAAAACAAAAAACAAATGAACAACTTTCTTGAAGTTGTGGAGCCTGCACTAGTGACTAGACAGCGCCCCCAGAGGCATCAGAACTAAAGGGTCTTAGTGAAGAGTGGGTAGATGTAGGAAGCAGGAAACCTTCTGTCAGGAATAGAGCAATAAGGAATTGAGAATAATTCTTTTTCACTTAGAAAAGTCTTGTATTTATATGTGTGTGTGTGTTGTGTATACAAACACACATTAGATGACATAAATCCAGGCTCTCTCTCCTGGTGCTGACTATAGTGTAGTAACATGCTGTGGAATGTTGTTCTGTATGCTGTGAATGTGTGTTGATAAATAAAATGCTGATTGACCAGTAGAAAGGAAGTATAGGCCGTATAAGCATACAAAGAGAATTCTGGGAAGAAGGGCTGAGTCAGGGGTCTCTAGCCAGACACAGAGAAAGCAAGATGACAAGGCAGAACTGAGAAAAGGTACCAAGCCATATGTGTAGGGAAAAGGGGCTGGCTAAAGAAACCCACCCTGACCCTGGAGCCCAGAACTAGGGAAAGATGGCTCAGATAAGGCCAGTGAAAGAAACACAGTTTGGCTCAAATCAGAGCCATCTCTGTCCCTGGCCAACTAACTTGTGAAACCAACCAATCACAGAGCAGGACTATAGACTCCTGGCCTGGGGCCCAGTACCAGGGAAAGAAACACAGCCTGGGTTTGGGACCTGAGCCAGAGAAATGAACCAAGGAAACATGCCCTGACTCTGAAACTAGTGCCAAGCAAACACTCCTGATCCCTAGAATCAGAGTCAGTGAAAGAAATGTGCCCTGGCCTTAGAGGTAGTGTCAAAAAGCCAAGAAAGTCCAGTGAAAGAAACACAGTTTAGCCTATTCCTAGCCCACAAAACTGGCCAATCCCTGGGCAAAAAAACCCTAACCAATCACTGTTTGACTCTGCCTCCAAGACATCCTATATGAACCACCCTGCCTGGTGAGTTGTGAGCTGTTTTCTCTACCCTGGTAGAGGTAGTTACTCTGCTGGACTCATCTGTCCCAAATAAATCTCTTTCTCAAAAGATTTTTGGGGGTGAAGATCTTCATTCACTGGCATAGAGAAGACCCTTGCTGAGATATCCCTCAGTGGACAGAGCCAAATAATATAAAATGGCCTCAAATAATATAAAATATCTTGAGGTAACTCTAGCCAAGAAAGTGGAAGGCTTGTATGAAAAAAACTTTAAGACATTGAAGAAAGAAATTGAAGAAGATATCAGAAGATGGAAAGATCCCCCATGGTCATGGATTGGTAAGATTAATTTAGTAAAAATAGCCATCCTATCAAAAGCAATCTGCAGATGCAATGCAATCCTCATCAAAATTCCAACACAATTCTTCACAGATCTTGAAAGTATAACTTTCAGCTTTATATGAAAACACAAAAACCTAGAATAGCAAAAACAATCCTGAATAATAAAAGAACTGCAGGAGGCATCACCATCCACAAGTTCAAACTGTAATATAAAGCTATAGTAATACAAGAAACAGGTATTGTCAAAAAACAAACAAACAAAAAACCAAAAAAACCCCACAGTAGTCAATGGAATCTAATTGAAAACCCAGACAAATCCACATACCTAAGAACACCTAAATTTTGATAAAGAAACCAGAAATAATTACTAGAAAAAGGCAGCATCAACAAATGGTGCTGGTCAAACTGGATGGTTACACTTATTCAAATAGACTCATACTTATCACCCTACACAAAACTCAACTCCAAATGGATCAAGGATCTCAATGTAAAACCTGATACATTGATCCTGATAAAAGAGAAAGTGGGGAATAGCCTTGAACTCATTAGCACAGGAAAAGACTTTCTGAACAGAACATCATTAGCATAGGCACTAGGGTGAACAGTTAATAAATGGAACCTCATGAAACTGAAAAGTTTCTTTCTTTTTTTAATTTTATTTTACAATACCATTCAGTTGTACATATCAGCCACAAGTTCCCCTATTCTCCCCCCTCCCACTCCCTCCCCTTACTCCCACTCCACCCCCCATTCCCACCTCCTCCAGGGCAAGTCCTCCCCCAGGACTGCGATCAACCTGGTAGAATCATTCCAGGCAGGTCCAGTCCCTTCCTCCCAGACTGAGCCAAATGTCCCTGCATAAGCTCCAGGTTTCAAGCAGCCAACTCATGCAATGAGCACAGGACTCGGTCCCACTGCCTAGTTGCCTCCCAAACTGATCAAGCCAATCAACTGTCTCACCTATTCAGAGGGCCTGATCCAGCTGGGGGCCCCTCAGCCTTTGGTTCATAGTTCATGTGTTTCCATTCGTTTGGCTATTTTTTTTTTTCAATGATTGAGTAGAACCAAAATTTATTATAAGCCACAGTCGTCCTAGGGACCTCCATGCTATATATATAGCCTCTATGGTTCTATGGGCTGTGGTCTGATTGTTCTTTATTTTATATCTAGAATCCACTTATGAGTGAGTACATACCATGACTGTCTTTCTGGGTTTGGGTTACCTCACTCAGGATGATTTTTTTCTAGTTCCATCCATTTGCCTGCAAATTTTATGCTTTCATTGTTTTTCTCTGCTGAGTAGTACTCCATTGTGTATATGTACCACATTTTTTTCATCCATTCTTCCGTTGACGGGCATCTAGGTTGTTTCCAGGTTCTGGCTATTACAAATAGTGCTGCTATGAACATAGCTGAACATGTATCTTTATGGTATGAATCAGCATTCCTTGGGTATATGCCCAAGAGTGGGATGGCTGGGTCTTGAGGTAGTTCAATTCCTAATTTTCTGAGAAACCGCCATACTGATTTCCACAGTGGTTGTATAAGTTTACATTCCCACCAAGAGTGGAGGAGTGTTCCCTTTGCTCCACATCCTCTCCAAAATTGACTGTCATTGGTGTTTTTGATCGTAGCCATTCTGACAGGTGTAAGGTGGTATCTCAGAGTTGTTTTGATTTGCATTTCTCTGATGATTAAGGATGCTGAGCATTTCTTTAAATGTCTTTCAGCCATTTGTAGTTCTTGTTTTGTGAATTCTCTGTTTAGCTCTTTAGCCCATTTTTTAATTGGACTGTTCAGTATTTTGATGTCTAGTTTCTTGAGTTCTTTATATACTGTGGAGATCAATCCTCTGTCAGATGTGGGGTTGGTGAAGATCTTTTCCCATTCTGTTGGCTGTCTTTTTGTCTTATTGACTGTGTCTTTTGCCCTGCAAAAGCTTCTCAGTTTCGAGAGGTCCCATTTATTAATTGTTGTGCTCAGGGTCTGTGCTGTTGGTGTTTTATTTAGGAAATGGTCTCCAGTGCCAATGCGTTCAAGAGTGCTTCCTACTTTCTTTTCTATTGAGTTTAGTGTAACTGGATTTATGTTCAGGTCTTTGATCCACTTGGACTTGAGTTTTGTGCATGGTGACAGATATGGATCTACTTGTAATCTTTTACATATTGAGATCCAGTTATGCCAGCACCATTTGTTGAAGATACTTTCTTTTTTTTATTGTATAGTTTTGGCTCCTTTGTCAAAAACCAGGTGTTCGTATGTGCATGGATTAACGTCAGTGTCTTCAATTCGATTCCATTGGTCGGTATGTCAGTTTTTATACCAGTACCAAGCTGTTTTTATTACTATAGCTCTATAGTAGAGTTTGAGGTCAGGGATGGTGATGCCTCCAAAGGTTGCTTTATCGTATAGGATTCTTTTATCTATCCTCGGTCTATTGTTTTTCCATATGAAGTTGAGTATTTTTCTTTCCAAGTCTGTGAAGAATTGTGTTGGGATTTTGATGGGGATTGCATTGAATCTGTAGATTGGAAAAGCTTCTTTCTACACAGCAAAGGATAACACTATTCAGACAAAGCTGCAGCCTACAGAACAGGGAAAGATTTTTACTACATTTTTACTATACATCCAACAGAGGACTAATATCTAAAATATATACAGAACTCAAAAAACTGGATATCAAGAAAATAACCTGCCGGGCGGTGGTGGTGCACGCCTTTAATCCCAGCACTCGGGAAGCAAAGGCAGGTGGATCTTTGTGAGTTCAAGGCCAGCCTGGTGTCCAAAGCAAGTTCCAGGAAAGGCGCAAAGGTACACAGAGAAACCCTGTTTCAAAAACAAAAACAAAAACAAAAAACCAAAACAACAACAACAACAAAAAAAGAATAAACCTGACTAACTAACATTAGTACTAACTAAACTAAAATGTATTAACTAAAATGTACTAACATTTAAAATGTGGTACAGATCTAAAGAGAGTTCTCAAAAGAGGAAACTCAAATGACTCAAAAGAAACACTTTAATAAATACTCAGCATCCCTAGTCATCCAGGAAATGCAAATGAAAACCACTTAGAGATTTCATCTTACTCCAGTCAGAATGGCCAAGTTCAGTAAACAACTGACAGCTCCTGTCGGAGAGGATGCGAAGTGAGGAGAGGACTCCTCCGTTGCTGGTAGGACTGAAAACCTGTACAGCCACTATTTAAATCAGTGTAGCAATTCCTCAGGGAGATGGAAATTGATCTACCTCATGATCCATTTGTACCACTCCTGCGCATGTACCCAAAGGTCAATTCATCCTATCACAGAGACACTTGCTCAACCATAGTCGCTGTTCTCTTCATAATGGTTATTAATTTGAAACAACCAAATGTGTAGAGAATGTGGTACATTTATACAGTGGAATATTAGTCAGCTGTTAAAAGAGGGGAAAATGATGAAATTTGCAGGTAAATGGATGGAAATAGAAAAAAAATATCATCCCAAGTGAGGTATCCTAGACCCAGAAAGGCAAATATGTTATGTATTTGCTTCTATGTGGATATTAGTTGTGAAGTCAATGATAAACAAGCTAAAAATCTGTAGAACCACAGAGGTTAGATATAGATTAAAGGACTAGGATGGGGCAGATTTCACTAGGAAAGGGAAGTGGGACAGATAACTATGGATGAATGGGAAGCAGACAGGAACAGGAGGATAAAGTGGGGAAAGAGAGGGAAGAATGGGAGGAGGGAAAATATGAAGGCAGACAGCTAAAATTAAGGGCCAATTGAAGGTTATTAGGGAAACCTAATAGAGTAGAACTTCCTAAAATATCTACATATATGAAGGTGATCTAAATGAGATAACCAAGTAATGAGCCATAGCTGGAAATCTCTTGTTACCAAATGAAGCATCCAGTTATGGGAATGGGATACATATAATTTAGTTGTTGGCCAAAAGGGTCCCATGGGAACCCTCAGATAACCCAGACTGTGGTGAAGACTGTAGATCATTCTCCACAAGCTGACAGCAAAGCTCTGTTGCTGAAGACAACATCTATACAACTTATTGAACATGGACAAGTCAAGCTGGTGCCTACATAGTGCCTTCGCCACTATGTCCCAGAGTCTTTGGTATAGGAAGGAACTCAGCAGGCTACCGAAGGAGAAAAGTAAACACCAACCCAGCCACAAACCCTTTGATGTGTAGTGGCATCCTGTCTTCAAGACATGCTAGTCTAACGGTGGCTCAAAGTTTGTGAGAGCAACAAACCAATATCTGATTTTACTTTAGGCCTATTCCACAACATGCAACCCATACCCGGCACTGCTTGACTGACTAAGAATTCAAGACTAGATAGCCCCAGGGTAAATCCAAATACTATGTTCTACTAAAAGAACATAGCAATAAAATGACTCCTAATGGTATTCTGCTATACTTTATAGATCAGTGTCTTGCTCAGCCATCATAAGAGAAGCTTCCTTCTGCAGCAGATGGAAAAAAATACAGATATCCACAGCCAGATAATATGCAGAGTGAGAGACATTGGCGCATTCAAGCCTAAATGGGATGTTTCCATCAATCCTTTCCCCCAGGGCTCAAGGAACTCTGCACAAAATGAGGCAGTAAGAGTTTAAGAGCCCTCTAAATCAACATGATCAAATCTCATATGAGCTCACAGAGATTGAGGCAGCATGCACAGATCCTGCAAGGATCTGTACCAGATGTAGTTCTAGAGCTGAAAGGAGAAGTGGACACATGCCCCCTTTCCTAACCCAGAAGCTATTTCCAGTTGGTAATAAGTTGTAAATGAAAAATTAGTTTTCTCCAAAGGAGTCTCACTGGGGAAACAAACTGCTCTTAGGGGTAGGCTCCATGCCCAACAGCAGATGGCTAACAGAAAACAAACCCAATGGCATCATTGGAAGTTCCTTGTCTCAAAATGCCATGCCAATGCTTTAAATTTTTTTTATCTTATTTTTTATTTTTGTTTAAAAACTCAATGGCATCTTTGGAAGTTCCTTGTCTCAAAATGTGTCAGGGCTTTAAAATTTTTAACCTTATTTTTAATTTCTTTTTTTTATTTATGTATTTTTAATTTATTTCTCTCTTTTTATCCTACAGATACTTTGTCTATATACTATAGCTTCTGGTTTTATGTTTTTATGGGATTCCTAAGTGTGTGAATGGGTGGGTTGTGTGTCCATCTCTGTTTCTTGTGCCTTTCCTTGGGCTTTTTCGTTCTGTTTGCTTTTTCCTATTCTGGTGAGTTAGTATTTGTTTTATTTTATTATTATCCATTAGAAGTTTGTTTGCTTTCTAATGAGAGACAGAAAGTCATGAGTCTGGATGGGAGGAAGGAGGGAGGAACTAGGAGGAGTAGAGGGAGGAGAAACTGTAATCAGGATAGACTATAAGGGAAATAATCTATTTTCAATCAAAGAGGGAAAAGGGAAGCAGAAAGACAAGAAAGAGAAGAAAAGTCATTAGTCATGCCAGGTTAGTATAGCTGGAGCTATACACCCATTTGGCACAGGAGAATGCTGAGGCCAGAGAAGTACTAGCCTTTGGCCAGAGTTATAGCTGAGGAGGACCTGCTAATGAGCATCCAGGATGGTCTCTTACTTCAGATCCAGCATACATACCTTCCACTCCCTTATGCCCACTGGGAAAGGTGCCCACCTACTTTAAGTACCAGACATTCCAATGAGATAAGATTTTCTCATTCATCCAATTATCCATTCATTTAATTAATACTCACTGATTGTTGCTAGGCATTGGAGAAACAGTGGTTGTGGTAGTTTAAATGAAAATGGCCCTTATAGGCCAAAGGCTAGTACTTCTCTGGCCTCAGCATTCTCCTGTGCCAAATGGGTGTGATTGTCTTGATTATCTAGGAGGATTACTATGAAGATCAAGTGAGGCCCTGAATTCCAGTGTTTTGTAACTGAAAATGCAGCAAACTGTAAGCTTTAGGAATGTTGGTAGAAATTAGCCCATAATGGCTGTTTTTCTAAAGTGGCCTATTAATCAATCAGGCATGTTTTGATATAATTCAGATTGATGAAATATGTTTAGATCATAAAATTTATCAATTTCATCCAAAAGCTGTATTTTAACAAATTTTCCTTTAAAAATTATTTTTAAACAGAGTATTCCTATTCTCCCCAAGAACAGAATGTTTTATTTTTGTTGTGTCTTTATTCACCTTGGTGGCATTTTGGGGATTTACACGTGAGAAAGATGTCCTTTTTCTGATGAACTTTCTTCCAGCAAGTAAGGACACTGTGGTTTTGTTTTATAGTATGTTATTGTTTAATTTTGTCTTCATGCGCTTGTTTTGTACCTATTGAGATGAGAGCAAACATGTTTACTGGCTGAAGGAAACAAAGGCTCTTCAGAGGGGTTCCTACTGTGTATTCAGATGTGCTAATTCCCAAAGAACCAGGTCTGCGTCATGTGAAACACAGCGGCAGGCTCGGCCAGTGGCCACATCTGCCTCACAGCAAGCAGAACGACAAAGGACAAGGCTAGCTGGGAATGCTAAGACTCTATCCCACTGCAGCCCAACCTCTCTTTCCAAACACATTCTCTGCTTGGTAGACCAGTGCAGCGAGAGGGCCATCAGTTTCCCATGACTGAATGTGCCATGTGCCATGACATGAGTTTAGAATTCACAGCTTACTATAAACCTAACCCTCTCCTGGGACAGCAGAATGTCCCTGTAAGACAGCTAACTTTAGCAGGACTTAATGAGTGTCATCCACAGAGATATGCCCCCATCTCTTTCATAACAATGTTAGCCCCTTTCTCTTGGTGTTTAGTATTGTTATTTGATCTAGTATACCTCCCTGTTTATCTAATGTCATGGCTGACACAGACTGGCTTATTCATTTGGGCCCAACACAAAGGTAAGAATGGAATACATGCTCAGTAAATTTCTTTGGAATAAACTGGTTGAATGGTGAGTGCTGACTCATCTGCATCAGGCCAGTCAGGTGGAATTTAGATGAGGGAACAAGGAGGCAATGTGAGTCAGCATTTCAATGGGCCAGCTGCAGAAATATGGGCAAAACCCTATGAATTCTGCTCTGTAGGTGGAGTCTGACATCAGGTGACTCCATTTAGCCAAAACTGTTTTTTCCTAACTACTGTTTAGTGTCATGTGAATGTGGTTCATTTAAATGTTCCTGCCTAGGAATTCTCTTCATCCACAAACATCCTCATCAAAAATTTTCTTTTCCTAATGACACTGAATTTGTTTACCAAAGGAAAGCAATTTAGAAACTGCTCATCTTGATTTGTAGCTAATGAAACCAAACACACTGTCAATTTTAAATTGCCAATCATATGATAACCTCGCAATAACACTGATGGTCTCTGGCTCCATACCAACTTTGGCTATGCCTTAAATATTCATGTCCAGCCCCACTCTCAAGCTGAGGGTGGGAGGTGATAAGTGGAGGCTTTACTACTCCCCTGGCCTCCTGGGATGTCAAGAACAAGCACAGACACTTAGAAAGAAGGACTTGAACTTAGAATGGCCCAAGAGTCAGGACAATACATACTGGTATCTGTGTTAATTCTTGTCACCCTCAGAGAATCTCTATCATTTAGTGTACTTGGCTAAATGCATCTGGAAGACTTAAGGTGACCTTTCAGAAAATAACTCTTGGCTCCCAGAACACAGCAATCGATGGCTAGAAAGGCATGATCCTGGAGGAAGCCTAGGCTTGAGATTTTCATTCTTCAGTGCTAGCCCTAGCCACCTGTGACAGCAGCATGTGTGTGCCTGTGCAGAGGGAGGGGAGGGATGGGCGTTCAGGTTTGTTTCACAGCCCAGCTGGGACATGGAAATTTCAGACACACCAGGGTCTATTTTCTGAGGTCCAAGTATCATTCTTTGTTGAGGAAGGAAAGGAATCTCAGATTATATGACAATAGGAGCCATACAACTTGTATGGGGACCCCACTTAGCGATGATGATCTTTACAAGAGACACCTGTTAAATTGCTAGTTACTGAAAGGATGTTGTAAGGCATGCCAGAGACAGAGAATGGCCTTTCTTTTCATATTAACAGTATTTTCTAACTCCAGGATGGAGGGTAGTACTGAGGCCAAAAATGCAGTTCCAGAAACACTAAATGTCAGAGAAGAAGAGAGTAAGTAGTACTGGAGCTAAGGACAAAGGGAGGTTTCAGAAACCAGACAGTGAACTCCTTAGGCAAACACGTGAAGCATTGAATCTTTTAGTGCTGCAGTTGTGATTGAGTCTAGAAGGCAAGGCAGAAAATCATTAGCACACATTAATCACCTCTCTTTCAACACTAAGGATTAACAACCCACAAATCCAAAAGGCCATGGAAGAAACCAGAAGGATTGCTGTCGGGTCCAGGAATTTCTGAAGGGAGCTGCTGTCCTGGAAGATAGAGGAGAATGGAGGCCTAATGGGGTTGGTCTCGAACAGTAGTTCTCAACCTGTCTAATGCTGCAACCCTTTATACAGCCCCTCATATTGTGGGGACCCCCGATCATAAAATTACTTTCATTGCTACTTCATAACTGTAATTTTGCTACTGTTATGACACAATGTAGATATCTGTGTTTCCCAATGGTCTTAGGTGACCCCTGTAAAGGGATCATTCAACATCCAAAGGGGTCATGACCCAGAGATTGAGAACGTCTGGTCTAGAGGCAGGATATTGTTAACAGACCTTGTGTGGCTCAGAGAAGAGGGATTCTTTTAGACAAAGGGGAAGAGGTCAAAAGTGACGGGGCCTTGCACCTGCTCCTGAACAGAGGAGACTGTTGATGAGCTTCTGAGAAGGAGAGATGCTTGGTTTATTTCCTGAGAACCCTGTGAGTAAAGGAAAGGCAGACACTGTGATGTCTAGGCCCAGGCTGACCACACACAGCACTGGGAGCTGGGTAAGAAATGACCACACTGTCTCCTAGGTTGGAGCCCAAGGAAGATATTAGCCCTGCAGTAAGCACACCTTCAGGGTTCTGGAAGGAAGCTTACCCTGGTTGTCTAGGCATTACTCTTTGTCACAAAGAACTCTATGATAAGCCCATTCCATTCTGGGGGACTGGAAATGGAGGTACAGGAGGATGCTGGTGGATCCTAGCTGAATTCATGGATATGGTTGTGCTTTGGATCCAGGTCAGCATTAAGGTGAAGTGAATGAGGTGGTTAGCACATGCAAAGTGTAAGTAGGTATCCACACACAGGGCGTAAAAGTCCTCGGTGGCTTCTTAAGTTCATGACTTAGCTGGTTAGCTCACCTACCCAGTGTTGGCCTTTGTTGAGGTCTCCTGTACTGGCTTTGCATTTGGTAGTTACCATGGCAATGGGAAGCTTTTTTTTTTCATCTGATATCTGGAGAATCTCTGGTCAGCTCTCAAAAGCAACAGGGTGGGAGCAATTGTGTTGTATTTTTTTTTAAATGCAACTTCACCACCTAGAATGCTATTAAAGAATGGGCCATTAGGAGCCTGCTGCTCAGGCTGTACAGCTGTTCTTTCTTTGGGAAGAGAGAGGTAAGAAATAGAAAGATCTTTAATCACTGAAAGCTAAAAAGAATCCCCAAAAGATCAACCTTTAAAAGTAACTCACATATTTTTTTTCTAGCTTAGAAAAAATAAAGGAATGTTTATTTTAGATAGAATTAGAAGATAAGTAATAACATGTAATTCTAACTCCTCAAATTACTCACAATTGCCATGCTGGCTGGATATTTAGATTTTTGCCATTAATCGTGTGGTCTATGTGATGGCTGTAACAAAGATTAGGATGATGGCCATCACAATGAACAACTATTGAACATTGATTTCTCCACATCAGGTGCTATGCTAATTGCTTTACATATGATGCCCAGCTTGACCTAAGTTATTTATCATGATGGTCTGGGGTCTCATGATGACAGCAGTATTAACCATAGTTTATAGGTATTGACTTGAGGCTTAGCCATGAGAAGTAAGTTGACAAGGAGTTGTAGGGGAAGGGGCCAGGTTTACTTGACCCCACAGCTCAAGAGCGAGAAGATGGATAGTGAAGGGTTTCCCTCTTCCTTTTCCTGCTTCCCCTCTGTTCCTTCTTTCTCATTCCCAGTTCACAAAATAGTCCACAGCAAAAACGAAACAGCCCATCCTGTCCTCCGGGTTGTTATTCTTTCGCAAGGGTCTTGCAAATAGGAAGTGGAACATTGGTTCCTCTCCTCCACCTCACTTCAACTTCTGCACGACATTTATTGAATTTATCCCACATAATTTACAATTTTGAGAGATAAACTTGTTTGCTTTCTTTATTTTGATATTATAGATGGTTTTGAGTCTTTCTGATGATGTGTAAAGTTCAGAGCCATGGAAAAGCCCAGGGCACACCAAAGAAGCTGATACTCCTTCAGATCTAACATTGGATCATGTCAATGGAAGCCAGCTATGAGACTAAAACATATACTGATTAAGAATAACGATTGTTTAGATAATACTGAAGAAAAGATGAGTGAACTTGAAGCCACAACCATAGAAAAATGGGGATTGGGGTTGGGCTAAGGTTCTCTTTCATATTTAAATATTTTAAAAAATCAAGTTTGTTCCCAAGATCCAAGGGTCTGATTTGGTTCAATGCTACTGAGATCTGTTTAGCATAGAAGATGAGTTCTTTGTTCAATTGAGTTCTTCACTCTATTTTAAACTCAATTTTTTTAGTCAAGAATAAAGTGTTATTTAGCCTTACTTCGAGTTTTTTCATCTTGGAACTTAGCATTCTCTTAGAGAACTTGAATAGAGATTTGATAAAAATTATTCAAAACTGGAAGTATAGTCAAAGGATTATTACATGACCTTTCAATGTCATCTAAGGTTGTATGATTGGCTTGCTAACATTGGTACCAGGAACTTAGTAAATATAAATTCCCAAGCTTTGCCCAAGACCAAATGAATTAGAAATTCAGGGGGAAGGGCTCAGGAATCAGTATTTTCCAACAGCTTTAGAAACACTGATCTAGAAATGTTTGCCTAAGGGCCCTATCACTCTCTGGAGAAATGCAATATAGTTTGTGCCATTAATTTGGGCTCAGATCTTTTATAATACTAATAAAATGGCTGTGGTGATATATTGTATACCCCCAATAAAGCTTGCCTGGGGATCAGAGGACAAAGCCAACCACTATATTAAACATAGAGGTCAGGCAGTGGTAGCACACGCCTTTAATCCTAGCATTTGGGAGGCAGAGATCCATCCAGATCTCTGTGAGTTCAAGGCCACAATGGGAATGGAGCCAGGTATGGTGTGCGGCACACACCTTAAATCCCAGCACTAGGAAGGAAGGAAGATGGCAGGGCACAGAAAGGTATATAAGGCATGAGTAAACAGGAAGTTTCTCTCTTGAGATTGAGGATTTCCTAGAGGTAAGAACTTGTAGCTGGCTTGCTCTGCTTCTCTGATCTTTCAGCTTTCACCCCAATGTCTGGTTCCGGGTTTTCTATTAATAAGACCTTTTAAGATTTGTGTTACAGAAGACGATGATTTTAATTTTCTGTTTAGGCATGGAGATATCTCCAAATACCATAGTTCTACACTTTCTTTGACATAAACTATTTTTGTGTCTGAATTTGTGATCTTACTTCATTATTCCTTTCTTCCCACACAGCCCACATAAGTCCTATTTGCTCACATTCTCTTTGAACTGGCTTTGTCATTCTGGTGGCTCTCTCATTAATGAGTTTAATGAAACGTTGACATGCCCTTACCTATTTATATGAAAATTAGGTTTTTAATATTTCAAGAATTATACTGTAGCAGAAGGTTAACCAAGAGAAGACAAGATTCATCTCCTTTTCAGACTCCTGGTTAAACACTGTCATCAAACTCCCTGCCTCAGTCAGGGTCTATTTGGCTACAAACAACAGGAGCCAACTCAGATTAGCTGAAGGGAAAATCATACAGGAAGTCTCATCGGACTCAGTTTTAGCAATTGTAACTAGGTCTGGAAGAGATTGTTAATTGTTAATTCCAATGTTTTGTAGCTCCCAGATATGAGTGCTACTGTCTACCTTCACTCTGGTGTGGCTTCCTTGTTTTCTTATTAGCATGAATGAGGCTTATAAAGGATTGGCGTGGGATACATAACCAAGTGGAAAGGGGATCATATGACCAATTAAGTGCCCACTTACCAGAAGCTATGGATTAGAGCAGGCAATCTCAAAGCACCACTGGGTAGGATAGGCAAGAAAGATGCTGCCCTTTGCAAAGACTATGTTAGAGAGTAAAGCAACAAGATGCCAGAAGTCTTTCAAGGTTTCCTTCCTAGGACATGAGCAAGGTCTTGTGCAAACTCATTCCTAAAATCGAATGAATGGAAAAGCCTCTTGGCTTACTTTAAAAAGCAAAAGAGAGACTGATTTTTAAAAAATCAATTCAAGATGCTGATTTTTACTTAAAACACTTTAAAAGTAAAATCTATTAAAACCCCCATCTTATGAGGTAGACAATCTCTAAAAAATGATGTCATAGTGGCTTATGTTTTCAGCCTAAACACTTTCCATTCTAGTACTGAAATCCATCTGCATACTGTTTATAGGAAAGGCGGTCTAAATTTCACCGTCCCGGCGCGGTGGGAGGTTGGTTGTTGCTTTCCTCATAGCAGTGCAGTGGCACTTTCGGCTGGTGAATATGATTACGTATTTTAAGCATTTGGTCACTAATTCTTTATATATATTTTTGCTAAATTTATGTATGATTTTTAAAATCCTTATCTTTAAAATTTTCACTTTCTGATTATGTGTTGCTGGTATTTGGAAATGGAGTTTATTTTTCCATGTGGATCTGGTTATGTTTAGCTAGCAATCTTAAATATATTTATTTACTGTCATAATTTCTAGGTATATTTAAAATTTTAATTTTGTTATTTTTTAAGATTTATTTATTTTTGTTTCATGTGTATGAGTGTTTTGACTGCATGTATATCTGTGCACCTCATGCATGCATGGTGCCCAGGCAGGCCAGAGAGGGTGTCAGATCCCCTGCAACTTTAGATACAGTTGTGAGCTTCTACATGGGTGCTGGCTGTCAAATCCCTCTGGAAGAGCAGCACATGCTCTTAGCCACTGAGCCATCTCTCCAGCCCCCTTTAAAAGTGTCTGTTTATGTGTGTGTTCATGTTGCTTTGTTGAGACAGCATTCTCATTATGGAGACTCCCTGGCTGGTCTGGCAAGCTGGCCTGAACTCACATTGATCTTCCTGCCTCTGCCTTCAAAGTGTTGGGGTTAAAAGTGTGTGCCAACAGGCCTGGCTTCTTTTGCAATCTTTATGTTTAGAATTAGATTATCTAGATCACTTTATTTCTTTTCCTGTACTTGTTCCTTTCTTTCCTGGTCTTGCTGGACTGGTAGGCCTCCAGAAATCTGGGTTTTTTGAGAAAGGGTTTCTCTGTGTAGTCCTGTCTGTCCTGGAACTCACTTTATGGACCAGGCTGGCCTTGAACTCACAGAGATCCACCTGTTTCTGCCTCCTGAGTGCTGGGACTAAAGGTATGCGCCACCACCGCCTGGCCAGAAAGCTGTTTTGGAGTGGGGATATCACAAATACATTCCTCATTCCAGGGAGAGAGGCTTTCAGCATCTTACCACTAAGCATCAGTGTCAGTCAGCGTACAGAAGCCAACAGGACAAGAGAGTCATTTTGGTGATCTCAGTTATCTCAGAGAAGGGTCAGAGAGCACAGGTAAGGTAACCCAGAGGTTCTGACTGAGGAAGAGCAAGTCCATCAATGTCTAGGGAAGTGCTTAATGGCACAGGGGAGTGTCTCCTTGGACCCAGGCCATCGACTCCAGGGACAGCTTACTGTTTGACAAGTGCTTGAGTCTGGGAAATTTGAAGAGGGCCTCTGGTTGCTGAGACTTAGACCTCTAAGAAGTAAGCGGGTGCCTATAGGACTGCTCCTAGTATGTCCGGGGTGGCCAGGGAGACAGACGCAGGACAGCTGCAACATGGCACCAGCAGCTGTTGTTGGGAACAAGGGTTATCGCTGGGTGAAGGGTTTCTGATGCACAAATACGAACAGAAATAAGAAGCAAACCAGAGAAAGTTCCTTGGAGTTCCTTCCGCCTCCAATCTTATACTTATTCCCTCTTGCCCACCACCTGCGTAGCCTGGTGCCCAGCGCGCTGGTGAAGATGGATGCATTCTCAGCCTCCCGCCACAGACTGGCGGAAGATGCCGTGAAACTTCCTGTTACAGTGCTTAATAACATATGGTACTTGGTGGCACTTGCTGTGGGGCGTTTTGTATATATGTTTTGTATATATATATCACAAATTCATTTTTATCAAGGAAATTCACTTTTATGCTCAGTTTCTGGGTTTTTATCATGAATAGAGGTTATCTTTCATTAAATATTTTACCTGTTTCTGTTGAGACTGACATCCTGCTTTCTGTTTATTCTGTTCATGGGGTTGGTGAGCTATTCTGAAGCAGTCCTCAGAATGTTAAACCAGCCTTCTGGTCTTGGAATAAATCTAACTGGACTGTGTTATATGATACATTTGCCTATGCTAGCTTAGATTTGCTAATGTTGTCTTTATATCATGAGAACAATTGTGATTCTAATTGTCTTCTGTCAGGTTATATCAATGTTGTTTGGGATTCACCATAGACTGGGTCACATACACTATTTTATTATCCTTTTTTCTTAGTAAAGGATGAATCTTGCTCTTTATTACAGTAATAGAAGCACAAATGAGGATAGAAACAGGTACCGAGTTGTAGGAGTATTGCTATGACAGACTTGTCTCTGGTGCTTTTGAAGGATTGTGGAAAAAATCTGTAACTTTAGGCTGGAAAAGCCATTGAGTGCTCAGAGCTTAGTGAGGTATTGTGGGAAATTGGAAGACAGTGCTAAGAACAGGGGCCTGACTTGTGAGGGTTCAGAGGGAAGTTTCGGGAGTCTCTTAAAAACTCTGTCAGGGCCATCAGAAACTTGGAATTAAGAATCTGGTTTTTGTCAGCTGAGGCTGAAGA
Source organism: Peromyscus leucopus (assembly GCF_004664715.2). Taxonomy (NCBI): domain Eukaryota; kingdom Metazoa; phylum Chordata; class Mammalia; order Rodentia; family Cricetidae; genus Peromyscus; species Peromyscus leucopus. Next base: position 41,328,177 of record NC_051080.1, on the reverse strand, counting down.
ATTGTGGTTAATAAGAGACAGAACCATGAAAGTGAAACCTTCGCTTGGCAGGGACACTGTGATTGAGAAGAGACCAGCATCATTGAGGCAAAATCTTCTGGGAAATGTTTCCTCCGGGTCATTACATGGAAGTTGTGGTTCAGATTGGGGCAAGTCTGCATCTCATGCGAGAGTCTCCCAGGTGATACTGGCTTTGACGGCATGGAAGCGGCAGGGTATGGAGGGGTCATGAGGGGTGGCTGAGACTGGCACTGTGAGAGGCCAGGGGTGAAAGTGCACCGCCAGTTACAGTGAAACCCCGGATTCACTGGATTAAGGGATCATGGAGACAACCTAGGGGAGGCTATTGATCCCAGTACAGTGGATACAAGGACTATGGGACAACCATTGAAAATAGCAGCAGCTCTGGAATGCAGCCAGCCTCAGTCTATGAGACAAACTATATGTGTTATGAATGACAGAGCTCAAGAGATGGAGTGGCCAAAGCTGGTTGGAGTCCAGAAGATTGTGAGTAAATCTCTGATACAGGACATTGAGCTGAAGGATTTAATTTATAATGTTGGAGTTTTATTTTGCTTTGGTTTCAGTGTGACTGTGCCCTGGTTCTTCCCTCATGAAAGAAGAAAGTATGTAACTTATTTTTGATTTTATAAGTGCCCACAGTCATAAGACTTTTGGCTGGACTTTTAAAGTATTGATAATTTAAAGGTGGTGGGGCTTTTAAAGTAATATGCTCCATATTGTGATATTTTTGTTATTGTTATTAATGTTTTTACATACCAACCAGAGTTTCCCCTCCCTCCACTCCTCCCGTTCCCTCCCTCCACCTCTCTTCTATCCCCCATCACTCCTCCTCCCTCTCCATTCAGACAGGGTAAGGTCTCCCTTGGAAATCAACAAAGCATGGCATATCAAGTTGCAGCAGGACCAAGCTCATCCCCTGTAGCAGGACAGGCCCATAGGGTCAAGGAAATTGGCTCAAACCATTTGCCAAGGCATGCACATAACATACTTCCTTATGAGTGAACCCGGAGTCTGCCGAAGGGCCTAGCAACAGGTGCTGTCAGAGCTCCTGATCATGCCCAGCCAATGAGGGACAACCATGCAATGTCACCAGATTGGGACACAGCCTGGGTGCTGGGAGGAGGGTATATAAGGCCTTCCCTGTTACTGAATAAATGAGTCTGCTGTTTGCCTTTCACCTGAATCCCAGTGTCTGTGTTGTTGACTCTGTGCTTTCTCACCCCCTCCCCGGAGGGAGCCATTAGGACCCAGCAACACTCCCCTTGCATCAAGATTGAACAAAGCATCCTACCATAGGGAATGTATTCCAAAGAGCCAGCTCATGCATCAGGGACAGGCCCTGGTCCCTCTGCTTGAGGCCCCACAAAAGACCAAGCTACACAACTGTCACCCAGATGCAGAGGGTCTAGGTTGGGCCTATGCCAGCTCCCTAGCTGTCTGTCCAGAGTCCATGAGCTCCCATAAGCTCAGGTCAGCTGTCTCTGTGGGTTTTCCCACTATGATCTTGACCCCCAACTTGGTCATATAATTCCTTCACTCTCTCTTTAACTGGACTCCTGGAGCTCAGCTGAGTGCTTGGCTGTGGATCTCTGACAATTAGGGTAGTTACTAATCTGATTACAGTGGAAGGCCAGTTCAGGCACACTCTCCACTATTGCTAGGAGTATTAGCTGGGGTCATCCTTGTGGATTCCTGGGAGTTTCACTGTCACCAGTTTCTCCCTAACCCCATAGGGACTCCCTCTATCAAGTTATCTCTTTTATTGCTCTCCCCCTCTGTCCTGCCCCCAACTCGGTCATGTTGATCCCTCATGTTTTCATCCCCCCATCCCCTGCCTTCTACTTCCCCCTCCCAATCCCCTAGTTTACGCAGGACATCTCATCTACTTCCTCTTCCCAGGGATATCCATGTTCCTCTTAGGGTCCTCGTTGTTACCTAGCTTCTCTAGGGCTGAGGATTGTAGTCTGGTTATCCTTTGCTTTATATCTAATATCCATTTATGAGTGAGTACATACCATATTTCTGGGTCTGGGTTACCTCACTCAGGATGATTTTTTGTAGATGTAACCAACCATCTTATTAAATAAGAAACACAGAAAGAAAGCCAAGAGATCAGAGCTAAGAGCCTTACCGCCTGCTACTAGCCTCTTAAGCCAAGAGACCTCTCTGAAAGAGGCCTACTTCCTGTGTGGTTATCTTTATATAGTCTTTCTGTTCTGCCTTCTCATTGGTTGTAAACCCAAACACATGACTGCCTCGTCACTGCCTGTCTGTAGAGACTTCCAGGCCTTCTATGGTATTGAGATTAAAGGCATGTGTCTCCAATGCTGGCTGTATCCTTGAATACACAGAGATCTACCTAGCTCTGTCTACCAAATGCTGGGATTAAAGGCATGCGCCACCACAGCCATGCTCTTGCTATGGCTCTAATAGCTCTGACCCCCGGGCAACTTTATTTATTAACATACAACTAAAATCACATTTCAGTACAAATAAAATACCACCATAATTTTTTCTAGTTCCATCTATTTGCCTGCAGATTTCATGATGTTGTTGTTTATTTCCACCAAGTAATACTCCATGGTGTAGATATACCACATTTTTTTTTATCCATTCTTCAGCTTAGAGGTATCTAGGTTATTTCCAGGTTCTGACTATTATGAATAATACTGCTATGAGTATAGATGAGCAAGTGTCCTTGTGGTATGGTTGAGCATCCCTTGGGTATATGCTGAAGAATGGGTCTTGAGGTAGATTGAGTCCCAATTTTCTGAGAAACCACCATACTGATTTCCAAGTGGCTGTATAAGTTTGCACTCCCACCAGCAGTGGAGGAGTGATCCCCTTATTTCACATCCACTCTAACATAGGCTGTAATTAGCATTTTTGATCTTAGCCATTCTGACAGTTGTAAGATGGTTTCTGAGTCGTTTTGATTTGCATTTTTCTGATAGCTAAGGTTAAGTGTGTCTTGGCCATTCAAGATTCTTCTGTTGAGAATTCTCTGTTTTAATCTATATCCATTTTTTAATGAGATTATTTGTTATTTTGATGTCTAGTTTCTTGAGTTCTTTATACATATAGTCCTTTGTTAGATGTGGTGTGGGTGAAGAACTTTTCCTATTCTGGAGGCTGCTGTTTTGTCTTATTGACAGTGTCCTTTGCCTTACAGAAGGTTTTCAGCTTCAGGAGTTCCCATTTATTAATTGTTGATCTCGGTGTCTGTACTATTGGCATTATATTCAGGAAGTGGTCTCCTGTGCCAGTGTGTTCAAGGCTACTTCCCACTTTCTCTTCTATCAGCTTCAGTGTAACTGGGCTTATGTTGAGGTCCTTGATCCACTTGGTCTTGAGTTTTCTTCAGGGTAAAAGGTATGGGTCTATTTGCATTCTTTTATGTGCCTACATCCAGTTATGCCAGTACCATTGTTGAAGGTACTTATTTTTTTCCATTGTATATTTTTGGCTTCTTTGACAAAAATCACATGTTCATAGGTGTGTGGATTTTTGTCAGGGTCTTCGATTTGATTCTGTTGATTCACATGTCTGTTTTTATGCCAATACCAAACTGTTTTTTATTACTATAGCTCTATAGTGGAGCTTGAAGTCAGGGATGGTGGTACCTCCAGAAATTCCTTTATTGTTCAGGATTGTTTTAGCTACCCTGAGTTTTTTGTTTTTCCATATGAAGTTGAGTATGGTTCTATTGAGGTCTGTGAAGAATTGTGTTGGGATTTTGATGGGGATTGCATTGAATCTGTAGATTGCTTTAGGTAAAATTGTAATTTTTTTTTACCATGTTAATTCTTCCTATCCATGAGCATGGGAGATCTTTCCATTTTCTAAGACCTTCTTCAATTTGTTTCTTCAGAGACTTAAAGTTCTTGTCATACAGGTCCTTCACTTGCTTAGTTAGAGTTACCCCAAGGTATTTTATATTATTTATGACTATTGTAAAAGGTATTTCACTGATTTTTTTCTCATCCCATTTATCATTTTATATAAGAGGAATATTGACTTTTTTGAGTTAATCTTATATCCAGCCACCTTACAGAAGGTGTTTATCATCTGTAGGAGTTCCCTGGTAGAATTTTTGGGTTCACTTATGTATACTATCATATCATCTGAGAATAATGATACCTTGACTTCTTTCTTTCCAATTTGTATCTCCTTGATCTCATTTTGTTGTCTTATTGCTCTAGCTAGAACTTTGAGCACTATACTGAACAGATATGGAAAGAGTGGACAGCCTTGTCTCTTCCCTGATTTTAGTGAAATTGCTTTGAGTTTCTCTCCATTTAATTTGATATTGACTGTCAGCTTGCCTTTATTATGTTTAGGTATGTTCCTTGTATCCCTCATCTCTCCAGAACCTTTATAATGAAGGGATGTTGGATTTTGTCAAAGGCTTTTTCTTAATCAAATGAGATGATCATGTGTTTTTTCTTTAAGTTTGTTTATATGGTGGATTTCATTGACATATTTTCATATGGTGAATCATCTCTGCATCTCTGGGATGAAGTCTACTTGATCATGTAGATGACTTTTTTTTTTTTTGGTGTGTTCTTGGATTTGGTTTGCCAGGGTTTTATTGAATATTTTTGCATCAATGTTCATGAGGGAGACTGGTCTGTAATTCCCTTTCTTTGTTGCATCTTTGCTTGGTTTGGGTATCAGGGAAATTGTGGCCTCATAAAAAGATTTTGGTAATAATCCTTCTCTTTCTATTATGTGGAACAATTTGAGGAGTATTGGTATTAGCTCTTTGTAGTGTATTTGCTTAACCCATGACCTTGGGCTTTACGGCCTGAAGGAGGCAGTGCTTTTTGCCTTCCTGTGTGACCTCTTAAAAAGAAAGGGAGAGGGAACATGTGTCCCCTTTTTCCTTCCTCCTGGCATGGTCAGACAGACAGGTGAATTCACTTCTGGTCAGAACAGGGGACAACTTCAGCTATTTACTCAGTTCTGTATTCATGAGCATATTTCCTCCATTTATATCTTGATAAATCCCTATTACCCATTAAATATACTCACATGGATTGATCTTAACAACTGTTCTTTGAAATTCTGATAGAATTCTGTGCTAAAACCACCTGGCCCTTAGCTTTCTTTGGTTGGAAGACTTTTAATGACTGTTTCTATTTCTTTAGGGGTTATAGGTCTGTTTAAATTGTTTATTTGGTCTTGATTTGGGTATGTGGTAGCTATCAAGAAAGTTCATTTCTTTGACATTTCCCAATTTTGTAGAGTACAGGTTTTTGAAGTATGACCTAATGATTTTCCGGATTTCCTCGGAATCTGTTATGTCTGTTTTCTGGTTTTGTTAATTTGTTATTCTCTCTCTGCCTTTTGGTTAGTTTGGATAAGGATTTGTCTATCTTGTTGATTTTTCTCAAAGAACCAACTCTTTGTTTCATTGATTCTTTATGTTGTTCTCTTTGTTTTTATTTTATTGATTTCAGCCATGAGTTTGATTTTTTACTGCTGTCTACTCCTCCTGGGTAAGTTTGCTTCTTTTTGTTCTAGAGCTTTCAGGTGTGCTGTTGAGTTGCTTCTATGAGATTTCTCCAAATTCTTTATGTGGGCACTTAGTGCTATGAACTTTCCTCTTAGCACTGCTTTCATTGTGTCCCACAAGTATGGCTATGTTGTGGATTCATTTTCATTGAATTTTAGGAAGTTTTTAATTTCTTTCTTTATTTCTTCCTTGACCCAGAGGTGGTTCATTTGAGCATTGTTCAGTTTCCATGAGTTTGTATGCTTTCTACAGTTTGTGTTGTTGTTGAACTCTAACTTTAGTCCATGGTGGTCTGATAAGATACAAGGGGTTATTCTGATTTTTTATATCTATTGATATTTGCTTTATGATTGAATATGTTGCTGTGGATATCGCTCTATATAAATAAAACACTGATGGCCAGTGACCAGGCAGGAAGTATAGGTGGGACAAGGAGAGAGGAGAATTGGGGGAACAGGAAGAAGGAGGGAGAGACACTGCCAGCCACCGCCAGGACAAGCAGCATGTAAAGATGCCGGTAAGCCACGAGCCACGTGGCAAGGTATAGATTTATAGAAATGGGTTAATTTAAGATATAAGAACAGTTAGCAAGAAGCCTGCCACAGCCATACAGTTTATAAGTAATATAAGCATCTAAGTGATTATTTTATACATAGATTGTGGGACTGCGGAGCTTGGTGGAACCTGGAAAGAAGCCCTCCAGCAACAATATGTGGTCACTTTTAGAGAAGGTTCCACGAGGTGTTGAGAAGAATTCTTTTGTGTTTGGATAAAATGTTCTGTAGATGTCTATTAAGTCCATTTGAGTCATAACATCTGTTAGTTCCCTTGTTTCTCTATTAAGTTTCTGTCTGACAGACGTGTCCATTGATGAGAGTGAGGTGTTGAAGTCTCTCACTACTGATGTGTGGGGTTTGATGTGTGATTTAAGCTTTAGTAATGTGTAACTGGAACCTTTTCTGTGTCTTGTAGTCCTGCGGCAGCTTATAAAATAATCATTCAGAGGCTTAATATTAATTACAAACCATTTGGCCTGTGGCTCAGGCTTATTACTAGCTAGTTCTTATATCTTAAATTAACCCATTTCTATTAATCTTTGTATTGCCATGTGGCCAGTGGCTTATTGGTATTTTTGCACCTTGCTTCTTGGGCAGTTCACTGGTGCCTCTGTGACTCTGTCTTCTTCACCCTGTATCTCTGCTTGGATTTCCCACCTGGCTATGTCCTGCCTTGCTATATGCCAAAGCAGCTTCTTTATTTACCAATGGTAATAAAACATATTCATAGCATACAGAAAGATATCCCACAGCAGTAATGTTTCTTTTACAAATGTGGGTGCCCTTGTATTTGGGGCATAGATGTTCAGAACTGAGACTTCATCTTGATAAATTTTTCCTTTGATGAATATGAAATGTCCTTCTCTCTCTGTTTTGATTGATTTTAGTTTGAAGTCTATTTTGTTAGATATTAGGATAGCTACACCAGCTTGCTTCTTAGTTCCTTTTGATTTGAAAATCTTTTCCTAACCCTTTATTCTGAGGTAATGTCTGTCTTTGAAGTTGAGATGTGTTTCTTATATGCAGTGGAAGGATGGATACTGTTTTCATATTCATTCTGTTAGCCTGTGTCTTTTTATAGGTGAATTGAGTCTGTTGATATTAAGAGATGTTAATGACCAGTGATTATTAATGCCTGTTATTTTTCAGTTTTGGTAGTGGTGGTGGTAGTGTGTGTGTGTTTCCCTTCTTTGGGTTTTGCTGCTGTGAGATTATCTATTGCCTGTGTTTTTGTGGCTGTAACTGAGTTCCTTGGGTTGGAGTTTTCCTTCTAGTACTCTCTGTAGTTCTGGATTTGTGGATATGTAATATTTAAATCTGTTTTTCTCACGAAATATCTTGTTTTCTCCATCTATGTTGTTTGAAAGTTTTGCTGAGTATAGTAGCCTAGGCTAGCATCCATGGTCCCTTAGTGTCTGTAAAATGTCTGTCCAGGAACTTCTGGGCTTTTAGAGTCTCCCTTGAGAAGTTGAGTGTAATTCTGATAGGTCTGCTTTATATGTTACTTGGCTTTTTTCCTTTTTAGCTCTTAAAATTCTTTCTTTATTCTGTATGTTTAGTGTTTTGATTATTTTGTGGTGAGGGCACTTTTTTTGGGGTCCAGTCTATTTGATGTTCTATAAGCTTATATTTTCATAGGCATGTCCATCTTTAGGTTGGGAAAATTTTCTTCTATGATTTTGTTGAATATGTTTTCTGTGCCTTTGAACTGAGATTCTTCTTCTATCGCTATTAATCTTAGGTTTGGTCTTCTCAGGGTGTTCCAGATTTCCTGGATGTTTTGTATTAAGAATTTATTGGATCTAACATTTTCTTTGACTGATAAATCTACTTACTCTGTCGTATCTTCAAGGCCTGAGATTGTGTCTTCTTTCTTTTGTATTCTGTTGGTGATGTTTGAATCTATAGTTCCTGTTTGCTTCCCCAGATTTTCCATGTCCAGGATTTTCTCTGTTTAGATTTTCTTTATTGTTTCTATTTCGGTTTTCAAGTCTTGAACCATTTCCTTCACCTGTTTGATTTTTTTTTTTTTTGCTTTCTTTAAGGGATTTATTGATTTCTTCCAATTTTTTGTTTGTCTGTTCCTTGACTTCTTTAAGGGAAATTTTCATTTCCTCTTTAAGAGCCTCTATCATCTTCCTAAAGTAATTTTAAAGTTCACTTTCTTGTTTTTCAGTTTCATTGGAATGTTCAGGTTTTGCTGTTGTAGGATTACTGGTTTCTGGTAGTGCCATACGGCTCTTTCGGTTGTTGCATGTATTCTCACATGGGTGCTTACTCATCTTTTCTTCCAACTGGTGTGGCTTGTGCCTGTTCCTGTTCTTCCAAATATTGTGGCTTTCACCTGTGGCCATGCAGTCGGCTGTTTCACCAGCTGGAGCGGTTTGCACCTGTGCCCATGCAGTCGGCTGTTTCACCAGCTGGAGTGGGTTGCACCCATGCCCATGCAGTCGTCTGTTTCACCAGCTGGAGCGGGTTGCACCGTGCCTATGCAGTTGGCTGTTTCACCAGCTGGAGCAGTTTGTACCATGCCCATGCAGTCGTCTGTTTCACCAGCTGGAGCGGATTGCACCTGTGCCCGTGTAGTCGGCTGGGGTTTCAGGGGAGGACTGGCCTTGGGGAGGGTATTCAGGTGCTTGGGGTTGGACAGTGGAGTGATACTTGGCAGGACAGCATCCAGTGGGTGGCTGGGATGGAGGCATAGCCTGCAGGCAGGTGGGGATTGCCCATATTGTGATATTAATATTAACATGAGATCTTGATAACAAATAAAAATGGAAAGTTTATGGTTTAATAGTGATGTGTTTGTGTGTCAAATTGATAAGAGGTCAAGTGTGTGTGTGTGTGTGTGTGTGTGTGTGTGTGTGTGTGTGTATGTGTGTTTTGTCAACATGACACAAGCTGGAATCATCTGAGAATTGAGAACCTCAGTTAAAAAAATGCCAACATCCAATTGGCCTATAGGAAAGCCCATAGGGTGTTTTCATGATTTGATAATTGATATTGGAGGGCCCAGACCACTGTGAGAAATGCTATTCTCTGGCAGGAGGTCTGGGATGTATAAGAGCAATCCAGGAGGAGCAACCCAATAAGCGACATTCCCTGTGGTTTCTGATTCAATCTTCAGCTCCTGACTCCAGGTTTCTGGCTTGACTTCCTTTGAGGATGGACTGTGCTATGGAAGGGCAAGATGAAATAAATACCTCCCTTCCCAAGTTGCTTTTGGTTATGATGCTTTATCACAGCAGTAAAAACCCTAAATAAGATAGTATATATAAAGTTAATAGTTTTTTTTTTTTTAACTTGGAAACTTAGTGAAGCCATCTGGGCTTGTATGTTTTTAGGTAATTTTTTTAAAAAATTGGTGTATTGCTTCCTCCCTCCCTCCCTCCCTTCCTCCCTCTCTCCCACCCTCCTTCCCTTCCTCCTTCCCACTTTCCCTTCCTTCCTTCCTTCCTTCCTTCCTTCCTTCCTTCCTTCCTTCCTTCCTTCCTTCCTTCCTTTCCTTCCTTCCTTCCTCCCTCCCTCCTTCCCTCCCTCCCTCCCTCCCTCCCTCCCTCCCTCCCTCCCTTCCTTCCTTCCTTCCTTCCTTCCTTCCTTCCTTCCTTCCTTCCTTCCTCCTTTTTAGACAAGAGCTCACTATGCCACTCAAGGTGGCTTTGAGATTTTGAGCTCAAGTGACCTTCCTGTCTCACCTTCTTGAGATGCTTGTGCCAATGGGGCTGAATGTGTGCTACCATTCTAGGCTTTTATAATTATATTTCTTTACCAGGAATTTTGCTAAATCAAAAATTTCAAGGATTATGTTCATTTTATATTAATTTTCAGTTATCTTGACATAAAAGTTGCAGTATGCATCTATTACCTTAAACTTAAAGAACAAACTTTTGTCTCTGTAAATTTTCTATACTGTAGGTTTGTTTTCAATGTCATCAATAATTACTGTTTATAACTTTTGTGAGAGGTCTGAGCCACTGGCATCCAGTTGAACAAACTAATTCATACACTTTGTGAGGAAACAAGATGGTGACCACTTACCACCTCAGGACCTGTCTGGGAGTGGAATGGGTGGTTAAATCCCAACCCTGCCGCTTCAGTGTGAGTCACTGGAACTCTGAGCACAGATTATAAAACAACACTGTTATTCAACTCTGAGTTGTTAGGAGGATGAAAGGAGAAGTTCACATACTACCCTGGGAGAACTACAGGGTTATATCAGGTTCCCTGAGCACACCAGCTTAGAGTTTAGCTTCTAAACTACATAGCACACCTCCTTGACCACTGCCCCATCTTAAATATTACAAATATTTATCTGAAAGAATGTAGTGGGTAAAAATAGCCCAATATATGCACATCTCATAAAAAACAAAGTAATTTGGTTCCCTTCTCAACAGAAACTCTAAAAGCTGGGCCAGCATGGGGTTATTTATTTCAACCATTTTGAGACCATAAGTGTCCGGCCTGATTACCATATCTAGCAAAACACTCTACCATGAATGAAGGAGAAAGAACTTTCCATGATAAAAACTGAAAGAATTCTTGACTACTAAACCAATATTACACAAGATACTTGAGAGGAAACCTTCAGATTAAAGAGAAAGATAAGCACACACAGGAAATTATAGGGGAGAATAAATAATGCTAAAACAGTAGCCAAGGAGTAGGAATAGGAAGACACAAAACACTAGAGAAGTCAACAAAATGACAAAAAAAAAAACAATATACACTTTTACCACTAATAGACTAAATTCCCTAATCAAAAGATTCAGATGAACAGATTGGACCAAAAATCAGGGTCCATGTATTTGTTGCCTCTGAGAAATTTACCTCACCATCAAAGACAGCTGTGGACTTGGAATGAAAAGGTGCCAAGGTTTCAAACAAATAGAACAAGACATCAAGCCAGAGTCACTGTTCCAATATCAGACAAAACTGGCTCCTTTAATCATAACAGGTAAAGAGGGTCACTTCATATTTATTAAAGTAACAATTCATCAAGAAGAAATTATAATTCTAAACATATATATGTACTGGATATAACATAAACACTGGAAGATGAAAAGACATAGATTAACCCCACAGTAATGGCTCATGACTTTAATACCTAATTATCACAGACTGTCATTCTGACAAAAAGCAAGCATTTGACTTCAACATCTTTGATCAAATAGACCTAACAAGCAACCACAGGATGTTCTATCTAAACACTATAAAATAAACAGATGTTTCATCAGCCCAAGGAACTTTTTCTAAAACTCAATTAATAAAATAACCCACAATGTATAAGTATCATGACCATACATATAGTAGAGCATAAAGCAAGTTTTAAGAAATGCAAGAAAATAAAAATAATTTCTTATATTTTATATGACAGAATAAAGCTAGGAATCAACAGTAAGATAAATGACAGAAATTAAACAAACTCAAGAAGATTGAATATCATATTATAGAATGGTGAATGAGTCATCAGATAAGTCAAGAAAGAAATAGAAAAATTTCTAGAATTGAGAGAAAATGAAAACACAACACAGCAACACCTATAGGATACAGTGAAAGCAGATCTAAGAGGGAAGTGCATTGTAAATGAATTTCTAAGCTGTCTTATTATATAAAAAAAAAAAAAACAGGGAGCCAAATACAGGAGTGAAAGTCTTAGAGATCAGGGAAATAGGAATAGCCACCAGCCAACCTTACTTCATTACACTGCAGCTTCCAAAGTGAGCTACTTCCTGTCTACTCATGCCTTTATTGCCTTGCTGTTCTGCCCTCTCATTGGCTCTTAGCCCAGCTACCTCACTTCCTTGTCATTGCTTGTCTGTACAGACCTCCAGGTCTCTATGGTTGGTACTGGGATTAAAGGCATGTGTCACCATGCTTGGCTCTGTTCCTTAGTATGGTCTTGAACACACAGAGACCCTGCCTGCCAAGCGATCAGATTAAGGGCGTGTGCTACCACTGCGTGACTTTTGTGTTTACTTAAAATGGCTTACTATTTCCTCTGATCTCCAGGCAAACTTTATTTATTAATATACAAATAAAATATCACCCCATTTCGGCACAAATAAAATACCAACACAGTGCATAGCTGCAAATGTCTACATTAAAAGTAATTCTCAAATTAATAATGATGCACTTTAGGGCCTTGGAAAAATAAGAACAAGTAAAAAAATAAGCATACAGTAAATAAAAAATAAAGATTAGTGTAGAAATAAATGAAATTGAAACAACCATCACTATCACCAAACAGTACAAAGAATTAATGAAACAAACTGTTGATACTAGAATCTGAGAAAAGAACTGAAGGGAGAGGGTATTGATAAGAGTGGGAGAGAGATAGAGGGTAGGAAAAACAGTCATCAGAATGCATTATAAACACCTATGAAATTGTCAAAGAATAAGTTTAATTGATGAAGCAAAACATTGGTTCTTTTAAAAATTAAAAAGATTGAAAAGTTCTTAGCCAATCTAACCAAAAGAAAGAAAGATAAGATGGAAAAATTTAAAACCAGAGACTAAAAATGAAACATTACAAGATACTGATGCAGTTCAGAAAGTCTTTAGGGCACACCTTAAAGACCTGTATTCCAATAATTTGTAAAGTATGAAAGAAGTGAATGAGTGTCTAGACACCTATGAGCTATTGAAGTTAATCTGCATATATAAACAGCTCTTTAAAAATATAAAATGAGCAATAGAATTGAGGCAGTAATAAAAATTTTCCAATTAAGAATCCAACAGGCCAGGTGGATTCACTGCTGAGTTCTATCAGACCCTTCAAGAGTAACTAACACAGAATGTTCATCACACTCCTTCATAAACTAGAAAAGCACATTATGCTACCAAGCCTTTGGTACCCTGCTACTCAAACCAGATAAAGACGCAACAAAGGGAAAAATTATAGACATTCTCCTTAATGCACATAGATGTAAAAATTCTCAATAAAATTCTTGATTCTTGAATAAAATTCAAGAATACATTAGAAATTCACTCATCGTGATCAAGTTGGCCTTATTACTGGAATGCAATGACAAATCAACATATGAAACTCAGTCAATGTTATATATTATAGAAGGACTTGACAAAAAGCACACGACCACCTGAATAGATACAGAAAAGGCTATTGACAAAATTCAACATCCCTTCTTGGTAAAAGTCATGAATAAAGTAGTAATTAAAAAGAAATGGCATTTATTATAAAACTATAATCAAAATTATACTAATGGAAGCTCAGAGGACTTTCACTAAAGTCAGAAACAAGGCAAGGGTGTTCACTTTTCCAACGGTAGTTCAATATAGCACTTGTATTCTTAGCTAGAGCAATAAGACAAAAGAAGGAAGTAAGAGGGATAGAAGCAGGAAAGGAAAAAGTCAAAGTATCTTTATTTGAAGATTATATGATCCTAGATATAAGAGACTGTAAAAAAAACTACTCCAAATCTCTTAGAACTGATTAACACTTTTATCAAAGTAGCAGGATACAAAATCAGCATCAAAAATCATCAGCATTCCACTATAACAATAGCAAATGTATTGAGAAAGCAAATAATTGAAAACAATCTCATTCACAATAGCCTCAAAGATACCTTTGAATAAATGTCACAAAGAAACTTAAAAGATGTCCACAATGAAATAATTCAAACCATTGAAAAAGGAAATGGAAGAAGATGCTAGTAGGTGGGGGTATCTCTCCCCTGGCATGGACTGGCAGAATTAATATTGTATAAATGGCTGTATGACCCAAAACAGCCACCAGGTTCAATGTAATCTCTATAAATTCCAATGCCAGCTTTCACATAAATAGAAAAATCATGGGGACTGATGACATGGCTCAGTCAAGACCCATTGATTGGGTTCAATGCTCAGAACCCATAGTGGAAGGAAAGAATTGACTCCTTAAAGTCGTACCTCCATATATGCACTGAGGAATTCATGTGCCTGCACTCACATATACACCACACATACACATAAACACAACTGCAATAATGAATAACATTAAAATAATGATAGAAAAACAAATCATAAAATTCATATGGAAACACGAGAGTTCTGACAGAAAAGTAATCTTAGGAAAGAGAATGAGGCTGGAGGCACCAACATGTCTGGTTTTGTTTTTCTACAGAACATTAATCATAAAGTAAGTGTGTTACTGGCACGAAAGGGAGACGTGCACATCAACAGACTGGAGCAGAGGAGGCAGAGGTAAATCTACACAGAGAGGGCCACATGGTTTTTGGCAAAGATCACAATAGGTGGCACTGGGGAAACTATGGGTCCACATGTAGAAGAATGAAACCAGGCCCTTGCCTCTCACCTTGTAGAGAGTTTGTTCAAAAGGATCAAAGGCCTTAATCTAAACCCCAAACTTTGAAATTATCAGACTAACAAGGAACAGTGAAAAGACTTCCCACAAAGGATTCCAATACTTCAGGAAAATAATCCATAAAATCTACAAAAGTGATTACATGAGTTCAAAAAATCTACACAGCAAAGCAAAGCAATTTTTCTACTACCCCACCCCACCCCACAACTCAGTAATCCACGAAGTGTAATCACTTCAGGGCTTCCTCACCTGACATATTTTCTTTGTTTCTGATTTTCATAGCTTTCCATGATATGGTTAGGTATGTGTTTTAATCTTTTTTGAAGTAGAACATTATTATTATTGTGGTTGGTATGTGTGCATGCCACAGCACAGATGTGGAGCTCAGAGGACATCTCCGTGGAGTTGGTTCTCTCCTTCTACTTACATAGGTTTCCAGAATCTCACTCAGGTCTCCAGGCTTGCCTTTACGGATAGCCATCTTGAAAGTCTGAAATTGTAGAGATAAAAAAAAAAATCTGTTTTATCTTCTTCTTTAGGAGGCTATTTATAATGGTAGACCTTTTATCACATCCCATGTTCTTCTACGCTTTTTGGTGTATTTCATCAGTTTTCTTGGTACTTTAGGTGTGTGTTTTCTGCTGGCACCACCCATTTCTAATAATTTGTTTTATTGTCACTCAACTGTTATGATGTTCCATTATGTTCTTATTTTTAGTTAGAGTGTTTGAAATTCTAAAATTGTTATTTTATACAATTTATATGGGGTCCAGTTCTCTGGTGAAATTTTCCACTCTGTCATCCATTTTATAAAAAAATATCAAATGTGATTATTTTAAAATCCTATATAGCATTTATGGGTCTGTTTTGATTGACTAATATTCCTCTGATTTTACTCATGTAGTTCTTTCTCCTGGTCTTTCTGATAGTTTTCATCTTATTAAAGGCCAGAATGTGATTGAAATCATAAACTATGGTAGACATTCTTTCCCCTCTTACCCTTAGAAGCAGTTCTTCTAGCAGTTGGGGAAACAGAAGCAACCTGATCTAACCAGAATTTACAACCATTCAAAGGTGCATTTTATCTCTTTGATGGACAAACATCTTTGTCCTGCCTTCTTTCCCAGATCAGCCTTTAGGACTCTCATCCATGTCTTGCGTGCTTTGTTCTGGCAGTCCCCGTGTGTGCCTTTGGTCCCCAGCACTGTTAGCATTGGAAGTGTTCTAAAGAGCATTTGCCTTCTGATTTGTATATGAGACAACATGAACACCAGCAAATTTCCCACCAAAAGGCAACATTAGACAGAATCTGGGGCCAGTGCCAGCTTAGCTTTTTTTTTTTTTTTTTGGTTTTTCGAGACAGGGTTTCTCTATGTAGCTCTTTGCGCCTTTCCTAGAACTCACTTGGTAGCCCAGGCTGGCCTCGAACTCACAGAGATCCGCCTGCCTCTGCCTCCCAAGTGCTGGGATTAAAGGCGTGCGCCACCACCGCCCGGCTCAGCTGCTGTTTCTTTTGCACTAGGATCTGATGGCCTCAGACACTCATCTAAAACTTCCACTTTTCTTTTTCTTTTTTTTTCTTCTTCTTCCCTTTTTTTGTAGCCACATGAAACTACCGAAATCTCTGAGAATTTGCTTTCTTGTCAGCCTCTCAACTCTTCTTTGTTTACAGACCGTAAAGAGAAGGACCGGTTCATAGAAATGCCCACTCCTCCTGGCAGCTTTTGTTTGCCTAGAGTGATTATCACTATCTTTATCAGTGGAGTCTGCCTTGAGCAGCTGTTTCTCATGTGATATTCAGTGTTGATAACCAGCTAAGCAGGAGAGGTGGCTGATGAAGGATACCCCCTCATAGCTAAAGATGGAAGTTCTCTCTAATTAATTTGTAAAAGATTAAAATTTTCATTTATAATGGAAGGTTCAAATTGACATTGAGTGACATAGTTTTGCTATGTGTCTCTAGGCATGCCAACTTCCAATGTAATAAATCAATGTGTGCAACAGGGCTCCTTTTGTTTCTTTGGGAATGTAATGACTGCACACAGTTTAAACTACCCAGAAAACAGCAGAGATAACTTTTCATCAGGAGACCATTTCATAAATTGCTTTGGGGAATACAAATGCGCTGTGCTGTGCAGTTTTAACAGGTGTTCTGTGGAAAAAGATTTTTTTCCTGGTTAAATTACTTTGGAAAATAATAGTTAAACAGAATTTTTCACGATATCTCTGAACACTGTGTATATTATATGCTTTTGAAGCCTGCAAGTGGAAATTTCTTAGAACTACCTGATCAAGGAATCCTTTGAGGGGTGACTCATGGGGCAATGATTATTTTACTTAAAGTAGTTTGAAAAACACTGGTTTGAGAGGAAAAGAGGCAGGCTGAAATTTCGATGGTCTCTGGCCATCTAATTTATTAGTATGCATATGTTGTGGGACATCTCGTCTCTAACAGTTTCTTCATTTACAAAACAAAAAAGCTGCATTTTGGGAAACTCTAAGGTCAAGCTTTCCTGTGATATCACAAGGATACTGACTGTATCACACCAGCTTCTCTCCCTTACTTTCCACTTGCACAGACACCTTCTCTCTTATACTTAATGATGTCATACTGAAGGGATGTTTTGGATTATGGAGACACATTTACCATTTCTGAATTTGAGTCAAAACATTAAACTGAAGAGATGTAGAAAAATATCTCTGATCCTCTAAATTTTTTTTAATACTGAAGCACAAAGGAATATGCTTTGCTCACTGGAGCCCACAGTAGGGCTTATGCTATTTCTGTTCTTGCTGATTATGGTGAACTTAATCTACTTTTTATGATTCATGAGACAGGAGAATGCTTAGGTTGTTTAGTGCAGACTTAACAATAGTCTTTCTCTCTTTGTAAAGTCCAGTAGTCTAGGGTTTCAATTTTTGGTCCTTATTATTATTATTATTTTTTTTTTTTTGGTTTTTTGAGACAGGGTTTCTCTGTGTAGCTTTGCGCCTTTCCTGGAACTCCCTTTGGAGACCAGGATGGCCTCGAACTCACAAGGATCCTCCTGGCTCTGCCTCCCGAGTGCTGGGATTAAAGGCATGCACCACCACTGCCCGGCAATTTTTGGTGCTTCTTACACCAAAAAAAAAAAAAAAAAAAAAAAAAAAAACACAAACAAACAAACAAAAACAAAACACACACACACAAAAAAAACCTGCACAAAAAATATCAGTCACATCTGGAATTCGTGTTTATTCCCAAGTCTGAATTCATGTGGGTTTGGCAGCTCAAAAAACATTGACTCAACAATCTATTGTTAGGTATAGTGACAAGTCTCCAAGAGAATAGCAGAAGTATTTTAAATAGTCCTGGAGGAACCCATATTCAACTCTGAATGGAAACAATTTGTAGAGATAAGTTTGCAGACAAGCTAAGTAGCCCACCACAAAAATATTACAAATGTCTAACATCCCAGCCAAAAAACACACTCCAAAACCCCAGTTACAGATAGTCTAGGTATTTATGTTATGCTTAATAAGGTTAAAAAGAGAGACAATCTTGAAATGATGGTCAGTGGAAAGAATCTATAAAGAGTATTGCAAGCAAATTTGAGGCAGAACAAAAAATAGCAACCATCATAATTGAAGTGATTTATGAATTTTACATGTTCAAATATATTTTAGGTATGGTTGAACAGAACTAGAGAACTGGGAGATGAGAGAGAGAGAGAGAGAGAGAGAGAGAGAGAGAGAGAGAGAGAGAGAGAGAGAGAGGGAGAGGAGAGAGAAAATCATCTAAAGAGCAGAAATAGAAAAAGAGATGGAAAAGAGAAAAGAATTATGAGGTACAGTACATAGAAATGAAATGATTAGAGGTAAGTCCAAATATAAATGATTGTGATACATGGAAATGGACTGAACATTCAGTTAAAATGTAAGTGTGATCACATTGAACAGGAGAAGAATCCAGCTTTCTTGTATTGCTTAGATAAAAGGATACACCCTGAAATGATCTCTGTTTACCTTTATTCATACAAAATAAACCACAGTGAGGAGGAGAGTATTTCTGGTGAAAAAACATCTCTTTATTTTGAGATGATTAATAGATATAATAATTTAACATTTATAGCAACCTTAATAATGTAATCTTAAAGTAAAGTAAATGTTTATAAAAAATAGTCAAATCCACCATCATGATGGAATTAATTTAATATACTTCTTCAGTAGTAAGATGAGAATAGTTAAAGAATGTAGCTGGGTGTAGTGGCACACACCTTGATCCTAGCACTTGGGAGGCAGAGGAAGGTGGATCTCTGTCAGTTCAAGGCCAGCCGGGGCTACATAGAGAAACCCTGTCTTGAAAAACCAAACCAAACAAAAAACAGTTTTACTGATTGCTAAGATTTGGATAAACAACGAATCTTTCTCTTAATCATAAGCTAGTCATCTTCCTATATGGAATTATGAGTCAATGAAGTCATAAGAAATTCAGTCTTGAGTGGCACACAGGTATCATTGATAAAAATGAACTATATATCAAATAAAAGCTTACAAAGTTTAAGAGGATTTTTTCACAAAGATCTGTCACCATCACTTAATTAAACTAGGAGTAAAAGTGACTAAAGTGTCATATTATTTTGAAGTTTGAAAGTACACTTCTGACCAGGCATGGTAGCTCATGCTTGTCTTCCAGCACCCAGGATGTTGGGGCAGGAGAATCAGGAACTCAAGGCCAGCCTTGAAGATATGACTTATAAAAATACCATGTGCAGCAAGGAAATATGCCAGCAGACTGAAGAGATGGAGTAAAGAATAGAAGACAGTCTTTGCCATCTGTACTTCAGGGTGGTGTAATATTTAGAATATATAAAGAAGTGCAAAAATGAAACTAAAAAATAAATCTTCTGGTTAGCAAATAAGGTGATGGACAGAACAGACAAGTCTCACAAGAAGAAACACAAATGACCAATAAATGTTTTTAAAAAATGTTCAACTTCCTTAGCCAGTAGGGAAATGCAAGTTGAAACTCCCTTGAAATTCCATCTAACCACAGTCATAGTGGATAACATTGAGAAAACAAGTGACAAGGAATACTGAGGAGCTAGGTGCAGATCTAGCTGAGGACATGCACCTTCTCGCTGAGTCTGCCCAGGGTTGCTAACCTGTGCTGCCTCTACAAACTACTGTTTAGTTTTTAGTACTTTTATCTTCTATGTGTTTGAGGGTTTGCTTGTGTGTGTGTCTGTGCACCACGTGTGTGTCTGGTGTCCTGGGAAGCCCGGAGATGGTGTTGGATCCCCCGGAACTGCAGTATAAATGGTCGTGAGCCACCACGTAGTGCTGGGCATTGAACCCATCTTCTGGAACAGTGACCACTGAGCTATCTTACCAACTGAGGCATCTCTCTAGCCTCAAGCCATCTTGCTTTTGCTTCTAAGTAGTTGCTGGATGGATTCTGCCAGTTGACCAGCACTCTGTCAGTATCTTTGCCAGTGAGGAACACTCAGAAGCGACAAAGAGTTGGGTCTTCTTTTTTAATCCAGCCACACTGTGTCTCTTTGCTGGCAGGTTAAGTCTATTACATTTAATATTATTATTAAGAGGTATTTAGTAATTTCAGCTGTTTGTCAGCACATTTTTCTGGTTGGTTGGATTATTGTGGAGCTTGTGTGTGTGTGTGTGTGTGTGTGTGTGTGTGTGTGTGTGTGTGTTTTAAATTTGAGTTTAAACTTTCTATTAGTTTTAGAGATCTAGTTTGCTATGTTGGGCTTGATGAATTCCTCCTCTTAGCTCTCTTTTGTTCCTGACTGTTTTTCTCCCTCCTCTGTACAGAGAGCCTTTCTTCAGGAATCTCCCACAGTTCTGACATGCTGGTCATGAACTGCCTGCGTTTGTGTTTGCTGTTAGGGACCCTCATTTCTCCACCCACTTTAAAAGATAACTGCTAGACAGAGCAGCCTTGGTTGGCAGTTATTTATGGTTTCCAGCTTTGAAAGTTTCTAATGAGAGATCTAATATTAACCTGAGTGGTTGCCTTTATAGATGAATTTCTATTTTTCTATTACAGATTTAAATAGTGTTTATTTGCTTTGACTTTTTGACATCTTAACTACAATATACTGTGGGGCAGTTCACCCTTGTTTACTTCTGGATATCTGTTTGGGGTCCTAAGTGTCTCTTGTGCTTAATATTTCTTTTTTCCTCTATATTTGGAAATTTTCTATTATAATTTCATTTAATAGATTCTCTATGAACTTCAAGTTTTCTGTTTTGCTTTGCTTGTATTTTAGAAACAGGGTCTCATTTTATTCCAGGCCACCAGTGATTCTCCTCACTGTGTCTGCTGAGTGCTGAGATTACAGACATGATTTACTTCACACAGTGGCCTTATGTTTTTTTTCTCAGCTTCTTCCTGTACTGGGAGCTGGGATCAGGTTTGGTGTCTTGATCTTATCCCAAAATTCTTGGACACTATAGTCATTCTTGAGTTTTGTTTGTTTGTTTTCTTTATTGATATTTGAATAAACTATTTCCTTGATCATGTTCTCCATCAGCAATATTCCTTATGTTGCTTGGTCAAGGCTGATAGTCATGTTTTCTACTGTTCTCTTTAGATCCTGCCCGAGTTCCTGCTCTGACTTACCTCAGTGGTGGCCTGTGACCTGGAAGTGTGAGCTGAAATAAACCTTTCCTTTGGTTGTGGTATTTATCACAGTAACAGCAAAGCAAACTAAGGCCTCAACGTAACAAAGGTTATATGTGACAAACCATAGCCAAAATGATACCAAATGGGGAAAGCTGAAAGCATTTACTCTAACGTCAGGGACAAGACAATGTGCTACTCTTACTATTTTATTCAATATTTTTGGAGGTATTAATACAATAAGACAAGAGAAAGGAATAAGAGAGATACACATAAGAAAAGAAGTCCCCATTTGCAGGTCATATGATCCCATACTTGAAAAAAAAAAAAAAAACCCAAAGATTACAACACATTTGCTGAACATGTTCAGAGAGTATGAGCATATAAATTCAACATGTAAGATCAAGAATCTTTATATATGTAGGTTTAAATAATGAATTTATTGACATGGAAATCAACATCAGCATCTCATTCACAATAGCTTCAAAAATAATAAAATACCCAGGAAAAACCTAACCAAAAACCGCAAAAGACCTTTTCAATGAAACTTTAGGACACTGAAGGAAGAAACTGAAGCCATTAGATGGTGGAACCATCTCTCATACTCATGGATTTTCAGAATTAATGTTATAAAAAGTGATCTCTAAATTCAATGCAATCTCATAAAAATTTCACTGACATTTTTCACAGAATGGAATAAGCCAGAGACTTGGGAGCTAGCTTAGTTGATAACGTGCTTGTCATATAAGCATGAAGACCCGAGTTTGATTCTCATCACTTATCTAAAGAACTAGTGTGATGGCACATGTGATGGTCCTAACATTAGGGATGAGGAAACAGGAGGATCCCTGGAGCTCACAGCTAGACTAGCTAATCCATCAACCTCAGGTCCCAGGGAGAGGCTTAGGCTAGTGAAAACAAGGTAGATAAATTCTGAGGACTGACACCGGGATTGCCCTACATCTACATACCAGCAAGTGCACATGCCCACCCACACCCTCCCCAACACTCACAGAAAAGAAAGTCCTAAATTCAAGTGGAAGTGTTAAAGACACTGAATAACCAAAGCAAATCTAAGTAGAAAGAACCATGTTGGAGGTATCACAATGCATGATACTACACTACAGAACCATAGTGACAAAGACACCATGGAACAGGTACAAAACCAGACATATAGACCAATGAATGGAGGACCCAAAGTAAGTTCGCACAGCTTTAGACATGTAAGTTTTGGCAAAGGTGTAAAAATACTGCACCTATTTGAAGAAAGTTTCTTTGACAAATGGTGCTGGGAAAATTGGATTTCTATATAAAGGAGAATAAAACCAGGTTTCTAACTCTCACTCTGAAGAGAAATTAATTCAAAATGTATCAAAGACCTCAATGTAATACACAAAATATTGGAAATGCTAAAGGAAAATGGGCAAGACACTTCAAGCCAGAGGCATAGGCAAAGATTTCAGAAAAGCACTCTAGATCATGAGCATAGATAATGAGCCCAAGAATTGACAAATGGGGTTACAGGTCACTAGAGTGAGGAGAAACCTTACAGAATGCGAAAATCATTGCCACCTACATATCAGATGGGATACTAATGTCTATAATCTCCAAAGAGCTGGCAATACCAAAACCCCAAAATCTTCTCATTTGAGAAGTCGAATAGACAGCTCTCAAATGAAGAAGTGTAAATGGTTAATACATATTTGAGAAAAGGTTGAACATTCTTCACAGAAATATAAAAATTGCTTTGAGATTCTATACCACTGGAGTTAGAATGGCTACCATCAAGAAAATAACTGACAACAGATGCTGACAATGATGTTCAGAAGCAGAACACTTGTAGATGGTGAGTATAAGCTGGTGCAGTTACTGTGGGGCCAGTTTGGAGGTTCCTGAAGAAATTAAAATTAGAAGTGGCAGGTTGCCCAGCTAGACTCTTCCTTGGATATACCAAAGAACTCTAAGTTAAAATGACACACGGATACATGCACATTCATGTTCATTGCTGTCCTACTCAAAACAGCCAAGAAATAGAACCAGCCGTATAGTCTACCAACAGCTGAATGAATAAAGGTCATGTAGAATATAAACACAACGGAACCTTTTATCTTCACAAAGAAAAAGGCTGGGCAGTGGTGGTGCTCGTCTTTAATCCCAGCACTCGGGGAGCAGAGGCAGGTGGATTTCTGTGAGTTTGAGGCCAGCCTGGTCTACAAAGTGAGTTCCAGGATAGCCAGGACTGTTACACAGAGAAACCCTACCTCAAAAGGAGAGGAGAGGGGAGGGAGGGGAGGGGAGGGAGGGAGGGGAGGGGAGGGACAGGAAGGGAAGGAAAAGGAAATCATGACAATCGCAGGAAAATGAAATTGGAGATCATTATGTTAAGTGAAATAAGGCAACTTGGAGATGGAGATGTACTGTTTTCTCTTATATGCAGGATCTAGATTTATTTGAGTGTGAGTGAGTGAGTGTGTGCGTGTGTGTGTGTGTGTGTGTAAATTATGAATGTAGAAAAAGGACCATTAGAATGGAAGAAGCGATATTAAGTGAAGGGGGGGGAGAGGTTGATGGAATATATGTGACATAAAAGCAAAATTGGAACTATTGGAGTGGGCAGTAAAAGTGGAACAAGGTAAGTGGGGGAAGGTAGCAGGGGAGGAGTTAAAAAGCACGTATAAGAACATAAAGAACACAAATTCCCTTGTGTGCATGTACAATAGAAAGATTTGGTGATCTTGAGGTGTTATCTTCTTAGCATAGGATTGTTTTAAATTCTAGGGCCTTATGGGATCTTAGGTAGTAACCAGGGTTTAGATATGGCTGGAGTGAATCTATTTTTTAAAATAGAAAAAAGGTGCATGCAATTGTACAAATAGAAAATGAATTTTCAAGATACATTGTGGGTAAAAGGAGATATCTTGGCTTTGTGGCTTATTGTATCTAAAGGCTGAATAAGAGGCAGCAAGATTCAGAACATGAAAGTTTAGTCTTTCCCTTCATTTACGGTCAGATGAGGCTTTATCAGGATCCAGGTGCTCCACACCAAGCTATCCTTTAATAAGAAATCATGCTGCAGGATTGAAAAGAGAGCTCACACAAGGACCAATTCACTGAGCTATGGCTATTGTCAAGGTGAACACAAGCCTGGTTCGAGTGGGCGTGTGAGCTTCTTGTGCCCTTGTGTTCTCTTCCTGAAGGAGTTATCAGTGTGTTATTACCATTGAAAATCATTGGGAAAGAAGCCAGGAGCCCAAAGCCTATTCAGGCTAATCATCTCAGTGTATTTAATCACACAACTGTCAGCCTTAGTGTAATCACAGCCAGAACAGGTGGTAAATAGAGTTTCAAAAATGCAACCATCAGGCCCTGCTTTTTCCAAGCCCCCGTGGCTTGTTTCTTTCTGCAGTAGAGATGATTTCACTCCTATGAGCAAGGTTATCCTCACAATAATTCCAGGAAAAGGACTTCAAATATGTCTGTCAAACCTTCTTTTTCCCTACCAAGAGAGACACCACTAATGCTCATTTCTGCTAATTCCAGACAACTGCTGCCTTAGAACACTCTTGAACTCAGTGCTCTTTGTAGCTATTTTCAGTGGCCTAGGACTTGCAGGAGAGAGCCTGTTTGACTTCCTTGCTTTTGGACAAATCCAATGTAAGAAGATCATAAAGAGATATGTTAGGACTGTCTCTTCCATATGAGCTAGACTGAATTACTTACTGTGCCCCTGACTTTGTGCTATTATTTTTGTAACTGGGCTGTGATTGTTCTCTCACTTCTTCCAGCCATTATCCATCCATCCATCCATCATTTGTCTATCCATCAGTCGACCTCTACATTGTGCCATTTATAACGGAAGCTCTACAAAATGACTATATTTCCATCAGTTCATATGATAAGTCCTTGTTCTTCACATTTAAAGATGACAATGCAGATTGTCTTGTTTGCAGAAAAGTGATACAAAGGCCGCAGGGGCCGAAGGCCCCTGACACTCATCATGCTAAGCTGAGGATACAGGAATGTCTCCAACTTTATGCTCACATGCTTACATTTTTTTTTCTTTTTGAGACAGGTCTTGCTGTGCATCCATGGCCCCAAACTTGTGATCCTTCTGCTTTAGTTTCTTGAGTTATATTTTGTAAAATTTACAAAACGATACTTTTATCTTCAATCAATTAAATAGCATCTTTTTCCCGAATTACTTTGGGTCAAGGAACTTTAATACAGCCATGGACATTTAGGGGATGCTGTACATTTAGTTTGGTTAACTGGCATATATTGGTTTTCAGTTATTAGCATCAATATTTGAGTTACTGTTAGCTTTCTGGGTATAGTGACTTCCTGAAATCCCCTCCTACTCACTACATCAACTCAGTGAAGTGTCACAGAGGCACAGTGTCAGAGCACTCACCATAATATGGATAGATAATTTAGTTATAGCCCTAAATTAGGAGTCGGGGAGAAACAAGATTTGAAGTACATCAGATACTAGTTTGTGAACACTTACTTTATTCAGCAGATTTGTAAAGTGTTACTAGAATATTGAGCACCTACCAGCTCTTAGTCTAGAAGTTCTGCTGTCAGAAATATCTCTCAGTAATACTGTGTTCTCACCTAAAACACTCCTGTCATTTTTCTAATATTCTAGGACTTTCCTAAGATAGAATCTATCAGAATTCTTGTGTTTGTAAGACACAACCCTGTTATAATACTTCAAGCAGTGGATCTGCTTAGAATGTCCAGTTCTATGTTTTTTTGCATGCACATCACATGTTATTTCTGTAAATCTAATATGCCTTGTCCTGATGAGATATAGCAACTCCAGATGAAGCAGCATGCAAAAAACACCTTGAAGAAGTGAGTGCGCAATTGGAACACCCCCTTTCCCCACATATCTTTGTGCCATTGTGTAGTTTGTTGCACGATTACATTGATATAAACATATAGGATAAATATTTTACATTGCTATAGATTTTAGTTTGTTGATACAAATTTAAAGTTAATTATGTTATACTTTGTATATATTTCTACTCTCATTTAAGGTATTATGTTTATGTAACTCATTTAAATTGTAATGGATAATTAAGAAATACAGATTAATAATTAGTCTTCTATGATAGTCAAACTTATAGTGATGCTAAGTTTTCTAGGTATACATACATATAATTCAATTAGGTAGGTAATCTTCAACTACACCAAAGACCTCAGAAGTATCTAATGTTACCTAAGTAAATAGGAAGTGCACTGTAAGCAACTTCCAAAAATCTAGAATGACAAAGACAGCTGGCTGCCTGAATAGTCATCCAAAGTTCCTCGGTAACATTGGGGCATCCATCCATCTTCAGCCCACAGGCCTAGAGTCTCTCAGTCACTTCTCCCTGTGTCCTGTAGAATGTCTGGCAGTTTCCTCTGCAAGGCAGGAACCTGAAGGACCATTTTGCCTTGCAAAATTCAGTAGTCACCTTCCTATGGGTCCTGCATGTCCAGTTGATATAACATTTTGTCAAGCAGTCCAGGCAAGAACAGTTTCTTGCCCAAATGGCTATTTTTGCCAAGAAGAAGATAAACTCCATATGGAGTGTCTTTGACGCTCATCTTTCTCTTTGAAATAAATTGGTGCTGCCAGGAACAGACATGTCTCTTTGTCCAGGAAGTCTAAGTTCTTAAAATTTTAAATGCCATATTCTGTAGGTCTTTGAAATGTTTGAAGATTACCTATCTATCTAAAATATATCTCTACTTGACCTTGAAAACATATCTAATATGACTACAAGTTCAATTGTAATGTCTAACTACTAACTTTCATTTCTTTATATCCTAATAGTTGGTAATAATAACATTCAAGGATTAGCAAATTGCATTACTTTGTTTAATGAACTGTATAGGTACAATATCCTGAACAAGATTAGAAATATATGTACAGTATTTTTTAACAATCTCAATCTCAATCTATATAATTTGTATACAATATAAAAATCCAATCCAATGTAAAGTATTTAAAACATAGTAGTTGTCTTTTAAAAGTAGATTCAACAATCTACCTTTTTATCTATATCATATATATATATATATATATATATATATATATATATATCCTCTCTTTTTTCTTTTCAAAGTAGATTGTTCTTTGATGTAGTTGAAGACTAGATAGTTATAATTTTCCTTAGCTATGATAAGAGATAAGGTAGATATGAAAACTTAGACTCACAAATATAGGATAGATAGGATGTCTTCTTTAATTTTGCCAAATACAAATAGACTACATATTTTAACTAGAATCCTTGCTTGATAACTGTTTTGTTGTACATAATTTTACTATGTTAAAGTTAAAACTTTTCTTTTTAATTAAACATAAAAGAGGAAATGCTGTGGAATGCTTTTGTACACTGGTTTAATAAAACACTGAGTGGCCAGTAGCTAGGCAGGAAGCATAGGTGGGATAAGCAGACAAGGAGAATTCTGGGAAAAGAAAGGCTGAATCACAAGACACCAGCTCGCCGTCTAGGCAGGAGCATGTAAAGGCACAAAGGTAAAACCATGGAACACGTGGCAACATATAGATTAACAGAAATGGACTGAGTTTAAGTGTAAGAACTAGTCAGTGATAGGCCTGAGCTAATGGCCTAGCAGTTTTAATTAATATAAGCCTCTGTGTGTTTATTTGGGTCTGAGCGGCTGCAGGCCTGGGCAGGACCACAGAAAACTCCAGCTACATTACATAACTCATTACAAGTGGCCATTTCGCCAGGCGGTGGTGGCGCACGCCTTTAATCCCAGCACTTGGGAGGCAGAGCCAGGCGGATCTCTGTGAGTTCGAGGCCAGCCTGGGCTACCAAGTGAGTTCCAGGAAAGGCACAAAGCTACACAGAGAAACCCTGTCTCAAAAAAAAAAAAAAAAAAAAAAAAAAAAAAAAAAAAAAACCAACAACAACAACAACAAAAAAATAAGTGGCCATTTCAAGGTACATTTTCTCTAGTAAATCTGGATCAGGAGTCTGAAACTGTTTTAGAATATCCATTTTTATGCAAGATCATACGTAATCCATTGTAAAGGTGAAAGTAACATCTTTGAACTGCTCACTATACAAAAACTAGTTTTTTTCTATTAGATAGCGTTGTCTGTTTTTGATTGGGAAAAGATTATGCAATTGTTGTCATATGAAGGCTGAATCAGAGAGTATAAAGTCAAAAACTGTGGGAAAAGAAGTATCAGAGGCATATTGAATAATGCTCTAATTAGTGTAAGACCATTATTTCTAAGATTCTTGCAGTATTAGTAATTTTTCATACTTGTGAATTACTACATTTTTCTTTTCTCATTCTAAGTAAATGTTTACTTTTATAATTCCATATTCCTCATTTTATACTTTTTTAAAAAAGGAATCCCCATCCCATTATGAGACCCATACAACCAAGATATGCCCATCCATACTGATATATAATCATAATTAACATGGTTAAATCATTCAGTTTTTTGAAAGTCAACTTTAGGCATGGACATGTGGTAATTTTTTTAGTGTGCTATTTTAACTAACATATCACCCTTACCAAAGTTTCCTCTCCCTCTTCTCCTCCCAGTCCTCTCCTCCCCCACCTTCCCTCTGCTTCTCTCATCCACTCGTCCTCCATTTCTATTCAGAAAAGGGCAGGCTTCCTATGGATATCAACAAATTATGCCATATCAAGTTGTAGTAAGACTAAGCACCTCCCCATGTATTAAGGCTGGGCAAGGCAATCCAGTATGAGGAATAGGGTCCCAAAAGCCAGTAAAAGAGTCAGAGACAGTCCCTGCTCCCACTGTTAGGAGTCCCACAAGAAGACCAAGCTACACAACTGTAACATATATGTAGTGGATGTAGGTCAGTCCCATGCAAGATCCCTGGGTATTGGTTCAGTCTCTGTGAGCTCTTATGCCCCCAGGTTAGTTGATTCTGTGAGTTTTCTTGTGATGTCCTTGACCTCTCTGGCTCCTACAGTCCTTCCTCCCTCTCTTTAGCAGACTGTGTTTCTCTGCATCTGTTTCTGCCAGTTGCTAGATGAAGCCTCTCTGATGACAATTGGGCTAGGCACCAGTCTATCAGTATATCAGTTAGGCATCATTACATTGACATTTTTTTCTCCAGTCATGTTTGGTTCTGTCCTAGGTCTCTGGGCCATCCAACCTCTGGGTCCTGGTGCTCCAGGTAGGAGTGGGCTCACTCTCATAGCATGAGTCTCTGGCTGGACTAGTCATTGGTTGGCCACTCCCATAATCTCTGTGCCATCCTTACCCCAGCACATCCCATAGACTGAACAGACTGTAGGTTGAAGGTTATGTGGCTGGGTTGGTGTTCCCAGGAGCAAAGATGGTCCAAATGAAATGAGTCAAGTACTACCACCTTCTTTGGTGTTTGATTTAGTTATATGAGAAATTTGAATTAAATAAATTCCAAAGTTCATCTTCACTCAGTGATTTTTATGAACAAATATTTCAGAGTCCACCCAAACATGAATATTATTTGTGAATAATACCATCAGCTCTTCCTTCCCTCTAGGAGTTTATAGCCTAGACATTGAAAAACTGGCACTTGGTTTATTATGGTAGATAATTATTTTTAATATAATATCTTATTTTGAGAATTTTATCCAAGCATATGATGTATTTTGATCATCTTCATCCTCATTCTTTTCCCTAATTCCTCCCAGATCTACTTCTACCCAACTCATTCCCAATTCCGTGTCCTTTTAGAATTTTTTTTTTACAGCCCACTGATACCAATTTGTTCTGCCTTCGCACTCATGAATGTCAGGCCATTCACTGGAGCAGGGCTGGCTGGTAAACATCTTGCTGGCAGTCCTATTTCTTTGTTTCATATGTTGGTTTACACTTTAGACGAAAGCAGCATAGGTTTGAAGGACTGAGATATTGAAGTCGTGCCACCTGTGCCTGCCCTCATGGATCAGTTTCTCCCATGCCAGCAGGATGTATGCTTGGTGGACCTCAGTTTCTAATACAGCATCCATTCTATCTGATATTTCTCCTGTGCTGAGGGGTGTCTTCCAAGACCCTGGATAAGATATCTGTCCTGGAGAAAAATCCTAAGATCACAAGGGATGGTGCCATGACATTATTCTCTATTGTTTTGGTAGGCAATGAAACTGAGCATCTCTATGCATTTCAAAACCCAGTTTGCCTGTGTGTGTGTGGGGGGGGTATAGATGCATGGACAGCATCTCTATGGAGCTGAGAGGATAACCTCAAATGTTAATCCTCAGGTACCCTTTACTTTTAGTTTGGGACAAGATTTATCATTGTCCTGGAATTTTACTGCATTTTCCAGATGAAAACCAAGCTGTAAGCTTCTCGAGGGACCCTTCTGTCCTTATCTTGCCACCACTGGAATTATACGTGTCAGGAATTACTACCATGCCCACTTTTTTAAAGTAAGGACCTAGGGATTTGAACTTAGGTCCTCATTGCTTGGGAAGCAAGTCCTTTGATGACTGAATCTTTTCCTCAACTTTCATAATGCAATATTTTTATTAAGTAGTTTATATTCTTCCTATGTTAGAAAATTAGCAGAGCATGCTTCTTCTTATATTTCTATTTTTTATTTTCATGCCTCAGTTAACTACTGGCTGCCTCATTTATTGAGTTTACTCATCTCCTTTCCTTTTCAACAAGAATTTGAGTTGGATTTTTGAATTCAATGGGGGAATTTTGGTCACATTAAAACTGCATTTTGGACCGTGGCAAGATCATAAATCGTATTTGGGTCTGATTTTAGTTTCCAAAGGTAACTTAAAAAATGACAACACTCCTCAATAAGGCCAGTTACATAGTCAGATAATTAATCTGAGAACAGAATGGCAGCATTGCTAAAAACTTCTAACCTGGTCATTTTAGAGGTGTTTTAGTGTGGCACTGTAGTAGGTAGCCATTCGAGCTTTGATCTGGAAGTTCCAACCCCCTTTGAGGCTTCGGTAACTGTCACGCCTACAAGGCGGGGCCTAGGGAGGACCCTGAAGACCCAAGATCCAGATGCGCCGGCCTTCTTGGTTCCTAGACCCTGGATGCTGGAGGTAGACAGAGCAGAGTTCTCCAGAGAACACCGCTGAACTGTGCCACACCCTTTCCAGACCCTGTAAACTATCCCTTCACTTGTTAAGTTACCCCACAAAATAAACCTCGCTTTTAACTATGTGGAGTGGCCTTAATAACTTCACCAATATGGCACACACCATTTAAAGAGAACTCTTGTCTGTTATAACTTTTCTGTTTATACACAAGCCCGAATGAGCCAGTCAATGATTCTCTCATAAATATTTGTTATGGCATTGGATGAAAAGCCTTTGACCACTTCACAGACCTACAGCAATTCTCCAGACTGAGAATTAGTCAGAAGATGGGAAGTCGCAATTCAACTCGACACAGAAAAGGAAACCCTGCTTTTGAGGTTCTGCCTGGAAGCTGGAAAGTTGGTAGAAGATATTTGTCAGGAAATCGGTGAATCAAGAAGGGGATAAGGGCTCCACAACCCCAAGATGGTCCTTTTGCGAACTGGGAAGTATGAGAAGTTATTTCATGAAGAAAGTATTGTTTGGTTGTTGCTGCAGTGGGTAAAGAATCACAGGCTGAGTCCCCAGAACAGTAGATGGCAGCATGGAGCAGATGGCACAGGCTGGCCATAGATAGTCCATTTTGACTCTCACTATATGGATGTCCCAAGTGGCTATCATTAATAGAGTCATCATTCTAGACTATGTGAAAAGTGTTCTGGATATTGTGGTAATTATTTCAGTCATGTAATCACTCTGTTTTTATTGATTTTTATTAAGTCTTTCCTAGTGTTCAAGCAAGAGTCCCTCTGGGGAATCAAAGATGAAGGGTCTGACTCTTTGTGCAGGCTGGTGGATCAACTAAATACAGCTCTGAAGGTTCAGTGACAGGATGCCCAGAGAGGTCTGACTTCCTCTGTGAGGGGGTGGGTGTGGGAAACTTGAGATCCCAATCACTTCTCCCCTTCCCTCTTGCTGAGTCTGTCCTAATTTAGGTGTGCGTAACATGGAGCATACTCTAAGAAGATGACTTCATCACACAGTTTCAGATGAATCAAAATGACTACTTGTCTTCTGTTGGTGGTCTGTGGTGAGCTCAGGAACCATATCCTCCGAGGGAGTTGCTTCTGGAAAGGACTTTTCCCATGATGACAACTACTTACAGTATCAGTAAGGTATTAGGAAAGTGGAGGCAGGAGAATCACAGGTTCAAGACAAGCCTGGAAAACTTAGTGAAATCCTGTTTTAAAATAAAAATGTAAGTGCTGGAGACATAGCACAGTAGTAAAGTACTTGCATAGATGAAGATGGCCTTGACTTCAATCTTCAACATATCGAAAAAGATAATAGAAGTAAATAGTAACAAATAAAATAATAATTATAATACAAGGAAAGTTCTTTTATAGTTGGATGAGGGTTTTTTTTCCCCCTTTGGTTCTGAAGTTTGGAGTCTAGGAATGCATTTGGAGGCTATAGAGACAGACAAGACAAAGAAAATTCAGACTAGAGCTCAGACATGATCTACCAGTTAAACTAACCATCTCTGGAACTGCTTCATTCAGACATCTTTCTAGGAAGATAATAAAGATCTATAGCTTGTGTTATTACCGATCTACTTTGCTCTTTTACTGAGCTGGAACTACCTAAATGAGGAAGACACACTTCTGAAGGAAGTTCTCAGCTGAGTCTTGGGGTTCTTGAGATTTAGTAGGCAGTGAGTAGGGGAAAGATGCTCCTGGTAGCTAGAGATACAAAGGACTGAGCTATGAGATAACAATTTATACTCATAAATACTTCAGCATGACTTACGGCAAGAACTGAGTATAAAGAAATGCCATTCATAATGCACAAAGGGAAGAAACTTTGATTTTTATCCCCAAACAGCACAGTGGTCAGCCTTACTTTACATTGCCACCAACCAGTCATCACATATAGGAGAGATCAGGGTGCTGGTGGTGGAAGCAGAGAACATGAAGTATAATTTCAATAAGAAATGAAAAAAAGCTGGTCAACAGCAAATGCAGAGGAGGCAGGCTCTGGAGATGTTAGAGGTAGGATATATTCAGGTCTGATTCAGTCCTTATGGAAACAGATTGTGTAGCCAAAAAAAAAAAAACCAAAAAACAAAAAACAATTGTTTTCTTTCTTCCTCCCTCCCTCCCTTCCTCCTTTCCTTCCTCCTTCCTTGCTTCCATTCTGATCTATCTATCTATCTATCTATCTATCTATCTATCTATCTATCTAGCACAAGCCACAACATGTGTGGAAATCAGAGGACAGTCTCAGGAGTCAGTTTTCTCATCTTACCATGAGGGTACCAAGGATTGAACTTGGGTCATCAGTCTTGGCAGCAAATGCCTTTATCCTTTGGGCCATGCACCAGCCCCTGAAAGACAAACTCTTGAGTGTGTTAGGTGGGGGTTAAAGTTTTATTATTGAAATAGGAAACTAATAAGGAAAGAAAGGCTGATATTGTTCTGCATAGGGAAAATTCTTGTTAAGCATGTGATAGGTTGGGACATGGGGATGACATTCAGTTTGAATGACCTAATTTGGGAATCTTGGGAAACAAAAATTTTGGGGAGATTTCTAAGAACATTCTAAGAATTTGTAGAAATGTGGGACAGAAGTCAAGTGCTCTGAGGAGGGTGATCAAATGGAGAAATTAGGGTCCTCATAGAGAGGTATTGATGAAGCCTTGTGGGTGGAAGGTCAATACAAAAATGGAAATGAGATTGTCCATGGAAGTACCTGAGCTAGAGAGGTAAAGGTGAGGGGAAAGCAAGAAAGAGTGGGACCAGCAGAGACAGGGTGGCATTAGCTAGAGAAGAGGGAGAAATAAAGAGAAAGTAGCACACTGAAGTCAAGGGATGATGGTTCAAGAAAAAGGTAGAGTTGATAGTGTTAAACATGGAGAGACATGTTAATATGGATAGATATTGAGAAAAGCCTGTCCTCAAAGAAGAAGAAAAGAGTGAGATTCAGATGAAAGATTCAGGTTTGGGTGGGGAAAAGCAGCTATGCCTTCTGTGGTATATCAGCTAGGATTCTCCAGAGAAAATTAATCAATAAGACATACAGAGATGTGTAGGGAGGAATTTATCATTCAATAACTGGGTCACATTATTAAGGAGCTGAGAGGCCTCATGAGGTGTGTTGCAGTCCCAGTTCAAAGGTCTGAGAACAGGGAGGTTGATGCTGTGTATCTCAGTGTGAGTCTGAAGGTTGGAGGTCTAGGAATGCTGCTGTTCAGGGACCAAATGAGGCTGTCCTGCCTCAGGCACAAGGCACATTTTCTCATTCATCCCCTTTCAGTCTGCTCAGGTCCATCGTGTTAGAAGATGGGTGTAGCTGAAGTTTTCCTGGCCCTGTGACCACTTGGACCCAAGTAAACACACAGAGGCTTCTATTAATTAAAATGGCTCGGCCATTAGCTCAGGCTAACTATTGACTAGCTCTTACACATTAATTAACCCATAATTCTTACTTATGTTTAGCAATGTGGCTTTGATACCTTTTTCTCAGTTTGCCTTAACATCTTGCTTCCTCTGTGTCTGGCTGGCGACTCCTGACTCAGCCTTCCTGTTCCCAGAATTCTCCTCTCTGCTTATCCTGCCTATACTATACTTCCTGCCTGGCTACTGGTCAATCAGCATTTTATTTATCAACCAAATCAGTGCAACACATTCACAGCATACAGAACGACATTCCCATCAGATGGGCATCTATATTTATGAGAGCACATCTTTATTCTCTCTATTGGTTCAGATTTTCAACTGTCTATAAACATTTTGCAGATACACAGAGAAATAATGTTTAACCAGCTGTAACAGCATCTCTTAGCCAAGTCAAGTAAGTAGACTAAAATTAACTATCACAGGAAGCTGTAAGAATTTATAGTTACACGGTAAAGCCTGTCCCTCTGTGTGTGTGTGTGTGTGTGTGTGTGTGTGTGTGTGTGTGTGTGTGTATGTGTGTGTGTGTGCATGTAGAGGCCAAGGTTGAAGATTCTCTCATTGAATCTAGAGTTCATTACTAGTGGGTTAGACTGACTGGTGACTGGCTTTAGGGGTCCATCTAGCTCTTCCTTGCAGTGCTACTGTTACAAATTCCTGTGACTATGTTGGGCTTTCACACAGGCACTGGGGATTTGAACTCAGTTCTTCATATTTGCACAACAATCACTTTATTGACTGAGTCATCTCTCCAGCACAGTATATGGTTTTAAGGAGGGGAGTAAATCAAAAAAATGCTCCTGTTTTGGATCTATTGTAGTTTTTCTTGCTTGGCTTCTTAAGATATAGGAAACTGTCATTTGTGACAAATTGTCTGATGTTAGTTTTAATATTTATATCGTCATTCTTGATAACTGTTTTATACATCATTGAACCTCTACTTTGAATTGCTTTGAGTGTGGTGGGTACCTACGAAGTACATAATGAATGAATGAGTGGACATTCATATTGGCATGTTTAGCAGTGGTCACCAGCATGATCGAAGAATGGCAGAGAAATGATAAGGCTGAGGCTTGCCACAATTCCTTACTTGCATTTTCACAGTCTGGAAGATGACACCATACACAATCCCATCACTTCTGGGGAGCTAATAGAGCTCCCTACAGAATGGAAGGAGAATTGGAATGTGTGCTAATTGGTTTTCATGCTGTAATAAGTGTCTGACAGAAACAACTCAAGAGTAGGAAAGGTTTATTTTGGACCATAGTTACAGAAGTTTCACTCCATGGTGGGCTGGGTCCACTGCCTTGGGTCTTAGAAAAGTCAGAATGTCATGGTTGTAGACGTGTTTGGTAGAGGTTGTTTGCTTCATAGCAGCCAAGAAGCAGAGAAGTGACCTGTGGGGGCAAAGGCCAAGATATACTCTTTGAAGACACACCATTAGAGAGCTACAGAAGAGTGAGCTTTCTAGCTATGGCCTGCCTTCCACTGTTCTAACACTTTCCAACTGCCTATTCAGAATCCAACTCCACCAATGGATTAAACTGTTGGCCTGACTGTGTCTATATATTCCTTAATAGAGTTATCCATCCAGTGTCCTTCACTAATCTAGGTTTTAATTCATTTCAATCAAGATAACATTTAAAATGAACCATCACAGAATGGGGATATGAAAGAAGTAAGTGTCAGCCAAAGTTTTGTAGAGAGGCATTTGCAAGCAGCTCTTCCACCCTCTGTTTACAGGCCCAAACTATTATACAACTAACAGAATAAGGAAGATTAAAATATTTTGGGTCTCTGATTCACTTACTAGGCTAGCAGGAATTTTAAGTAAGAGGTTGTTTGAATTTGTTGGCCTGTTTTTTTTTTTTTTTTTTTTTTTTTTTTTTTTTAATGGAATATAAACTCCATGAGGTCAGGAAATTTATTCTCTTTCATGTATCTATCAATATTTGGCTTTCAATATGTACCTTTTGTATGAATGATTGAATGAATGAATGAATGAATTAGTGAAAAAATAACACCATATTTGGCCATTTTTCTAGCCGGCTATGGTTCTTTGTTCTCAAGTCCTGCAGCAACCGCCTTACCATTCTAGAACTTTCTCCTTAGCTGTTCAGTCATGATATCAGGCTTGTACACATTCTCTAGCGTCTAGACTTTGTGCGGGAAGAGATTTCATCTAAACATTCTTTTGAATTGTTCTCAGTGCCTACCATACTTTAGTACATAGAAAACATTGATTAAAAGAATCCATTTACTAAAAAAAAAAATGGTTAAGTATTGGTGGTGTCAGGCATTTTGGTAGGCCCCGTTGATGCCAATACCCAGCTCCTCACCTGAAGAGTTTATACGCCAAGGAAGCCTTCCAGACTGTAATGAATCACTAAACCCCACCGTGACTGGTATAAAGAGCAGCAGAAAAGAGCTTAAAAGAAAGAGTAGCTCACTTCGCTTCAGCGGTGGGCATTAGAGCGGCAGTTCAGAGGCATCTCAGAGAGGTGCTGGCTATGCACTGAGAAGGGCCAATGTGTTGTTGTAGAATATTATTTTACCTAGACCAAGATGTGTTACATTTGTTTCTGCTGCCGTTGTTAATGATGTAAAGATGAGTCACATTTATTTATATTGCATTTGTTTAATTATGTAAAGATGTGTTGCTGTTTCACCTTGCCTGCCTAAGGCACTTGATTGGTTTAATAAAAAACTGAACAGCCAATAGCTAGGCAGAGAAAGGATAGGCCGAGCTGGCGGGCAAGAGAATAGTAGAAGGATGATTCTAGGCAAGAGAGAGGAGAGAAGGACGGGGAGAAGGAGGGGGAAAGAGAGAAAGGACCTGCTCCCCTCTGCCTCTCCTCCCCCCCCCGTTTCCCTCTGCCCCCCCACCAGAAACCAGTCATCTGCCAGTCAACCAGCCATGGAGACAGCAGGAAAGTAAGATATACAGGAAGGAAGGAAGGAAGGAAAGAAGGAAGGAAGGAAGGAAGGAAGGAAGGAAGGAAGGAAGGAAGGAAGGTAAAAAGCCCCAAGGCACAATGTAGACAAAGAGAAACAGATTAAAATAATAGTTAAGATAAGGCCAGGCATTCATAATTAATAAGTTGACATGTCATGATTCGGGAGCTGGTTGGTGGCCTAAAAGAAAGCTTGCCACAATATGTAGGTTGCATTCCCAGGATGGGTAGGAAAAAAAAAGGTCAAGATGGAGAGTATTAGAGGAGTATATTAAACAGGGATGAGAACACAATCTACAGAAGCAGGGAAGTATGGGAGAGTACAGGTGTGTTCAGAACCATGAATATCAAAACAGGGTAAGTAAAACCATGCATGATGATGGTCAGATCCCAGGACTCCCATCTCCTATCTAGAGGGATCCCAGTTGCCAGGCACAGATCCCAATAAATGACATGTAGACACTGAAGCCTGGGCCCCACTTTCTTGGTTCTTTGTATTTATGGCTACAGTTCATAGAGTCTCATTTTTCTTTGCTCTAAATCATGCGTTTGTGCCTGATACTGATCTATGTGATTGTACTCTTTTGCTAACACTGACTTGATTTCATGAAACTAGATATACTTCCAAGTGATAAAGCTTGTTTTTTCTTTGAAATAAAAAACATACTGGATGAGAAACTGACTATTGTGTCTGTTGAAAGAGAAAGGAACCAATCATTTTGGGATAAACATGGGCACTTTAAGCTCCGAACAGTGATCTGTTAAGGGCATTTGTGTCTGAAAGGCAGTGCTGTAGACAGTGGCGAGCAGAAGCACATGAGCTGCAAATACTAAAGGCTTCAAGGGAAACATCTCTCTTTAAAAAAAGCAACCAAATCCAGAGGAAAGAGAAATGAAGTTAAATTCCATCTTTAATTTGTGCTAAAAAATCCATGTGGCCAGAGTATATAATTTATGAGTGAAATTACCCTTGGCCTCTTGAACTAAAATTATTACCTTCCTTGATGAAAAGAGAAAAGCCATTTTCTTAGAATGTATTTCTTCTGAGTGGGGCTCCTGTTTAATTGGTTTTGCTCTGATTTTTCTCTGAGCAGAGAATAGAGAAGAAAGGCTGCAGGATAAACAGGTCAAGGCACAGCTGTTTTCAAACAGATGAAATGCAGGAGAGGAATGAAGAACATATTTTGATGTGTGTGTGTGTGTGTGTGCGCGCGCGCGCGCACATACATGCTAGCTTGGCTCAAATCATGTATCTTCACAACTATATCTACATTAGAAAAACAATTATCCTATATTTCTCAGGGATCCAAACCTATTAACCAGCCAAACTAAAAACAAATAAAATATTAACCCAATAAAACTCCTCTAACTGCCTGATAACAAAATAGGTAGAAGTGTGTGTACATTGTGGTTTGAATCACAGTGCTTTGGGAGATGTCTTCAATAACCTATAATAACAGTAACTTCTTCACTTCTCCATTGGTGCTTTGAGTTCCTGTTGAATTCCTCAGTTAAGTAGAGGGTGTGTTTGCATTTCAGTTTCCTTTATCAAGTGTTGACACCTGACTTGGTTGCTGACTGCTGGATGACCGAGGCTGTCTTATGCTACACCTTCAGCACCAAGCACAGCCCACAAACATGGCAGGTGTTCAAGAAGCATGTGTGGAGAGCCAAATATAGTCAACACGAAGAGCATGATGTGATAGTTCACTAATTCTCTACCCAAGAAGATGGAAAACTTACGCTTCTATTAAGAAGGAAATTACATGCTTTTGAATACCAGGGGAGGGAGTGGAGGGAAGTGATGCCTGAGGTCTGTGGTAGAAGACTTGTATTAGCAGTATAATGTAGATTTAGAGTTTTACAATAGCCTCATCTAAAATAGGCAAAAATAAGAGGTGAAGATAATGTCAACATATTATACTTTACCAAATATTTAAAAATTATAATTTGAACTTAGAATAAATATCAAAGTTGTTCATTTAAAATACTAATCCTCCAAAACCTGGTGTGTGTTTTCATCTTACTGAACATTTCAGTTCAAAGGAGCTGCAAATGCCTGACAGCCATATGTGACTGTCAAAATTGTACTGTTCAGGTCAAGGTTAATAGGTAATGAGAAAGAAAAAGGAATAGCGGGCCATTGTGGGAGAGCTCAGAGAGGTGGGGCCATAGAAAGTAGCTGGGAATAGAAGCGTGGGAAGCCAGCTGGGAAGAAGAAATGCCATGGAGGTAGTTCATAAGGTTGCTGAGGAAGTCTTAGAACCACACTTTTCAGGCATGTGTGGCTGAGCCAAGTGGATTCTCAAGGTTTGGGTATAACTGAAGTCACTTCAAGCAGAAGACAGGGTTTCATTGGTATATTTGAAATAAATTAACACAAAATCACTTAGTTGAATTAGTACAAAGGATTAACAGGATCACCAATATATCTACTTTCCTTTATAAAAAATTAGCATCGTCTAAAAGAATGTAAACAACATGTTCTAGTACAGTTATCTGTGGACAAACTATAACCCTATAGGTATCTAACATTTTGAAGAACACAGTAGACACTATGAAAAAGAGAAAGAATAGGGAAGTGCCCAGTTTCACCTTTATGGGAATGCCATCCAGTCTCTTCCTAGGGCTACTTGTCCATATCTACAACACATGAGCTTGAAACCAATGAGGAGACATCTCCCATAAAGCAGTTACTCATGACTTGGTTTATGATAACGGACATGGGCCCATTAGCGATGGAATATGAGTGTGTCCCTGCTTTCCTGCCAACTTTAGAAATTGACAAAAGCAGCTCCAGTCACCAAGCATTTTCCAAAGTCTATTTCTCACTCTTAAAGTGACTTAAAAATTTGAAATTGTATGATTATGGGTTCAGCTTTCTATTAGTTTCCTCCAGATTTTGCTTTGTAGGTTCCTAGGCTGAGATCCACGAAGTCAGGTTTCTAGACCTTAACCACTGTTCCAATAGAAGCTCTCTGTCTTTGCTCATGTTAATCAGATCCCCAGCCTAGGAGGGAAAGAGGTACCTGCTCATTCAGCCATCAGCAGTTCAAGGCCTGGACATGATGAATTTCTTCAAATTTCTTAAAAGGATGAATATTTATTTTTAAGTTTGAAATTAATATATATTTGAAATCAATTTTATTTTACAATTTTCTTTCTTTAATTTATTTTAATCTTCTCTATTGAGTGTTTTTTTAAAATTAATTAATTTAGTTTTTCTTTCCTCTTTAAAATTTATTTCTTTTACTTTTGAGATTATAAGTACATCATTCCCCCCTTACCTTTTCTGTCTCCAAATCTTCACATATAGCCATCTGTAGCAGGAATCTTAAAAGTTCTTATTAACAAATCAAACCCGAGGCCAGTTATTGGGGTCCATGCTGGTAGATCAGAGAGACAGAACAGGCCACAGCTATCTCACCTCGCCGGATCCTCAGCTGGTCTTGTCTTCTCAGACTGGAGGCCTCTGAGTCCTCATCCGGAATGGGTCTCAGCTGAATTACTGCTCAAAAGCTGAATGCTTAACCAGGCCAAAATGCTTCTAGTTCTCACCCTCACGCCTTATATATCTTCCTGATTTCTACTACCACTCCCTGGGATTAAAGGCTGGCTTTCTGGGATTAAAGGCGTGTGTCACCATGCTTGGCTATTTCCAATGTGGCCTTGAACTCACAGAGATCCAGAGGGATTTCTATCTCTGGGATGCTAGGATTAAAGGTGTGAGTGCCACCATTTTCTAGCCTTTGTATCTAGTGGCTGTCTGTTCTCTGACCCCAGATATTTTTATTAGAGTACACAATATTTTGGTGAACACAATACCACCACATCTCCTCTCTTTTTGTCTAAAATTAAAAAAAGCTTATAACTAATACAAGAAAAAACTATCCAATAAGTATATACAATATATACAGCCAAAACTTACATTAATGATGTCTAGTCCATTAACATGACAGATTCATATGAAAACTCCATTATATATATTAACAATGTCCAGTCCAGTAACATCTGATAAACTCAGACCAAAAAATTTTCATTACTTATCTTATTTAAAACAAGTAGTTCCTTTTTAAAAGTAGATTCCATAATCTCCCTTTTTATCTTATCATATCCATATTCTTTTTTTTTCTTTTCATAATAGATTCAGTAGTCTACCTTTTGTCATTTTTATATCTTTCCCTTTTTCTTCAGTGTAGATTCAATGATCTACCTATTTATCCTATTATTTCTTTATCTTTTTTCTCAGAGTAGATTCGATGATCTATCTCATATCTATATTCTCTTTTTCTTTTTGCTTTCTAGGGGTGAAGATATCTTTAGGGAATCTTGAAAAGAAAATTTTTGGGTTAATTGTCAAGTCCTGTATTATTTGTCCAGTCTCTGCATAAAAGGAAAGTTCAGGGCTTGTTTCAAGTCCTTGTTTGAGTAGTCTGTCAGGCTGGATCTTCTCA
This sequence comes from Peromyscus leucopus, assembly GCF_004664715.2. Taxonomy (NCBI): domain Eukaryota; kingdom Metazoa; phylum Chordata; class Mammalia; order Rodentia; family Cricetidae; genus Peromyscus; species Peromyscus leucopus. The sequence continues at coordinate 41,286,232 of NC_051080.1, read as the reverse complement.
ACTAGACCTCTCGAAATTGTTCTGATCAGTTTGTAGTCCAAAGTCGATTTTTCCATGGTGTTAATCGGCTTAATGGCTTTATCATAGTCCATGTGGAATCATCGTTGTAGAATCCTGTCATCTTTTTGAAGATTTCAAAGTCAAAGTCACTGTTAGGCATGGTCATGGTTTCCTGCAGACTTTTTTTTTTTTTTTTTTTTTTTGCCTCCTCTGTGGTTTGGAGCAATCATAGTCTGATAAATGTCTGTCTCTCGGAACCATGAACATTCTTCCCTAGAACAGAAAATCTTCACAACAATTTCTCCCCATTTGTCTTGCCAAACTTTTCCAAACTGACCTTTGCCGATGCTTTCTTGTAACACGATGGTCCTGGCAATTCTTCTCTGAACCAGCAGCGGTAAACCCTTCGTCCCAGGTAGCAGCATCACTGCAGTCACCAACATGATGAGAAGGAGCTGGCAACGTGGAGCAGTAGCCACTGCTTCCATGGTCACACCACTGTTTGTGGCTCAGTCCGGGCCAAAGCTTCTCCCAAGCCTCCTAGGCCGGCCTCAAACTCGGGATCCTACTGCCTCTGCCTCCTTCACCAAATCCTACAAGCGTGCACCACCACAACCGCCTGAGTGTAGCTTGGGCCTGAGCTGGGGCTCACAAGGCCACAGGCAAACAGCTTTTTCATGAATTCGTAACACGAACGTTGGGCGCCAGATGTAGCAGGAATCTTAAAAGTTCTTATTAACAAATCAAACCCGAGGCCAGTTATTGGGGTCCATGCTGGTAGATCAGAGAGACAGAACAGGCCACAGCTATCTCACCTCGCCGGATCCTCAGCTGGTCTTGTCTTCTCAGACTGGAGGCCTCTGAGTCCTCATCCGGAATGGGTCTCAGCTGAATTACTGCTCAAAAGCCTGAATGCTTAACCAGGCCAAAATGCTTCTAGTTTCTCACCCTCACGCCTTATATATCTTCCTGATTTCTACTACCACTCCCTGGGATTAAAGGCTGGCTTTCTGGGATTAAAGGCGTGTGTCACCATGCTTGGCTATTTCCAATGTGGCCTTGAACTCACAGAGATCCAGAGGGATTTCTATCTCTGGGATGCTAGGATTAAAGGTGTGAGTGCCACCATTTTCTAGCCTTTGTATCTAGTGGCTGTCTGTTCTCTGACCCCAGATATTTTTATTAGAGTACACAATATTTTGGTGAACACAATACCACCACAGCCATCCTTGCTGTCTTTCAAATTCATTGCCTCTCTTTCCATTAATTGTTGTTTCATACACACACACACACACACACACACACACACACACACACACACACACACCTACATATAACCTGCTAAGTTTGTACAATGTTACTTATATCACATTCTCCCTGTTATGTACTCTTTCCACCTCCCATGTTCTGCCTTGACTCCCTCTCAAATTTATGACCTCTTTTTGATCAATATTGTTGCAGATATGCATAAATATATAAACGTAGCCTGATGAGTCTGCTTAGTGTGGTTTGTGTAAAAACACCTGAACAATGATAACATAGACATGCTCATGTGGAAGGGGGAACTCTCAAGAGGTCACACCCCTAGACAAAGAACCACAAACACCTAAAGACTATCAAGAGATGAAGAATTAGTCTTCCCCAGGCATGAGCCCCCAGCTGGTTATCTGTTATGAAGTAATCAGTCCTGATGTCATATACACGCAAGCCACAGGTCTGTTTCTGTCATGGTTTGTTTCATTATGATTTCTTCATCCAAATTTGATGCAATTCTTTGGTATATCCTCTCAGATCAATAGCCTGCATCTTCATTACAATTATGAATCTACCTTGAAACCCACCCCTTAGTTCTGAGTATTTAAGTGGAATAATTCTCCCTTGAATCCATCTGCAGGTCTATAATCACAAGGCAGAACTGTTGTACAATCCTGTGGTTTTCTCAACTGCTCTTCTTATAGATGCTCTACCTACAGCTGCAAGGGCATGCCCCTCAAAGGATTCTTTACTGGGAATTCTTCTGTGAGTAGAGCCAGCAAGGCTCCTCCTTTGGCTCTGCTGGACAGCCTTGCTGCTTTCTAACCTCTTTGAATGGACTGAGTAGGTCTCTTCCTCTTTTTTCCACCAACCTTATTACTAAACTCCAGTTTTTCCCCATAGAAGAAAGTCCTCTGACTCCTTCTCAGTGACTCTCCTTCTGTCATTTGCCTCCTATTTTCTGTCTGTTTCTGCTGGGATGTGAAAGCAGGAACATTTGGACACTTCCAGGTCCTATGTGAATGTCTGATCAAAGTCGCCATAGAAAATGGTATCTGGCACAGACCTATTGGGGAATATTATTTTAAGGTGTGTTACTTTTGTTTATGTTGTATTTGTCTAACTCTGTGAAGCTGTGTTATGGTGCCTGTCTAAAACATCTGATGGTCTAATAAAGAACTGAACGGCAAATAGCAAGGCAGGAGAAAGAATCGGCAGGGCTGGCAGGCAGAGAGAATATATAGAAGGAGAAATCTGGGAGGAGAGAAAAAAGAAATGAGAGAGGAAGGAGGAGAATATCAGGGGCCAGCCACCCAGCTACATAGCCAGCCATGGGGTAAGAAACAAAGAAAGGTATATGGGAACAGAGAAAGATAAAATCTCAGAGACAAAAGATAGACGGGATAATCTAAGGTTAAGGAAAACTGGCTAGAAACAAGCCAAACTAAGGCCAGACATTTGTAAGTAATAATAAGCCTCCATGTGCGATTTATTTGGGAATTGGGTGGCATCCCCCCCAAAAACCCCAAAACAAACAACATTTTGGCACCCAACATGGGGCTCGAATTTCCATGTACAGTTTAAAAAACCCGAGGGGGGGGGAAGTTACAGCTCCTTTAAGAGTTTCTGTCTGCTGGTGAGACCTTGAGCAGGCAGTATACTAAGTAAGATCAAAAAATGAATGCCCGCTATCATGCAAGCATCGGCATTCTAGAGCTCTAGGAAGTGTAAATGCAGTTTCAGTCACACACCTCCAAGCCTCAAGCTTTAGGCTCAGCTTTCACAACCCAAGAAGTAGGCGGAGCTGGATGCCAAAGCTGCAGCTGGAGGTCCTCATCTGTGTGGCTTAACAGTTTAAAGTTTGCTCACAAGGTAAAAAAAAAACTAAAGATACACAATAAAAGAGGTCCAGATGGAAAAACCTCTGAACAGGTTCCAGTGTGTTTTACAATGTGCATTGGCTTAAAAAAGAAAAAAAAAGGGTATAGATAGTCATAGAAAAAATAGTTTAAAAAATAATAAAGTCTTTAAGAGAGAATAAGGATATATATGTATATATATGTGTGTATATATACATATACATACATACACACACACACACACACACACACACATATATATATATATATATATATATATATATATATATATATATATATCACATAAGATGGGAAATGCACAGGGAATCTGGATCCTGTTTACTATTGATTCTGAATTTTTTTCTTTTATTTTATTTTACAATACCATTTAGTTCTACATATCAGCCACGGGTTCCCCTGTTCTCCCCCCTCCCACCCCCTCCCCTTCACCCCAGCCCCCCCCCCCATTCCCACCTCCTCCAGGGCAAATCCTCCCCCGAGGACTGCGATCAACCTGGTAGACTCAGTCCAGGCAGATCCAGTCCCCTCCTCCCAGATTGAGCCAAGCATCCCTGCATAAGCTCCAGGTTTCAAACAGCCAACTCATGCAATGAGCACAGGACTTGGTCCCACTGTCTAGTTGCCTCCCAAACAGATCAAGTCAATCAACTGTCTCACCTATTCAGAGGGCCTGATCCAGCTGGGGGCCCCTCAGCCTTTGGTTCATAGTTCATGTGTTTCCATTCATTTGGCTATTTTTTTTCAATAATTGAGTAAAACCAAAATTTATTCTAAGCCACAGTCGTCCTAGGGACCTCCATGCTATATATATAGCCTCCATGGTTCTATGGGTTGTGGTCTGATTGTTCTTTATTTTATATCTAGACTCCACTTATGAGTGAGTACATACCATGACTGTCTTTCTGGGTTTGGGTTACCTCACTCAGGATGATTTTTTTCTAGTTCCATCCATTTGCCTGCAAATTTCATGCTTTCATTATTTGTCTCTGCTGAGTAGTACTCCATTGTGTATATGTACCACATTTTTTTTTCATCCATTCTTCCGTTGACGTGATTCTGAATTTTTTGAATGTTGATAAGCAAACAACAGCTACTAAGAGACTTGGGATTGTGAACAGGACTACAAAATTAAACCAACCTAGATACTTTAGAGCTAACTTAACTTTAAAAAAGAAGTTAAAAATGTATTTTTCAAATGGAAATAAAAAATGCTTTGGAGTTTGTTCCCACAGGAGACTAGAAGTTGTGGATTCCTTCAGGAATAACATGGATTAGGTGTGATCAAAGGAGACCTCCTAAATCTTGACAGGTGATATGAACAAAAGTTACTGCTGATCTTTCCAGGGCTTGGCCATTATTTCAAAATTTTCTCAGGGACCCTAAAGATGTCACCTACAGACAGCAGGAAGCAGTCTGGAGAATATGACATCTACATTCCCAAGAGTTTTGGGAGGTGTGGATGGTCTTTGGTTAATTGGTGGGTTATAGATGTTTGTTATAATTTAGAGGAATATAGGAATATAAGATAAAAAAGACAACTATTAACCTCAGATATTTTGCATGGTATGGATTTTTGTATATTGATACAAATTTAATGTTATTTTGTTATGCTGTATGTATATTTCTATTCTTGTTTAAAAGAGTTTTGTATATTGATAAAAATTTAAGGTTATTTTTGTTACAACATATTATATGTACATTTCTATTTTTGTTTGAGGTATTGTGCCTATGCAGTTCATTTAGAAATGTAGGGTAAAGTTCTAGTTTTTAAAAGCTATTATTATAAACTATATAGGATAATCAGGAAATGTAAGTTAGTGGTTAGTCATTTATAACAGCCAAAATTGTAGATATGTTAGGTGTGCTTTCCAGATCATATAGATATATTTTAGATAGATAAATGGTTTTCAAACCTTTCAAAGATCTACAAAATATGACATTTAAAATATTTTGTTAACTTAGGGATTTTCATGACAATGAGACACATCTGCTCTTGGCAGCATCAATTTACTTCAGAGATGATGAACATTAAAGAAACTCTTTATGGAGTTTGCTTTCAATGTGGTAAGACTAGCCATTTGGGCAAGAAACTGCTCTTGTCTGAACTGCTTGAAAGTATGTTGTATAAATTGGACATGCAGGACCCACAGGAAAGTGGCCACTAAAATATGCCAAAACAAGGCAGGATAGTCCTTCAGGGTTCCTGCTTCACAGAAGAAACTTCCAGACATTCTGTGGGACACACAGAGAGGAAAATGACTGACAAACTTTGCCAATATAGGCAGGATAGTCATTCAAATTTTCTGCTTCATCAAAAAGTCTGCCATATACTATCAGCCTATAGGCTGAAGATGGATGCCCCAATGTTGCAGAAAAACTTTGGGTGACTGTTCAGGCAGTCAGATGTCTCTGTCATTTCTAGAGTTTTTAGAAGTTATTTGCAATTCACCCTTTTGTTTATTTAAATAATATATCCATCTAGAGCGTTTGATGGAGTAAAGACTAAATAGTTATAGTTGTAGTTATCCTTAGATGTTATAAAAAAGTAAATTACACACAAAAATTTGTATTTACTAAGATGAATAGATTATGGAGTATTTTCTTTAAATGTACCAGACACAAATGAATTAAAATTCAGTATATTGTGAATGTAATCTTTATTTGATAATTGTTTGTATTGTATACAACTTTACTATGTTAAAGTTAAAACCTTTCATTTTTTGTTTAGGACAAAGGGGGGCAATGTTGGGGAATATTATTTTAAGGTGTGTTACTTTTGTTTATGTTGCATTTGTTTAACTCTGTGAAGCTGTGTTATGGTGCCTGTCTAAAACACCTAATGGTCTTCTTACTGAATGGCCAGTAACAAGGCAGGAGAAAGGATAGGCAGGGCTGACAGGCAAAGAAAATATATAGAAGGAAAAATCTGGGAGGAAAGGAAAAAGAAATGAAAGAGGAAGGAAGAGAACATCAGGGGCCAGCCACCCAGCCACCCAGCTACACAGCCAGCCAGGGAGTAAGAAACAAAGTATACAGGAATAGAGAAAGATAAAAGCCCAGAGACAAAAGATAGATAAAATAATTTAAAGTTAAGGAAAACTGACTAGAAACAAACCAAACTAAGGCTGGACATTTATTAGTAATAATAAGCCTCTGAGTGTGATTTATTTGGAAGCTGGGTGGTGGGTCCCCAAAAAGAGCAAAAACAAACAACACAGACCTCTTAGAATTTTGGGTTTTTAAAATTTAACAATACCGTTTGAAGTTGTTTTTCTTTGCCTTATTATAAGGAAACCAAATATTCTATATGAAAGGATGGTTCCTATTTCCCTCGATGTATTCATTAGTATGGTCTCTATCAGTCTAAGAGTATTGTCAACTCTGAAATGTAAAATGAGAGCCAGAATCCTGTGCTTAACAAATTTGCAATGAACTTGAGCCATTTCAGTCTTTGGATCTGCCATCTATATCTCCATTTCCCCTTTTTGTCCCTGACCATAGTTCTAAACTACAAAGAAAGTACAGAACATTGAGTGGTTGACCTAGGGCCACCTGCCTCCCTATGGCGTAAAACAGACTCAGGTGCTCTGTAGCAGACCTGTAGCAGGAAAAACTGATCTGCCTCTGTAGTCTGAGGACTTGGCCATAAAAATGGCTAAGCAAAATAATTCAAGCACAAAACTTTCATTCTATATCCCAATGTCTAAAAAGTTTGTATATTATACCTCGGCCAATTTTAGAACTACCTTTGAGTGGGTTTAAAGGTTCTTTTCTCACTAAAGTTGAATTCTTGCCACAGCAGTGCCTTTTGAGAGTCCCTTGAAGTCAGGACAAGATTGTTCCAGAGGACATCACACTCATTATTACTATGGTAGGCAGAATTTTGAGATCATGCCAAAACTTCCTAGTTCTCCATAGCACAGTGTTTATAATTCTTCTCCCTGATTGTGAAAAGGACCCATTATGTGAGGAGATGTTATACTTGTGATGAGGCTAAATTCTGAGTTAAACAAAAAGACATAGAATTCTGGGTGGACATGACTTAAGTGGAAGTCTTGAAAACAAGACACTTTCTTTTAGCGTGGGAGACATAACAGTCTTGATGTATGTTGCTTTTGGACAGACACAAGGAACTGAATATTGTCAACAATTCTGTGCTCTTAGAAGAGCATCTGTGCCCCCATTGAAGCCCCAGTCCTAGCCAGAGGCTTGGTGTTGCTTGGAGTTCTGAAGAGAGGAGCAGTGGAGTTATGCTGGCCTGAGTCATGGAATCAAGAGATGATAACATGTATTGCTTTGAATTCCTATGTTGCCATTCACTTGTTATGCAGTACTAGAAATCTTGCATGCTTATATGGAGCAATCTCTCTGTTACCTCTGGTCTCTGTTTGGCCAGGCATTTCCAGGTTCTTAGACAAAGAATCAAAGAAACACACACAAATAGCAAAATAGGAAGGAGTTTTATTAAAAAGCAAAGTGGAAGTACAATGTAGATACCTGGAAAGAGCACCAGGTTCCTGTGAGATTTGTCCAAGAGCCCTGACTACTGCCTGGGGCTTTGTTCATCTACTCTTTCATGTGAGGAAACAGTCACAGGAGCCAGAGACTGGGCCTTGATTAGACTCTGTTCCATTGGCACCTAGATTCTAGACTTCTCACCCTCTAGACCATCAAGAAATAAGTCAATCTATGTATTTTGTCATAGCAACCTGAACAGAATAAGACAAAAGCCCAAAGCTGCCAGTCTTGAATTAAGACTTCTTGCCTTCAAAAATTAATATGAGCAATTCTTGTCAATTCAAAGAGTAAATCCTCATCAATAAAAAAAGGGCCCTGACAAATGGATGGAACTAGAAAAAATCATCCTGAGTGAGGTAACCCAAACCCAGAAAGACAGTCATGGTATGTACTCACTCATAAGTGGATTCTAGATATAAAATAAAGAACAATCAGACCACAGCCCATAGAACCATAGAGGCTATATATATAGCATGGAGGTCCCTAGGACGACTGTGGCTTAGAATAAATTTCGGTTCTACTCAATCATTGAAAAAAAATAGCCAAACAAATGGAAACACATGAACTATGAACCAAAGGCTGAGGGGCCCCCAGCTGGATCAGGCCCTCTGAATAGGTGAGACAGTTGATTGACTTGATCTGTTTGGGAGGCAACTAGGCAGTGGAACCGAGTCCTGTGCTCATTGCATGAGTTGGCTGTTTGAAACCTGGAGCTTATGCAGGGACACTTGGCTCAGTCTGGGAGGAAGGGACTGGACCTGCCTAGACTGAGTCTACCAGGTTGATCGCAGTCCTTGGGGGAGGACTTGTCCTGGAGGAGGTGGGAATGGGGGGGGACTGGGGTGAAGGGAAGGTGTGGGAGGGGGCAGAATAGGGGAACCCGTGGCTGATATGTAGAACTGAATGGTATTGTAAAATAAAACAAAATAATTTTTTTTTTTTAAAAAAAGGGGCCCTGATGCCAGACTATGTTTGAGTTGTAGCTCTCAAGTACCATACTATGTAACTTTGGAGAATTTACTTAGTTATTTCCTGCTATGGTTTCCTCATCCACAAGAACATGATAATAACTGTGTCCTTTGGTGAATTATGAGAACTCAGTGACTCAATCTACCTCCCCCCAAAAAGAGAAAAACAAACAAAACAGCATGAACTTGCTTGACTCATAGGATCTCCTCCTCTTCCTCCTCCTCCTTCATCTAATATACTCTTTCATTTCCCACACAAAACATACAGGAAAAAAGAGTTGTTAATCAAGAGGTGTGTTAGTCAGTTCTAGCCTGGATAAGCAAACTGTATGTGTGGAGTGTCTTAGAGCCAGGGAAAATGGGAGACACTGCCAGAAGGGAACACATTTGACCGAGGAAATCTGCCTTCTTTACAAGGGGCATGATGGTGGTCTGTTAGCACCATCAGAGAGTTCTAGAGTCAAATGATTGTTCTCACATACTTGACCTATCATTTCTTGAATTAAATGGTTCAGTAGAGGAAAGCTAATCGGATGAAGAGCAACACTTAGTAGTTAAGCTGAGGGTTGACTATCTACATGCTCAAATGAAAATTAAACATTTGGAATCGCTTCACATTTCAGTAATGTAATGAGTCTTTATTACTTCATTGTCAGTAGTCACCATAAACATCCTCACAGAACAATTGTTAAGTGGGCATTAACTATCTGTGGTAGTTTGAACATAATTGGCCCCCATAAGGGCACTATTAGGATAGTGACTTTGTTGGAGTAGGTGTGGCTTGTTGGAGGAAGTGTGTTACTGTGGTGGTGGGCTTTGAGGTCTCATATATGCTCAAGCCACACCCAGTGTCTTAGACCACTTGCTGTTGCCTGTGGGCCAAGATGTAGGACTCTCAGATCTTTCTCCAGCACTCTGTCTGCCTTCACTCTGCCATATCCCATCCTGATGATAATAGACTAAACGTCTGAAACTGTAAGCCACCCCATTAAATGTTTTCCTTTATAAGAGTTGCTGTGGTCATGGTGTCTCTTCACAGCAATAGAAACCCTGAGACACTCTCCTTCCTAGACACTATGCTAGGAGGGCAAAGCACAAAACAGCATATCCATGGATGCTTCTCAGAGCTTGGGCTAAAGATTTTGTCTGCTCACAACTAAAGTGTGGTCCTTAACTAGCAGCACTGACTGACTCCCCTAGTCCAACTGCCAATCAACATTTGCATTGGATCCATAGTAACACTCAAGCTGCACTGACACAGATGTATATTCCCTCCCTATCTACACACTGCTGAGCTGTTCTCAGATCTAAAGCTAAATACTTTGAATGCTTGTTTCTTTAGTGATATCCATTCACTCAGGGAATTAACTTGGCACACATTAGAGTCATCAGAGAGGAGGGAGCCTCACCTGAGAAAATGCCTCCGTAAGATCCAGCTGTGGGGCATTTTTTAATTAATTTGATGAGGAGGGCCCAGCCATTGTAGGTGGTGCTATCCCTGAGCTGGTGGTCCTGAGTTCTATAAGTAAACAGGTTGAGCAAGGCATGAGAAGCAGGCCAGTAAGCAGCTCCCCTCCACAGCCTCTGTATCAGCTCCTGCCTCCAGGTTCCTGCCCTATTTGAGTTCTGTCCTGACTTCCTTAGATGATGAACAGCTATATGGAAGTGTAAGCCAAATAAATCCTTTCCTCCCCAAGTTGCTTTGGCCATGGTATTTCATCACATCAGTAGTAACCCTAAGACAAATTACATTTGAATCTCACAGATTTGAGGACACAAGGGAGAGAGAAAATAAATCCAGTAGAGAAGTTATCATCAGACAGGGAAAGAAAGGATTATCTGCTAGGTACTTTTATGCAATGAGTGGTATTTTCCTGTCCTATTTGATTCAGAGAGACATCAGAAAAATCCAGCAGGGTCTAACCTATCATCTTTAAAACAATGATTTTTTTAAAATTTTTTTAACATGATTTGTTATTGGTTCTTTTGAAATTTCACATCATGCACCCCAATCCTATTCACCTCTTAGTCCTCCATATCTGCCTCACACCCCTGCAGTATGCCCCCCAAAATTAATTAAAAACAAAACAAAATAATAAAACAAACCCCACCTTGCTCCTCCATCTTTCCAACCCCTCTTCATTCATCCTAGTGGCATCAGGAGCTGCTGTCTCATGCAGTGTACCCCTTTTGTCCAATCAGCCCTACCCACAAAATGTTCGTTGAAATGAGTCTTGGACTGGTTCCAGGTCTCTGGTTTCTGGTCCACCATCATCATTGGCTGGGCCCTCATCCAAACTCCTCTCAGATATCTTGTTGTTGCCCCAGTCAGGGAGACTCTGAGGTTATTGTTTTGCAGGACCAGTCCCTTTTCCCACTCCAGCAGGTCAAAGATGGGGCAGCTGTTAGCGTGGTCCAACCTAAGGCCAGGGATGTGGGTCTGGGTGGTAGTTGGGCTGGTCATTCTGGGCCATCGGGACCACTCCCTCAGTTGAGGGGCAGAGACAGCTCTCTAGGCCCATGCCATCCAGGCCATCTCTCCCAGGTGCAGGGGTCAGCTCTCGAATGGGGGTGGGGTTCCAGCTTTCCTGCTATAATGTCCAGCAAGGGGCAGGACCAGGTGTCCCAGGGCCAGTGAGAGACAGGGCTAGCTCAGCATGGACCTTGGATTTCAATAGGTATGGTTCCTATAACTCTCTGTGGCAACATGTACCATAGACATCAGCATAGACCCAGGCTGCTGTTGGGCCACAGACCTAGCTAGACATGGCCCACTGCAGCAGCCTGGGCTGGGCGCATGTGACTTTGCAGGCCACTGGAATTGGCTTGATCCCCATGGTGTCCTTGGACACCAATATGGCCACAGGTGGTGGCCCAGACCCCTGGTTGGCATTGCTGTATCAGGAACCACAGACACCATGAACACAGCCTTGGCTCAGACATGGCCATCGGCAGCAACCCTGGCCCAGACAACATCATTGTTCTAGTGGGAACACAGCCCTCAGACACCAACATGACCACAACCCCGGGCATCTGTGTGGCCTTTGGTGGCACCACAGGCATGGACATCACAGACCCCAACTGTGATAGGACCACGGATCCAGACATGGTCCCACATCCCAGGCCAGGCTCAGATGTCACCATGGCCCTGGGTGGCAGCACAGGCCAGCCAGATTAGCATGGCTCCTGCAGAAACACAGCCCTCAAAGACAACATGAACTCAGGGGTTTGACCAGAACATAGACCCTGGCTGCTGCAGGAGCATGAACCCAGACATGGCCCTGGTAGCAACCCAGGCTTAATGTCATCACATCCCCTGGGATGGTAGCACATGCCACTCAGATCAACATGGCTCCAGAGGTGGCACAATCCACTGTAGCTAGAGTTTTTCTCTCCGGGTCCCGCCCAGCCCCAGCAGTCCCGTAGCCCACTTCTAAAATAAACATACAGACACTTATATTATTTAAACTGCTCAGCCATTAGCTCAGGCCTTCCATTGTTTAGCTCTTACTCTTGTACTCAGCCCATTTCTGTTAATCTATATGTTGCCATGTGTTCTGTGGCTTTACCTGCTGCCTTTACATGATGCTCCCTGGATGGCAGGCTGGCATCTCCTCCTCTCCACTTTCCTGTTCTCTCAATTCTCTTCTGCTAGTCCCACCTATATTTCCTGTCTGGCTACTGGCCAATCTGTTTTATTTATCAATCAATCATCCACAGCACTTCCCCTTTTTCTTTTTTTTTTCAAAAAGGAAGGTTTTAACTTTAACATAGTAAAATTACATATAACAAAACAATTATCAAGCAGGAATTACAGTTACAATACTAAAGAAGATATCCTATCTAATATTTGTGAGTCTAAGGTTTTATATCTAACTTATCTTTTATCATAACTGAGGAAATTATAAGACCTCAGAAGGATATAATATTACCTGAGAAATGGGAGAACGATGCAAGCAACTTTCGAGAGTCTTGCAGGGTAGACAGAGACATATAAAGTTAAGGTATCTGTCTTTAGCCCACAGGCCTAGAGTCTCTCAGTCATTTCTCTCTGTGTCCTGTAGAATGTCTGGCAGTTTCCTCTGCGAAGCAGGAACCTGAAGGACTTTTTTGCCAAGCAAAGTTGAGTGGTCACCTTCCTGTGGGTCCTGCATGTCTAGTTTATACAACATTTTGTCAAGCAGTCCAGGCAAGAACAGTTTCTTGCCCAAATGGCTATTTTTGCCAAGAAGAAGATAAACTCCATATAGAGTGTCTTCGATGCCCATCCTCCTCTCTGAAGTAAATTGGTGCTGCCAGGAGCAGACATGTCTCATTGTTCAGAAAGTCTAAATTTTTAAAACATTTTAAATGCCATATTCTGTAGGTCTTTGAAGTGTTTGAAGATTACCTACCTAGTTGAATTATATCTATGTATACCTAGAAAACATGACTATAAGTTTGACTATCATAGAAGACTAATTATTAATCCGTATTTCTTAATTATCCATTACAATTTAAATGAGTTACATAAACATAATACCTCAAACGAGAATAGAAATATATATACAGTATAACAAAATTGTTTAAACTTGTATCAATAAACTAAAATCCATAGCAATGTAAAACATTTTAAACAAGTTGCTCTTTAATAGTAGATTCAATAATCTAATCTACCCTTTCATCCTATATCTATATCATATCCACTTTTCTTCTTTAGAAAGAGATTGCATTTATAATCAACCTGATTTAAATAAAAATATTGGTTTTTCTCTGTCCCACACCAGAGGGCTCTTCTGATATGGGACAAAAGAATTTCTTAACCTTTTTTTTTTAGCAATATGTTTGGGTTTAGAGAAGGAGTGAGCCAATTCCTTCTCCAAAGCCAGCTTGGTATATTTGGGAATGTGGGCATAGCTTTTCTTACTACTTCCTTCTGGAAGGGGGCGCTGTATCTTATGGGGACACAAAGAAAATTTTAGGATTATGGAGTAGTCTGTGAGGGTGTATCGTCTGAGCCAGTTGCCTTGAAACCGTTCTGGATGTTGGATCATCTGGGCCATGGTGTCATCGAAGACCTTTCAGGGGGTCTTGGCTGGTCAAACCTGATATATCTTAATCTGTAACAAATCCATAGCCTCTTGTTTTCTGTGGAAACAAAATCAGAGCCTCCTTTCCAAAGCAACATATCCTTAGATCCAAATTTTGAAGTCAAAGTACCTTTAAAATAAACATATTGGCTTAACTTAACAGCTTTTATGATCAAATATTTTTCTGTAGTTAAAAATCCCAAAGACAACACAATCCAGATTCTCTGTGTAATATCCATCTTTATGTGGCTTATTTTTTATACTAACTTACTGTCTCTTTAAAAACTTTATTTTTAAAAACTATTTCTTTACATAACTGTATATATTCCCTTTTCTCTCTTCCAAGCCTACGTACATTTTTTATACACATTGTAAAGCTTTTAAAGTCTTGTTCCATCTGAATCTGTCTTATCGTGAATCTGTTGTTTTCAACTGCAGCATTTCTAAGTCTGAAACAGCCTCTGTGGCTGCTGGCCCCGCCCACCTCAGCTTCCCAACATGGCAGTGGTACAGTTTACGGCTAGCTCTGGGTCTGGAGCCATGTGTGCCATCAACTATCAGAAGCAGTTCTATCAAAGCAGCATGTAGCCCAGAAACCGCTTTTTTTTTTCTTCTTCAGCAAAGGCTGAATCCATCACACAGCAGTGTAATGTGCTGCTTGAAGACACCTCTCATTCCTGCCATACTGCAGGTCAAGTATGCATGCCATAAACCTGCCATATAGTAGCTCAAGCATGCAGGCTAACTTGAGAGAGACAACTAGGAAGCTGTTTTAGCTCTGTTTTAGAATTGTCTTTCTCAGGTTTTAGGTGGAAGCTCAAGCCGTTGGGTGCCATTTGTTGCTAGCATTTCCTGGTCTTGCCTGGCCCAGGGTCAGGACAAATCTCTCTCACCTGCCAGTACCACAGCTGCTCAAACCCAACCAAGTAAACACACAGAGACTTATATTACTTATAAACTGTATGGCCATGGCAGGATTCTTGCTAACTGTTCTTATATCTTAAATCAACCCATTTCTATTAATCTATAAGTTGCCACGTGGCTCATGGCTTACTGGTATCTTAACATCTTCTTATGGTGGTGGCTGGCAGCATCTCTCTGCCTCAGCCTTCCACTTTCCAGAATTCTCTTCTCTGCTTGTCCCACCTATACTTCCTGTCTGGTTACTGGCCATTGAGCATTTTATTTATACAGAGCGATATCCACAGCACTTCCCCTTTTCTTCTTAGATAGAACACATTAAGTGTTAGATTCAGGTTTTTTAGGATAGAACACCTTTTGGAGTGATCCTTGTAACATGCCATTTACCTATGCTCCAGACTTCTCTGGATTTTAGTATGTGTCTGTTGTTTGATATTGTTTACATTGGTTGTAGTTCCATCTTATATAGGTCATTATCCCTTATTACTCCCGGACAATAATTGATAATCATTCCTATTGTATACAGTCTTATATTAGGTTAGAACCTTCTTATTTAGACAAAGGAGGGAGATGTAGTGGGTAGCCATTCCAGCATTGACGTGGATATACCACCCCCTTGGAGGCTTTGGTAACTGTCACGCCTACAAGGCAGAGCCAGATGGGGGAGCTCTCTTGGTTCCTAGACCCTGGACGCTGCAGGGAGACCAAGCAGAGTTCTCCAGAGAACACCACCAGACTGTGATACACCTTTCTCAGACCCTGTTAGCTATCCCTTCACTTGTAAGTTACCCCACAAAATAAACCTTCCTTTTAACTATGTGGAGTTGCCTTAATAATTTCACCAATAATCCATTGACACTACAATGGCCACAGGTGGTGGCCCACATTTCCGGTATTCCTGTGGCCTTGGTGGCAGTATGAGTCATGGATGTCAACATAGACCCCAGATGTAGTAGACAGATATAGCCTTAGGCAGTAGCCCAGACCTGGATATCAATCAGGTCCTGGATGGCAAGCAGGCTGCCAACATCAGCCCATTCCTCACCGCCCTCGCTTCTTCAGAACCGCCTCTTACCACAGCACAGGGACCGTTTCACCTCTCCCTCTCTCTGACTTCACCACCATACACTTGCTCATCATATTGACACCCAGTGGCTGGTGCCTGTGGATGCTTCAGGAAGCCCTGCCTGTGAGGACCCAGGCTACCTGGTGATTGTTTTTCACCTGCCTGAGCCACATGGCATCAGGAAACCTTAAACATAAGGGTTTTTAAAAGGGAAAAGCCTGTGTGCCTAGGCTCATCCCCGTTTTCTCTGTTTTCATGTATATTTGTGTATGCATGTTCACTTGTGTAGGGAAGCATGCATGCATGCAGGTGCATGTGTGTGTAGAGATCTGAAGCTGGTGTCCAGAGTGTTTGATTGCTCTTCTACTTGTTCTCTGAAGCAGGGCCTCAAACTCAGAGATCACCAATCAAGCTAGGCTGACTTGCTGTGGTCTGGGCTGAGATCTCCCAGGGATCTATCTCAATCAGTGACCCCCACAAGAGAGGCTAAATGTTAAAATCAGCAAATCAAAATAAAGTCTTGTGCTGTAGTGGAGGAGAGATGTCATGTGCCTGTTTCTGGATATTTCAAAGGTTGCTGGAATGGATTTCCAATAACTAGATCTCAATTTCCAATAGCTAGCTTTCTGAGGCTAGAATTACGAGGTAGTCAGCTTGTCCATCCTACATTTAAATTAGTTCTGGGATCTGATTGAGGTGTTTCTGCTTGCATGGCAAGTGTTTTAACTATTGCATCATTTCTTCAGCCCTACTCTTTTCCATAATGATGGGTTTATGTGGCTGAGAACTGTGTACATCAGGAAAATGTAACCAAGGTAACTAGCAAATCCAGATCTATGGAAAGGATAAAAATTCTGTCCATTCTGGCTAGGCTACGGGAGCTGGAATGAGTGCTGAAAGATACCAAGAGGCATATTGTTTGTTAATGTCTGTGTCCACGGAATGCTCAATGAACTACACACTGTTCATGCTAAGAGCTTCCCAGCTGTGCCCTCACTCTGTTTCTCAACTGCTGCTGCTCTGTGTCTTTAAAACACCACAGTTTACAAAGACAACAGTGAGGCTTGGATCCATTAGGCAGCTGACCCATGCAATAAAGCTAATAGGATATGAAATGAGGACTGAAATCTCCATCTGATTGAAGCAACAGCTATGCTCAGACAGAACATCCCAGCATCTGCTCATCAGGAAGCAGGCCACTGTCCATCATGCCAACTTTTCATCAAACCCACAACCTTTGGTCACAAGTCTCAGGAAATTGCTGGCCACCCTCTCTTACTCGTCTTCCAGAATGAATTTCCTTGCAAACGAAAAAATGGAAATGACACCAATGGGTGAGAATGGATGGATGGATAGGGATTTCCAGATGGAGGAGGGAAATGCTGAAAAGATGGCTTGTATCCATAAATCAGCAGATATGTCATGGCTCCTGGTGACAGACACCCATTTGTCCCATAGCCAAATTGTGTGCTTTGGCTTGGCAGAGCTGGAGCTGCAGCCAAGCTGTCTACTACTCAATCAGTGACCCCCACAAGAGGGGCTAAATGACAAAATCAGCAAATCAAAATGAAATCTCATGCTGTAGTGGAGGAGAGATGTCATGTGCTTGTTTCTGGATATTTCAGAGGTTATTGGAATGAATTTCCAATGACTAGAAGGGCCAGAGGGACGACTTCCTTAATTTGTGAACATAAAGTCTGTTTGTCCTTTTGCTAAGGAGTAATCATAGCCAGGACAGAAGGAATCATTATGGGACAATCATTCAACTACTATTAAAGATGAAAGTGAAGCATAAGAGTGAGCCCCCCAATTTTGTAATATTTAAGCTAGACAGTAAAATCTAATGCCTTTATTTTAAGCTGTTTTTATCTTGTTACTAATTCAGATAGGCCAGTGGATCTTTTGGAATGCCTTGCTTTTTAATGTAAATTTAAACCATAAAACTTGAAACAGTGTAATAAAATAATAAAGCTTTCTGAAGGTACAAACCTAAGATAATGTGAAATTCCCATGTTGCCATGGCAGGAACCAGATGACATACTTAGCCTATGAGAAAGAACCATGTCTAAAGGTACCTATTCCTCTCCAGAGGAAGAGGCATGAAGCAAGGGAGATGGTATTGGGTCCCTGAGATTGCTCCTGGGTGACCTGATAAGAGTAAGGTCTTTCCTGCTGATTTAGAGATTGTGCCTGGGATTAGCTGCCTCTTCCACCATGATTTCTCGTAAATCCTGGAAGCGTGAGGGTGAGGAAACATGGTGAGGTAGTCAGTGGACGTAGACTTCCCCATGGTACAGGAAACCTGGTGAGGTGGTCAGTGGACACAGACTTCCCCATGGTACAGAGCAAAGTCCAGCAGGCGCTAGGACAGTCATGTGAAAAAAGAATATATCCCACTCCCGAATTAAACCAAAGGGAGAGACAAGTCACACAATTTCAGCCTGCTATGGCAGGGTACACTGTAAACGATGCTTGTGTTATCACGCGGCATCCACCAAAAGAGCCACCAAAGAGCTCCCAAACCGATTTCTGGATTGCTCTTGAACTGTCAACTTAGAATTAGAAAATGCTTCCAGGAAACACACCTTCCAGTATATTCAATCTTCCCAATTCCTTTTCACTCAAATAGTGATCTGGATTGAAGTCTCTAGCATTTAAGCCACAGATAACAGACTACAGAAAGAATTCCAATTTACTTTCCTTCATTTAGTTTCTGTGCTTGAAACGGCACAAAATTAGGATTCTAAAAGCACAATTATATTTTCATTTTGAGGAATGAGGCATTTATTGAGCTATGCAGCTTTCCTTTGTCCTGGAATTGACCAGTATTCCAAGATATTAATTGGAACAGAGTAAACAACTTCGTTGGATGTAGTCTACAATATACCCCCAGCTTCCAGCATAATGTCTGGCTCTTAGATTATGTGATAAATATTTTTTTTTCAGTGTTGGGATTTGACCCCAGGGTCTCACTCATACTGGGCAAGCACTCTACACTGAGCAATATCCCCAACCTTAAATATTTTCTAAACAAACAAAAATTTATTTAAGATGGTATACCAACTTATAACAACATTGTACATTTTAGTTTTAATAAAAGATGACAGAATTGCAATACATGGAATTATGAATATCAGCTTCCCCTCCCCACTACAACAGGGGGTAAGTGGCATGAAATAGTCAAGACCAGTACTTGAGCTATGGGCCAGTCACTTTGATGGTTCCTGTAAGAATAGTCATTGTCAATTGAAAGCATTTTCCAATAAGACCCAAAGAAAAATAATTCCAGATTTCTGACTATACAGAAAACCTGAATTTCTGACCAAGCTAGGCATAAGTATCATCATGGAGGTAGGCTCACTCTGTGTAGCCATCTTATTTATATAGCATCCATCTTGGCAGTCTCAAAGTTCAGCCTCACATTGGTTGGAGATTTTATAGGATCCAGCCTGCATTAGTTGTCAGAAACAAAGAACATACACAGTAAAAAAGGATAGAATGAACCTCTGCCTCATCAGAGTGTGCTTTGATTGAAGTCTAGAGTCTGGCATCTGGGATATTTTTAATCCAGAATCTATGTGCTTGATATTCATTAAGGAGGAATCTCTGTCTCACTATCTGTCTCTATGTTTCTGTCTCCTTCTCTCTCTCTCTCTCTCTCTCTCTCTCTCTCTCTCTCTCTCTCTCTCTCTCTCTCTCTCTCTCTCCCATAATTTCCTCAGTATATAAACCTCATCTCCTCTGTCCCTGTGTAGTGATGTCATCACGGCTTGCAGAAGCTGGAGACATGGGTACCAGCCACTACCTCCACAGCCACTGCTGATTTATCTCTGTAACTTGTCTGCTTGGATCTTGGGCTGAGAAGGAGTGATGTTACTGGATAACCTTTCCCTGGATACCTCTTTAATTTTGTATGTGTTTATCCAGGGTTTGTTCAGCTGAGCAGCTTGCAAGCCTAGGAACTCACATAACTTCCTAAACGCTGTGTGTTCCCAGGAAGGGAGCCCAGGGATGCTCATCAGTGCAGAGCTGAACTTCTTAACCTTGCTCACCATGAAGCCATTTATAGATTTAGATAGCCAGAAGGGGACCCACCTCATCCATCTGTCTTAGTTTGGGCTTCTATTGCTGTGAAGAGACATGATGACTACGGCAACTCTTATAAAGGAAAACACTTGATAAAGTGACTTACAGTTTGAGAGGTTTAGTCCATTATTACTGTGGTGGGACATGGCGGTATGCAGGCAGACAGTGGTTCTGGAGAAGGAATTGAGGATCCTACATCTTCACCTGTAGGTAACAGGAAGGAGTCTAAGACACTAGGTGTGACTTGAGCATATATGAGATCTCAAATCCCACCCTCACTTTCTACAACAAGACCACACCTACTCCAACAAAGCCATACTTCCTAATAGTGCCACTCCCTATGAGCTTATGGGGGCAATTACATTCAAACTACCATACTACCCAAGAAATCATACAACCTTTTCCACCCTGGCAAGCCTCTCTGTTTTAAGGTAAATTGCTGCAAACTATTAATTTTGTAAAAATGCTTTCAATTGTGTTATAAACCATGGTCCATTTCTTTATGATTAATTCAAAACCTTCCAGGTAACAGTTTGATCACTGGTTTGATTCTTTTTCTTCTATTCTTCTCTTCCAGTACAACCTCTGTGCCCTGTTTCTAACTTAACAGTTTCCAGCTGTGTATCATTTGGTTATGATCCTACCCCAGCCTTTTCTGTAATGTTCAGCTGGACTCTTTCCAGGTCCCAGATGAGCTATTTATTTATGCTGCAGCATCTGGGCTTTGATATAGCTCAGTCACTGCAACAATGCAAACTTGTGGAAGAGCTGACTGACAGCTGGCTGGCAGGCTGCATCATCCTGGAAGCCAGAGAGGCATTTCAAAGGAGGATGAGGCAGACAAAGGAATGGATGTGAGGAGCAGTGGGGACCCAGCTGAAGCAGAAACTGTGGGGTTTTATGGCTGTGTATGAGTGCAATAACATGGGAGGCTGAGTATCGAGTTGCTTTATAAGCAGGGTGCTGGTGCTGCAGAATTCAAATAACTCATTAGTCTCCATTTGTACACCAGAAATGGAGGTATCAGTGAAAGAAGAGGTGGCAGTCTTCGGTGATGGAGCTGTGAGTGTCAGGGTCAGACACTTAGGAGCTATGGGAGACTAGGAGACAAAAGTCCTGGTTCTGATTTCAGCTTTCTACTTGTTCTTTCTGTGAGATCAGTTAAACTGTGTTTGTAGGCTTCTGTATCCTTCTCATGAAATAGAAAGAGTGTAATGATTTGTAGTTTTTCAATCTGTTCTTTTAACACTTCAAATAAAAGCCAAAGTAGAATCCTTAAATGGAAATGTTGAGTAGGCGTGTATGTGCACTCAACACTATTGTGAGCAGTAGTGTTAACTTCCATTCCATCTCATACTCTGCCATTGAAGAGTCTAAGGGAGGTATAGATGTGAGAAGTGTGCATCTCCTCCATTCAGTCATCCTGACTTCAAGAGTCAGAGAACAAACCTCGTCTGACCTTTGCTCTTGTCCCTTCCATATCTCTGATTGGTAGTTGGGGTTAACCCCCTCTTCCTTTTGGCTTCCTGAATACTTTGCCAGTCACTCTGCTCCATTCTGTCTGAATAAGGCACTCAGGATAAGGACCTTCTGGGTCTTAGGCAAGCCCCAGTGATGAGGGCAAATGTATGTAGCAGTGTAGGCCACCCTTTGGCCATTTGGAAAACTTTTGTAGAACACAGAGGATTTCTTAGAACATAGTTTGAGAAGCAATCAAACAAGGTACATTCACCACACCAAATATCTGAGCTCTACAAAACATCTCAGAGAAGCATGTTCTTTATGTAACTAAAATTCTAAATGAGGGAGGAGAACCTCTGTAGATTCTCTCTGTAGATCACCCTCTGCTATCTGGATTGCCTAGCACCAATGGAATCTCTCTAGTCAGAAGAAAGCTTTCTTGAAGAACAGTTCACAACTCCTAGAATGTACCTGTCTTCAGGCCACAAACCTTTGTCTCTGGTGGTGGAATGTTAAACCATTTTAAGCATATGGATAAAGGAAATTTTCTGGATCTGAAAAAAATCTCCATTTATAAAAATGGCTTCTTATACACAATCCCAGGTGGCCTGGAGGCGAGAGTCGTACCATGAGGGAACACCCCAATCACCTTGACTCTCTGTGGTAATTATAGTGACAAGAGACCACTACTTTCCAGTAATGCCAATAAGCACAAGGTTCAGAGCCATGGTAGAGTATGGGGTGACTCTCAAATACCTGCTGTGTGGATGTCAGGTCTTATCATTAAGTTGATTGGCCAATGAGTGAGTGAGCAGAAGTGATACACATCACATCTCAATCAATGCTCTAAAAGCCCATGTGAAGCCCCATTATCTCATTCTTTCTCTTACACTAACAAGTGAAAAGATTTCGATGTTGGTGAGCCACATGGTGGCTGCTTCTTCAGCCAGGCTCTCAGAACGATGATGCAGAAGAGATGAGTGAATTTTGAGATCTGAAGCACAATTAGGAATACAGTTTTGTTGTTATTGCCTCAGCATACTTGAATTGTTTCTTATTGGTTAGGAGTCACATGGACCTAGGCTTGAATTTCAGACAATGGCTTTTCTCATTCTTGATATGAGGGCGATAATGACACTTACCTCTTTGGATAACTGAGAGATTGCATCCAAGTAGACTGCTTGGTGTAGGACTTAGAAAACACTCATTAAAGTCTAGCTATTGTTATGTTTAGATTTAAGGCTCAGGAATAAAAAGCCATGGGCATGTATAAGAGGGAGGTACACAATCACGAAGCATGATAATGAATCAAACACCTTTGAACACTTCTTTTTAAAAAATAATACTTCAAATTGTAATTACATGTTTGTACACACACATATATAACAATTAATATAAAAGAAAAAGCGGCTCTCATCTGGGGGGGGCGGTCATAGGAGGTACTGGAGGGAAAGTACCTGGAGGGCATGTAAAGGAAAGGGAGGAGAAGTGATATAACTGTGTTTCTTTCCAAGACAGGGTTCCCAGAGGTTCTCTGTGTAGCCCTTGCTGTCCTGGAACTCACTCTGTAGACCAGTGTGGCCTTGAACTCAGAGTTCTACTTGCCTCTGCCTCCTGAGTGCTGGGATTAAAGGTGTGCACTACCATGCCTGACCGCATGATAATATTATATTTCAATTTAAAACATTTTAAAAATTGGTAACAGTAATAATACTTCCTTATGTTAGGCAGAATATCACTCTCAAGATGTCCAAACTCTAAACTCCAGAATCTGCCAACTTGTTACCTTATAGAAAGAACCTAAGAGACTTCACAAATGTGGTGAAGGATTTCAGAGTGGAAGAATGTTCTGCTGATCTAAGTGGGCTCCATGCAACCACAAGAACCCTTATGAGTGAGAGGAGAGTCCCAGCCAGAGACTGTGTTGAATGAAAAGACGTGAGGAGTGGTACAGTTCCTGGCTAGAAGAGCCAAAACCTGCAGTGAGCCTGTGGAAGGAGAAGCCGCCCAGGAGGTGGATTAGGACTGTGACCCAGTGCAACCGATTTGGACCTCTAACCTCTAGAACTGTGAAACAATGAGTTGATCTTGTTTAAAATGATCAAATTCGTGGCAGTTTGTTTCAGCAGCGGTAGAGAACTAGATCCTGTCCCATTTTTCTTTTCTTATTTCAGCACTGTAGCATCTTTTCTGCATGTAGCCTCACTTTTTCTGAGTTGAAAATTATAGAGTCCTGGACTGGATTGCTTAGGAACTGGTGCACATGGATCTGAGTTAGCCTCCTAGCTGTGGCCACCCTTTTCTGACAACCCCTGTCCCACATGATTCTACATACAGAGTCTTATGAGCATAAAAGGGATTTTCTTTTTTGAAACAATATTTTGCTATGTTAAGGACGTGTATAAATTATGGGATGACTGACCATGATATTTTCCTGCTGCTGTTGAATGGTAACATAAGACCAGGTGGCCAGGCCCTTAGATGAACCTGAATTATGCCAGCATTGTCCTTAACATACTTTTTCTCCCCAGGAAACTCTGATGGTAAATGAGTTCTTTCATCATCCAGAGAATGTCACATAAACTCTCTTGATGGTAAAACAAAATCATTTACTATAATAACACTTTGGACATATGGAGTCATTTGTTATAAAAATTGTTGGTTCCTCAAATCCGTTTTGATAATAAATGTGGAGATGTGATTGTTGTTGCTTGCTTTTAAGACACTTTTGTTTTAGTTTTTAATTGGTTTGAGGGATAGAAGGCAAGAAACAGGAGAGATGTCATGTCTTCCCAGAGGCACTTTGTTACACGGCTGCTCTGCTTTCTCTGTGTGCTGGGAAGGGTGCCTAGGGACTCCAGGAGTATCTAATGTTCATAAATCTGCAGAAGGCAGCTGGTGTCCACCATCATTTCCAGGACTGTCCCTGCTGCAGTGGGTTCCTCCAGCAGGATGCAGGGGCTTTGAGTTAAGACAACATGTCATTGAACGAAGCATTAAGCATCCTCTTTTCTCAAGTAAGTATAAATCATGCACTTAATCATACAGTCACAAAATGGCATCAAAGCAGCAATTCTACTGCTTAATTTGCTCATTTTTCCTGAAAACGTAGAATTAATGCATGGGAGGAGCGTTCTCTACATGTTAGTTCCAGAAAGATCTTTATCTTTTCTTATTTTGAGCTTGTGTTCCTAGAACTTTCCCCAACTTAGATATGTTAGAGCTCAGAGCTAGCAGCTTCCTGCATCTCAGAGGAGTTTTCCAACTCTGAGGAGCAGTCCTAGAGAAAACTGTCTACTTATGATGTTTCCAGTACTTGCATTTTCCATCTGTGGCACCTGTAAATCCTGGTCTCAATATTGGTCTCAGTGTTCTTGGGTTAGAGTCCTGCTGTTGCATTTCAATCCAGATCCTGAGGGGGGAGCTCTCACTTTACTGCCACATCATTCATTTGTGTTTAATATTTTGTCTAAATATGGTTAGAGTCACTTTCAGCGAGACATTGTATGATTTAGTTCTGAATCATGCCTAAGATCAGGTGGAGCTTGCTTTTTCCAAGGAAGATAAAGCGTGAAGCTTGCTAGTCTTCATTATGAAAAATGCCAGCTGGCTGGTATCCTAATTGTCTTAATCTGTGAATCAGAGGGGCCATATGGCCCACCCGATCAATTATACAGGTATTGATTAAGTTTAGGAAGAAAAAATGTACCAAAAGAGGCATCATCAGTCACTCAGGCTGCCACTTATGTCTGGAGCCTGTTAGGCTCTGTAAACATTTGCAGATGTGGCTAGGATAGTTAAGTGGATGGATGTTGTTTAGCTATCTTGAAAAGCTTTCATATTGTGGGGCAGAGAAAATGTTTGTGGAGTCCACATTATCCATGGTAAGAAACCAGGGGTAATGTGGAATCTCATGTGTGAAATACAAACATTGAAATTAGTGATCATCTTTGAAGTTAAAAATAGAAAATGATAGAACCTTTGTTTGACAATAAATAATAATATTAATAATAATCCTTCCTTCTACAAACTGTCCTTCAGATACCACTAAATCCTCATCCAAGGCAGACCCCCAAGGCAGATCCCAGCTGTGACTCCAGCACAGCATTTGCTTTCTAAGGCAGCATTAGAGTGATAGGACCAAGAATCTCTTCTTTCAAGTAATTTAAATAATAATATACAGGCATATGTTTGTGATTTCATGTGAAATTTCAGAAGGGTGTGGAATAGGGTTGAAAAGAGGCGTCCATAAGCTGAACTGTTTTGTTTGGTCCTTACTGGATTTTACTTAGGAGGAAGTTCTCAGGAAAATGAGGATTTCTCTATGGCAATAGTCACATGGGATTGAGTGGCACCTGCCAGCTTGAGAGAGGGCATCCCTAGACCCACAACTTCCTAAGGCCATGTGATAAGCTGTGTTCTGCCTCTCTGGCCCTGGCCCTGGCGACCACCTCTGATGCCGTAGAGAAGCCCGAAGGAGCTCTGATAGGAAGGTGAAGTTTTAACTTCACTGGGATTCAGTCTTTTTCTTTTCTTTTTTCTTTTTCTTTATTATTATTATTATTTTTTTGGTTTGTTTTTTCGAGACAAGGTTTCTCTGTGTAGTTTTGGTGCTTGTCCTGGATCTCATGCTGTAGACCAGGCTGGCCTTGAACTCACAGAGATTCTCCTGCCTCTGCCTCCTGAGTGCTGGGATTAAAAGCGTGTGCCACCACTGCCCAGCTAGGATTCAGTCTTAATGTGAGTGAGGAGGCCCGGGTGCAAAAACAGTTTTTAAAACAACAGAAATAACTTCTTTAGACATAATTTTGTGGAGAGAGCAAAAAAGAAAAGTGAGGGGTAGCAGAAGAAAGAAAAAAGAAAGTTCTGTGCCCCCCCACCGCCCTCCCTCCTGCAGCCCTAGTCCATTCCTTGTGTGATGTTGTTTACCACAGACAATACTAGGAGAAAAACCATCATAGACGAAGTGCGTAACTAGTGCCTGTATTTTAGTCATTCTGGATTTGGATCTGAACCGCTACGGAGCTGCTTTTACAGAATGCTGTCTTGCTTCCCAGTCTATAATTCTGGAGCTTGCAGGATATGGGCCATGGAGTGGGAAATTGTTAGAATCTCACTGGGGATTCTAACATTCCTTACAGAAAATGTGTAAGAAGCCATTCTTGCCAGCCCCTCCCCCCAATAATACAAACATTATAAATGTTACTACACATTGATTTCTCTTTCTATGAGTGCATGAAGGGTCAGAATTAAATCCGTGGCCTATCACTAGGAAGAATATGAGCACCAATGGAATAAAAGGCATTTGGGTTCTTCACCATGTTGTATTTATTCTGGATTTCCAAGAATTCTTGAATTTCCTTTGTCCTTTGCTTACCTATTAACTTTTAAGTGCTTTAAAAACATGTCTTACTACAGCAGGTATTATACTTCAGAATGAATTACCAAAATGGGTGTTCTAAAAGTCAAGGAGTACCTTAAATTAAATTAACCCAAATAAAATAAAGTGGAATGATGAACTCCAAGCTTAATTGCAACATAGAATATTTAACCCCAAGATGCTTGCCCATTAATTAAAATTCAGCACAATTGTGTCATTGCTCATTCTTCCATGTCTTTGATGTAAATTCCTAGTTCATTAGGGTTAGGGTGAAGTCTTCTGATTGGCTGCTTCACCTTCATAATTTCCAAGCTGGTGTATAAAATGGGATGGGTTATCAAATGGGCTTCATTCCCAGTCCTGGTTCCATGACCTAACTCCATTCAGGTTCAGGTCATTCTCTGCAGCAATATGCTTCCTTCTTTACTTTCAAGACCAGGTATGACTCATGAAAGATTTTTGCATATACGGGCCAGAGGTGACTTCAGTATCTGTGTCTAGACTACTCTTCGTCAAAAATTTCCTGGAATAGCCCAAGACATCCCAGGTTCAGCTCCCAATGGAATATTTTCCTCCTATCAACCTTTCTAGTGAAGATGTTATAACTTCACTTTCTTTTATCTTGTAACACATTTCTGTACTACTAATTGATGTGTTGTAGTTGGGAAATGTCTTAGTTACCATACTGTTATTGTGAAGGACCACTATGAACAAGGCAACTTATAAAAGGAAACTTTTTTTTTTTTTTTTTTTTGGTTTTTCTAGACAGGGTTTCTCTGTGTAGATTGGATCCTGTGCTGGAATTCACTCTGTAGCCCAGGCTGGCCTCGAACTCACAGAGATCCAACTGTCTCTGCCTCCCGAGTGCTGGGATTAAAGGCGTGTTCCACCACCGCCCAGCAAAAGGAAACCATTAACTGGTTGTTTGCTTACAGTTTCAGAGGGCTACTCCATAATCATCATGATAGGATGTGGCAGAAGGCATTCAGACATGGTGCTGGAGGAGTAGCAAAAAGCTTACATCCTGATCTGGATGAGAGAGAGAGAGAGAGAGAGAGAGAGAGAGAGAGAGAGAGAGAGAGACAGAGACAGAGACAGAGACAGAGACAGAAAAACTGGACTGGGCTTGTGAGACCTCAAAGCTCAAAACTCACTCCAAATGACAGATCTCCAGCAAGGTCACAGCTCCTAACAGTTACGTCAACTGGGGACCAATCATTCATATGAGCCTATGGGGCCTATTCTCATTCAAGCCACCACATGGGTGCATAGAGTAATAAAGATATAGTATTTAGTACTATGATCCCAGCAAACACTTCTGAGCAGCATAAAAGGAGATGTTAAGGAAGAAAAAGAACCATGTCCCACTGTTTTTGCTACAGACAACACAGAGCATTGTTGACTAAGAACAACTTTATTTTTGCCTAGAGACAAATCTTGCCTAGATAACTTAACTTGGGAAGAATTCAAGTACATGATAAATTAGAAAATCATTCACTAAAAGCAATAACCATGCTGGGCCTGATAGTTCAGCCCTTAATCCCAGTTGTTCTGAAGGATGATGCAGGATCACAAGTTCAAGACCTGCCTGGATGACAGAACAAGTTCAAGGCTATTTTGGGCAACTTAGTGAGGCTCCTTATTTCCAGGTATAAAGTAAAAATAAAAGGACAAGTGATACCAATCAGTAGCAGAGTGCTTAGCTAGCATGCACAAGGCCTGGGGATAATCCCTAATACCAATAAATAAATAAATTTCGCTCAGTAAATGGGGCCTCTGTGCCGACACATCTAAATTCAGTCTATACCCTAGGCAAGATTTGTCTCCAGGCAGATAGGAAGTTCAATGTGCACTCACATGCACATGTGCACGCTCTTGAGACCCCCACCCCCGACTCCCAGTCACTGAACCATCTCTTTAAGACTTCTTTGAATATTTTTCTGCTATTGTAAAATTATGAATAAATTAGATACTGGGCATGGTCTAGATGATAACATTGTAGTCAGCAAGTATTTCATAATTTCAAGATTTATACAATGTTGTTGAACTTAAGTTGGTGATTCAAGTGACTCAGATAGATATAACCCACTTAATCATTTGGGATAGTCTCTGTTTTATTTCTCTGTATCACCCAGGGACTAAGAATTATCCATCATCACTAATGTAAATGTAATTGCTCTGTGTCCCCTGTCTTTGCTGGTCTCTGCTGGGTTTATCTGGAGCTGCTGGTCTTTGAAATTGGCTTCTACTTCCAAGTGTACAGTTATGAGACATACCCCCCAGAGAGTTCTTTATCATCCTTTATTCCAAGCCATCTGTGGCTAGATTGCAAGACCAAGTTAGACTATCATAGCCAACCTTTGTGACTTTCTTATTTAAGGAATGCATGGCTGCTCTTCTGCTTCCTTTTGTGAGTCAGGCCATTTCAGAATATTCTTTATTGATTTACCTCATGTGTCTTATCATCTGTCTTTGGCTGTCCTTTATTGATAGGAAGCCCTCAGGTAGAATTTGTCTGAGCTCCACTTGTTGAGAGTGATTTCTCCTTAATCTCATATCTCTACCTTTCTGAGGAAATGGGGAGTCTTTGTCAACTCCTCAAAGGTTTGGACTTCTGGAGGGCCATTGTGTGAATTCCTTTCTCAAGATTCTATTCCAGTTCTTCAGCCTCTGGATCTCCTCCAAGCTCTTTAATCACAGATCAGATAAAGGTATGTTCTCTTTGTGTGGTGGAGAAATGACCAGTACTCCACAACATACTTTTCTTCTATGGTTTATCTTACAAATTCTATGTGTTTGCTGCTCAGGAGGATGATTTATGATTTACCATATATACACATATACATATTGTCCCAGTTAAAGGTTACTACTGCTGTAATGAAACACCATGACCAAAAGCAAGTTGGGGAAGAAAAGGTTTATTTGACATTTTAGTCCATCACTGAAGGAATTCAGGACAGGAACTCAAGCAGGGCTCCAACATGGAGGCAGGTCATGGAGGGGTGCTGCTTACTGGCTTGCTCCACATGGCTTGCTCAGCTGCTTTTTTCTTTTTTACATATTCTTCTTTCATACAATACATCTTCCACAGCCTCCTCTCCCTCCACCCCTCACAACACTGCCTCCCCTCTCCTCCAGATCCACTGCTCATCTGTTTGTCTTCAGAAAAGAGTAGGCCTCCCAGGATATAAACTGAACACGGCATAACTAGATGCAATAAGCATAGGCATAATGTCAAGGCTGGACGAGGCAACCCAGTAGGAGGAAAAGGGTCTTACGAGCAGTCAACCTGCTTCCTATAAAACCTAGGACCACCAGCCCAGGGATGGCATCACCCACAATGGTCTGGTCTCTCCCTCTATAGATCTCTATTTAAGAAAATGCCCTGCAGCTTGATCTTATGGAAGCATTTTCTCAACTGAGGTTCCCTTCTTTCAAATGACTCTAACTTGTATCAAGTTGACATAAAACTAGGCAGCACCCCCTCCACACACATATATTATTTTTGGCATAATAGCATTGAAACATATAAATATACACACATACATAATAATATGTATATATACATATAAATATACATATATTTGTATATGCATATATATGTATATGTGTGTTTATATGTTTCAATGCTATTATGCCTTTGTTTCTCAGGATACATTTTGGAATTAAAAGTGATAAATTTAATTTAAAAATCTTTTTCTGGAATCTTAAGTATTTTCCTTTTTCTAGCCTAGAGATCTTTTTTAAGCAGTGTTGGTATTTCAGAATAAAAAGGAATTCCAAGAAGGAAAAACACATGTGGAAATACTTTAAAATATTCTATGGCTGCTTATATGAATGAACTGAGATGACTTAGGTGGTCTACTGTGGAATTGTAGCTTTGGGGCCTCTGAAGACGCTAAGCACATTTTTCAAGATGTTAAGTTCAGATAGTCTGGACATTTACCATAAGAGGTTAAGCTTTTCTCTCCTTCTTTCATTGGCTTTGAAAATATTCCCTTGACACTGCTTTCTTTTCCATGCCTTTCTAGAAGCTGAAGATGGAGTTAGTTGGTAAAATTCCACACAGCATGCAGTACTCACTGCCATCTAATGGGGCTTGAAGTGTTTCCTTGGGGAAGAAAAGAAAAGTTCCATTGCTAAAAATGTCAAGTCTGGGATCCTGAGACCCTGCTAGAGAGACTGTGGGAAATGTCGTTCCCTTGGCTGGGGAACAGACTGGGTAGCTGGGATGTCCTTTTCCAAGTTCATTAGTTTCTATGATTTGAGGAAAACTGACCTTAAAAGAAACAGAAGGAACCAGACTTTCAAACAAAAGCAAAGCCTAACTATAACAATTTGACTTGTTTTTAAGTTTGCCAAGAATAAAATGCCACAATAAAAAGAATCGCATGCTCACATTATTATGGACTAAGTCCTTACATATTAGGAAGAAGTTACAACATCCTTAGATCCCTTGAGTACAAGATAAGCTTATGTTTATCTAATAATAGTCACAGAATGCTTAGGACAAGCAGAGTAGAAACTGAAGGGCTGTATTCCCACCACTGGCTGTCGAAACTAAACTTATTCATGTTGAGTACTGCAAGGTCAAATATGTTAACACACCCTTTGACAAATCCTATTATTGTATATGTTGTGTAGATGTTAACATATGCATAATAAATATATATGTATGCATATATAACTGTATAATTATGTATGTATAACTTTGAAAATACTTACTAGAGAGGAAAAGAACAATTAGGGTTCTGGAGCAATTAGTCTTTCAAGCTACAGTTTGATATCATGGGCCACTAGGGAAGAGCATGATGCTGGAGTTGAAATGACTTTGTGAAAACCACTTGCTGGCTTTGTAACCTTAGGGAAGCTGCTGAAACACTTTTTGTAGCAGTAACCTCAACTTCCAATGAGAGCAGTAATTGCTTCTGCCCCTTAGGGTGTCTACAGGGATTAAATGAGTTAAGATGTAGCATTGTTTAAAGTAATGTGAGCTTTCATCATAATTACTAGTATGTGCTAGGCTCCATGCTAGGTGCTCTGAGGGATAAAATTAAAATGATACACAGTCCCCTTTACACAGTTAAGCTTCATTCATATAAGCTTTGATATTAATACCCGGGAAGAAAACCAGTTCATCGCCACAAACCAGCCTTTTAAATGCAAAAGCTGCAGGGACCAGGCGATCCAGACCAGAAGAGTATTTCTGTAAAGAGTGTTAGTCTCTTACTTGTCTCTACTTACGTGATACATATCTATTTGACAGGACAAGACAAAAGGCTCAAGGCAGATTTCACACTAAACTGTGTTTGCAGTGACCCGGCCACTGTTAATCCTGCAGTGGCTTTAGCCTCTGGTGAATTATATACTGTAGATACTGTAGCTGGATTAAGACTTTTGACATCAGAGATGCCTTAAGCCTCGAGTGCTCAGAGAAGTGCCCCAATTTGTAGAGGGATACAGGCCGCTTCAGCTTACTTTTTATTTATTAGAGGTTTATAGAGTTCCAGACGATGATTATCCGGTTTAAGAAGTAATTCTATGATAGAACTGGGAAAAAGAGTGTGTGCCTAAGAGCTGAACAAAAGGTACAGTGAGCTAGTGCCCGGTGAGATTCAGGTCAGGACTGCTTACTGTAGTCTGAGCTGACTAGAAGATGTGGAAGCAGTGGTTAGGAAAGGCCTTCAACAAGGATTTAAGATGATCGCTGGACTAATTAATCCCCATTAGTCAAATAGAAATCCTTTCAACTTACGTTTCTCATCTGTCACTCCAGATTTTCACTTACACATTGTTCCTGAGTGGTACTTCATAACAAAAGACAAATTTCTGGCCAAATGTTGAGTTTAATACGTTCCCACAGGTTGACTTGAGAATATAGCTTTTGCCAATAGCTTCGCTTCTGTGAAGGGGAGTATTTTGAATTTAAGACACCAGTTATAAACTTTAAAAAAAATCTGCTTTACTTGATTCTTCCAATCTATAATGATTAAGTGCTATTTGTACGCAGAAACTGAAGATACAGTGAACTAAGACCCTTGTATTAGCATTCAGGCATCTGTACTGGCCGCCCTTAGGGTCCTGACAGGAACATCCTCAGCAGATCCGAGCACCCCCTGTGTGCATTTGCCGTGTTCCCTTATAAAAGGCAGGCCCTGCCTGGCTCTCTTTCTCTCCTTCGCTCTCATCCCCTTCTCTGCCCCTTCTTTCCCCTCCCCTCAATAAGTGCCCATGTGGGCACTGTTGTATGGTGTGGCTCCTTCCCGCTATTTTAAAAAGAATACCCTCCGTCCATGGAGATGACATTCTGGAGAGGAGACAGATAATAAACCGTGGGGCTCGGAACTGACGCAGCTCTGCAAGCTTCACCACTTGAATTCAATCCCTGGAATGCACATAAACACAAACAAACAAACAACAACAACATCAAACAGTGCAGTGGCCTGTGCTGCATCTGTGACCTCTGTACTCCTGTGGTGGGGTGGGAGGCAGACACAGGAGAGACGCCCAGAAGCTCTGGCCAGCTAGCGTGGGGTACACAGAGCAGCGAAAACAAGAAGGAAAGCCCAGACTCAACAGCGTGGAAGGAAAGAGCCTGCTCTCTCCAATTACCCTCTGACTTCCACACCTTCACTGTGTTATACTTAAACTAACACGCGCGCACACACGCATGCACACGCACACACATACCAAATAAATAAATGTATATGCTTTAAAGATTATATATAAAACACCCTAAACTATGGGCAGTATGTAGGACATTGATAGGTGCTATGGAAAACAAACAAACAATTAGAAATAGAAAGATTTGAGAATTTCAAATATGATGGCATTGAGAGTGAGAAATTTAAGTGAAAGGGGGCCCAGACCACATGTGGGGTAAGGAGCATTTTAAAGTAGTAGGAAGGACCAGCACAGAAGTTTTGAGCCTGGAGACCAGAGTGAAACCAGAGTCGTCGTACAGGGTAGCAGACAGACAGACAGAGGTGAGACTTGTGTTGGAGCTGGAGCCTTGCAGGCATCTGCCTGCCCTTTGGGAAACTTAGAACTCACCTGTATTGAGTTGGTTTAAACTAGGGCCTGTCTGTGTCAGAGTAATGCCCCCTTACCACATCTTCTACACTTGAATTTTTATGTGCATAAATGCCACCTGAGAACTTGTTAACATTTAGCTTCTGATCTGGTAGTTCTGCACCTTGAAGCAAGCTTCCAGATGTTGCCCAACTGCTGATCCACAAAGACACTGAATGATAAAAGCAAGGAAGGGTTGAACCCCTAGAGGCCTGTGGGCTCACTTCTCTGTTACTGCTGCAAGAGCTTTGCTGCATTTGGACCTGGAAGATCCACTCAGGTTTCTCTTCACACATCCATGCTGGCCATGGGTTCCCTCACTACTCGTGGTCCTGTAATCTGGCTATAGGATCTGGGACTCCTCCAGAAATGCCAGTCAGATTGGCTGCTTTTCTGCTGGCTGTGGAAAGTTCCCAGGGCCTCCTCACTGCTCCTAGAAACCCTCTGCCTCGGAATCTCACCCGGAAATCCTTCTACACTTCTAGAGTGATATTTTCATTTTACATGTGTCCTATTCCAATGACAGCAGCTTGGACTTGGGGCCTTTACTTCTGGCTCTGGACTGGGATCCACAGTGCAACTCTATGTAGGTCTGAGGCAGCTGGAGAACTTGGGCCCGGGCAGAAGAGTCTGGGGTCTGCTCACTGCCTTTCTTAGGAGCCAGCACAGTCACGTGCAAAGGGCCAACAGATCGTGATAGCATAGGTAATGCAGTCAGAGAAGCCACGGCCTCCTCTCTACCTGTGGAATCTCCAGAATGTTCCTTTGTCTCCTTCCCCCTCCTCGCCTCCTCCTCCTCTTCCTCCTCTTCACTAAGGACGGAACTTCCCACACACTATGCAAGTGTCTTACCACTGAATTGTCATGCCAGCCCTTCAGCTGCAGTTTTATCAAAAAGCTGGGAATAATAACAATACCTCCTTCATGAACAGAGATAATGCAAAAAAGTATTCAGCAAAGTGCCTTGTGTGTATGATTATACAATACTAGCTGCTCTTACTTCTTGTTCTTTCTAAATCATTCTAGATCAGCATTATGGCACCTGCCTACACATTCCCTAGAGTTAAGTTGCTGGGGCAAATCTCACAGTGGAATAATTATGTGATGAGACAGAAATGTTGATAACTGAAGAGGAAGAGTAGAAAACTGATGATGGTGACTGGTGGTAGTTATCTTCAAGATAACTTCAAGATAGCTGTGTCTTATGAGCCCCTGGGGACACGCTTGCGATCAATGGTAGGAGATGAATCAGCAAGACAACCAAGGTCAACTGCAGGTGGAAACTGACTTTCTAACAGCAAAAGAAGATTAAGGGGGTGCGGCGCGTGAGGGGTGGGCTGGTGCGCAGCCGCTGCAGCGGAGCCAATCACCGGGAGCAGCGGGTCCTGCCGTGTTGACGTCACGGTTGCCATGGAGAGGCCGGCTCGGTAGAGACCCTGGGCTGACGGAGCTTTGAAGCGGTGTCCGCCCGCACCATGAGCGGCCGGAGTAGGGGTCGAAGGTCTTCCCGCGCCAAAGGCCGGGGCAAAGGCCGGGCCAGAGCCCGGGTCCGTGCCGCCGAGGACGAGGCCTGGCGCGACGCGAAGTCTCCCCAGGACCCGCAGCTGGAGGAGGACGCCGCGGCCGCGCAGGTGCAGGCCGACGCTGCTTCCGGAGGCTCGGAACCAGCCGAGCGCGGGGACGATGCGGCCTGCCGCGTCCCGCTGGACTGCGGCCTGGCGATGCGGGCTCGGGCTGCAGACGAGCGCGGGCTGGGGGCCACTGACCCAGCCCTGGAATTGGCCGCATCCCTCGCCGAGCGCCTGGCCACCGACACCGGCTTCGTTGGAACCGTGGGAGCCTTGGCGAGGCTGCGACACCGCACCCGCGTTGGAAATCGGCGAGTTCCCGGGAGGAGGGCCCCAGACGCTCGGAGCGCCGCGGGGAGGAGACCTCAGGCCACAGTCAGTGGGAAGCCAAAGATGGGCTCTGTGGGGCCATGCTGCGGGGTCACTGTCCCAGGGGGGGAGGAAAGGAAGGTGGCAGAGAAGCATGCTGGGTCAGGGTCCTTCGCGATGATAGGCAGCATGGATACCCTGGAGACGGTCCAGCTAAAGCTGGAGACCATGAATGCACAGGCCGACAGGGCCTATCTCAGGCTCTCCCGCAAGTTCGGCCAGCTGCGCCTTCACCATTTAGAGCGCAGGAACCTCCTTATCGAGAGCATCCCCGGCTTCTGGGGGAAAGCTTTTGAGAACCATCCTCAGCTGTCATCTTTTCTGAATACCAAAGATAAGGAGGTATTGACCTACATGAACAGACTGGAGGTGGAAGAGCTTGGCCTCGCTAGATTGGGCCACAAAATCAAGTTCTACTTTGCCCCAAACCCCTATTTCCAAAATAAGGTGCTCGTCAAGGAATATGGATGTGGGCCCTCCGGTCAAGTGGTGTCTCGCTCAGCTCCAATCCAGTGGCTCCCAGGTCATGATCTACAGTCTCTAAGCAAGGAAAGCCCAGAAAATAATGGTAGCTTCTTTGGGTGGTTTTCAAATCACGGCTCTATTGAGTCTGACAAGATCCTTGAGATAATCAACGAGGACCTGTGGCCCAATCCTCTGCAGTACTACCTGGTCGATGAAGAAGCCCCTGGGGAGAAAGGCAAGGAAGAAAGGCCAGGCCCAGCAAAACAGCCCGTGGAGACGGCCGCACCTGGGGCGAAGCAGTCCAACTGATGCTGCATGGATCTCCCCACTACCTCCTGATGGACCTGTTAGGCTGCACGTGGGGCTGGTTGTCTGCCTTCTGTGGATGCCATCTTATGTACACGGCAGCCGCTTTGGACTGATCTTCAAGAATGTGGAATTGGTGATCATGTTCTTTGCTTCCCCATGGCCTCACCTTGTCACAGTAGTGACACATGTTGTGTGATCTCACTCTCACTGCTTGCATATTAAGCACTAAGATGTATGCAGCTTTACACTATCCAGTCCCTGTTATTAGCTCTGGCCCTTCCCACCTGTCTTTCTGGTGGACATTCCGAGTCATCGTCCAGATGGATACTCAAGCTATGTTACTTCGTGGCCAGTCAGCTGGGCTTCCTCTTCATTTTAGCCATGCATGTTATCAATGGCAAGGTTTTCTGTTGCCTTCACAAAACGAAGCCAGTGCACATGGCATTGGCCATCCGCCAGATTTTATTGTTCTGTGGGTCTGGGGACAACAACCAAGGCTCTTCCTGTTTTGTTTCCAGCTTCAGCCTAGGGTCCAGCAGACTACTGGGTGTGGATGAGGTCAAGGGCAAACAGGAGTAACTTCTGTGTTCTTCACATCTCTTCTTGCCTCTGGGCCAGTCTATTAGTGAACCTTCATCCAAGTCTGGCCATGCCTGATTGTAGTCAGT
This sequence comes from Peromyscus leucopus, assembly GCF_004664715.2. Taxonomy (NCBI): domain Eukaryota; kingdom Metazoa; phylum Chordata; class Mammalia; order Rodentia; family Cricetidae; genus Peromyscus; species Peromyscus leucopus. Next base: position 41,249,179 of record NC_051080.1, on the reverse strand, counting down.
CTGTTGACTGTTGGCTCCAATTGACTTGTTCATGAAAGACCTCAAGAACCCGCCTATGGACCCAGGCATCCTCAGAAGTGCATGAGCTACAAACCTACCCTCTACAGATTTTAGGAACCCTCCTGGTGGGCCGCCTGGTATTTGTAAACATATGCTTGTTGCTATCATATTGTGAGTCTTGAGGAGGGTAAGGCTGTGGGCCACAGCCTTATCAACTAGGTATCTGTATCAGCTCTCCTTGTTCCTTGCTGAGGTGGGACAAGAGTACTTCAGTGGGATGCTGAGGAAGACAGATTTTTCATTTGTATGCCTGTGTTTGCTTCACACCTCCATGCAACTAGTCCACTTCCCTGCCTACCTACCCCGTCCTTCCTACTCTCCTCCTTGTCCCCCACCCCACCCCTTGCCTCCTACCTTTAAAATAGCATCAGCTCAGACAAAGAAATTCATCATCCAGGCTTTTCTGTATACAGCTAGGGAGGTAGATAGGGCTTCCTGTGCACACGCATGTAGTAGGCTGAGATAGGGGGAAAAAAAGAAAAAAACAAAAACCAGAAGGCCTCAAGAGGGTCTCTGGTTAGACCTGGGCCTGACTCCTGTATTCATTCTGTAGTTCTAAAGTTGTACGCATCTGCTAGGGTGCCCCTAAGGCAGCAGTGTTGTGGACTCTAGTTTTGTCTTCTGTGTTCCTTTAAAGACCCAGAGGCTTCGTTCTGTCTCCGGTGGTAGCCTGTGCAACTGGGTCCTCAACCCCAGCTTCCCTTGCTTCTTAGCCCAAATACACTCACTATGGGGGGATCCCAGGCTGTTCTTAGGGACAGGCATGGGCAGGGCCTGTTCTAGATGTTTCTAGTGAGTGTGCAGGCAGAGCTGGGCCCTCTCTGCCCAGGCTTGCCTGTGTCCTGACTTGCCTTCCCTGGAAAGTAGAACTCTCTAAACCAGTCTTTCTCCAGACCCACATTCGGCTATGAAAGACTTCATCCTAACCTCTGTGAGGGGGTCCTTGACTCAGTGGTAAGGGGATGATAGGCAGGGGAATCACAGCAAGAGAACATTGAATAGGTATGAGCCTGGTATTGAGTGGATCAGTAAAAACTTGACAGAAATGGCTTATGAAGCTACAGAGTGTGATCCTATCGCTCAGTGATGAAGGTGACAGGAGAGACCTTACTCAGGGTTGGGAAGGGAGAATTAAAGGGGTTGTTGATAAACATACCTGGGCAAGGATGGATCCAGAGTTCTGGACAGTCTTTATCATCATTAGTGGATTTTTTTTTTGTAATCATAGAAACAAACCAAAAGCAATGTTACTGTGTTGGATGTTTTCTGTTCTAGGTGCAGCTTTGTGTGTGTGGAAGATTGTGCTATATGCTGTGTATCTGGCCTCAAAGTAAAATCTTATAACTTTTTGTAGTTTTGCCTAATGAGGGAAATAGTTTTGCTTTAAAATAATATTTGCTCTTCATTGTGTAAATTCACACAAACAGGAGCAGTGGAGGTGGTTCTTGGACCCTGTGTGCCGTCTACCATCATCGGCCACGAGCAACCGAATTTCATCCGTAGCGCCTCTTCCTGCTGCATTGTTTATCAAAAGTCCAAGGTACTGTTGCCGATGCAGTCAGATGTACTTTGGGAGATTGGGGCTCTTATGTTGATAGTTGTGGGGTACACTCTAATGATCACAGCAAGTCGACTTCTGTATCATTTTGTGTAAATTAATGATTTCTCAGAAGTGGGCCTTATAAATGAGTCTTCATAATTGTGAAACTCAAGGAGTGATGATGAGGATATTCTACTCTCCCCCACATCCACAAAAGAAGAGGCCATTCTGCTATAAATCTGTCTAAGATCCTGATGTAAGATACCTTTCACAATATCAGTCTTTTCTCCTGTGTTACATAGAGACTTTTATGGACTGTTAGGGTTGCTGTATTCTGTGAAAATAATCTCTCCAACTTAATCTTTCACTGGTTGTTGTAGTTGATATTTCATACCCTGGTAATAATGCGATTATTTCCCTGTTACTAAGCAGCATAAATACTTGCAAGTGTGCATGTTTGGTGGAAAAATAATAATAAAAATTCTTGTGTTGCTGTTTTGTTTCACATTGCAGAATTATAACGGGAGGGGTTATTAGACAGGCTGAGCAGAAGTGAGGAGTGGTATTCACTGGCCTAGGTTAGTGGGTCCCAGGCCTCAGGCCTCCTGACTGATTACACAAGAACACACGAAATCCTGCTTCTTAGGCCCTTCCTCTGGCATTTTGTGTGGCTCTGGAGGAAGTCAACTAGTCTTGTTTATAATGAGTATTCCAGATACTTCTCGTGGGAATTCAGTGTTTCTAGCATCTTGTAGTGAATTTGAATTATGTGGAGCATCCTGCTCAGTGGATTTTGATTTAGTAGTCAGGCAGAGCCGGGACTCTGTAACAAGCTTCCAGGTGATGAATTGTTGGTGACATTCGGACTACACTTTGAGTTACAACTGAAGTGACCTTAGAGGCCCTTTAAAGAACTAATAAAAAAATGAGAAAAAAATGTTTTTTAAAAAAGCCCTTAAAACTAGAGTAATGGTGTTCAACCCCGGTTGCATGTTAGAATTAACTGGAAAGTTAAAAACAAACAAACAAACAAACAAAAAATCTGCCCTAGCTTCACACAATGATCACCTAAGTCAAAATGAGGAAGGAGACTCACCCAGCCACAAGTAACTCCAAAAGTTTTTCAGGTACCTCAACATGCATCTTGAAAGTAGGCTCTGCTCATTCCACACCCAGAGAAAGGACCATTTCTTTCCATCAGGAGAAGCCATCTTCTGTGATGACCAAACACCACAGAAAATGATTAGAAAAAGAGTGGTTCTAACGGACAAGGAAAGCGTGTCGGCGCTGGCATGATGCTCACCAGGGAAAGGTTCTGGCTATGCCTAAGACTTGAGTTTGAGCCATGACGTAGGTGAAGGAGGAACCAACTCCTTCAAAGCGACTTTCCCGTGCATGCCACAGCCTGCCCATCCCCCATACAGCAAATAAAATGCGTACAAAGGTAAGATGCTAAATAAATAATTTGCAGTGTTGGGGGCATAGTAGGTGTTCCAGTGTTGGATAAACGTTTATTCTTGGTTTACATTCAGTTGTCCTGGGGCTAGTGGGGTAAATACATTAAATGTGTTGATTGTTTCATATGTACATCTCCATTAGTTTTCTTCCTGAGTGAAGTACCACAGACTAGGGGCTACAAAACTACAAAAATTAATTCCTCAGTTCTGAAGGTTGTAAGTCTAGGATCAAGGGGTTGCCATGGTGAGGTTCCTTCTGAGGGCCTCTCTCCTTGACTACAGGCAGATTTCTGTATTCACATGGTCTATTCTTGGTGTGTGTCTTGTGTCCTCTTCCTCCTAGGAAGCAAGCCATTCATAACTGGGATCCATCCCAGGGGCCTTAGCTTCCACTTCCCTTTTAAAAACCTAGTCTCTAAATACAGCTTGAGGTGCTGAGGGTTAGCTCTTCTGTTGGACAATGTGCGTGCTTTGCATAGTCTCTAAGACTTAATCATGTTCAAGGTACTTTTACAGTAACATTATGAAGATTAAATTTCTTCTTTTCATAGTCCTAGAAGATGTGTGATAAATAATTGTAATAAAAAGAAGCTAAAAAAATTGTTTGGGTTAGATCCTAGCATTAAGTTTGGGTAGTCTGGTTCAAGAATTCACAACAATTCTTACAGTTCCTAACAGTAAGTCAATTGCCAGAATACATTCTCACCTACTTTTAACTATTTATAGAGACAAACCTGAGTGCAAAAATATTTTCTACTATAAGGATAACAAGCTGACCTGATGCTCAGAGACCCTGTGAAAAGAGGAGCTGATGCCTGTGTAGGAAGTTGTTCAGGGTGTGTGTGTGTGTGTGTGTGTGTGTGTGTGTGTGTGTGTGTGTGTGTAGGTTAGGGACAGCAACTCTGACGCTCCAGAGTTTGTTTAGGGCCATGAAGGCCTCTTGTAGGTATGTCTCCAAAGAGTGGGGAATGAGGATCTTTATGTAGATTTCCTAACCTTGTGTATGTGTGGGTGTGAGTATACCATAACAGGTGAGGAGGTCTGAAGACAACTTGTCAAAATCAGTTCTCTCTTTCCACCACGGGTATCTGGGGATGGAACTTAGGTTGTCAGGCTTGGGGGCAGGTGTCCATGCCCTCTGAGCTGACTCACCAGCCTTAATTTTTTTTTAACTCAGAGTTTTTCTTTAAATTTTTAAAAATGAATATATAAGATATTAGATGTCATTATATGGCATTTTGAACAAAGTGTGTTTTAGTAGATTCTCCTCCGGCCTCACCATTTCCAACTGTCTCCCTAACCCTTCTGGTAAGTCCCTTAGTCTCTTTTCCTCTTAATGCCACATCTATTCCTTTGCTCCCCTTTGGCAATTCTTTTTATTCTCTCATGGTCTCCTATCTAGATTTTTAGACTTTACCCATATTTTCACCCATCACTACACACATGTATACAAGCTATGATCCACAGATAAAAAAGAACATTGGTAGGTTTTGTTTTTATGCTTCTGGGTTATCTTGCATAATATACTTTTCAGATCCATCTATTTTTCCTGCAAATTTCAATTTTTCTTAAGTTGAATAAAATTCTGCTGTGTATAAGTATCAATTTTCATTATCCATTCGTCTGTTGATGTACATCCAGACTGGTTCCCTTCTTGCTTTTGTGAACAGAGCAGCAATCAACATAGATGTGTAAGTATCCCCGAGTCTTTTACTGGCTGATGTGTAGAGTGTAGAATGCCATTGATATCTACTTGTTTTTCCAGGCAGGAGCCTCTGGTTAGCAATTATGCAGCGTCCTCCTATCATTACACTTGGGTTCCAGCTAACTAAGCTTGTGTTCCTACAGATGTAGGGGAAAGGGGCTGGCTAAAGAAACCCACCCTGACCCTGGAGCCCAGAACTAGGGGAAGATGGCTCAGATAAGTCCAGTGAAAGAAACACAGTTTGGCTCAAATCAGAGTCATCTATGGCCCTGGCCAACTGACTTGTGAAACCAACCAGTCAGAACAGTAGAACCCTGGCCCTGGGGCCCAGGACCAGGGAAAGAAATACAGCCTGGGTTTGGGACCTGAGCCAGAGAAATGAACACTTTGTCCCCAAACCCAGAACCAAGGAAACATGCCCTGACTCTGAAACTAGTGCCAAGCAAACACTCCTGGTCCCTAGAATCAGAGTCATTGAAAGAAATGTGCCCTGGCCTTGGAATTAGTGTAAAAAAAAAAAAAAAGCTAAGTAAGGCCAGTGAAAAAAAACACTGGCTCAGATCACAGATCAGGACAGTAGAACCCTGGGCCCCGAGTTAACTTCTGGTTGACTCTGCCCCAAGACATCCAATATAAATCATCCTGCCTAGTCAATTGTGAGCTGGTCAGTTGTGAGCTGTTCTCTTCACCCTGGTAGAGACAGCTACTCTCCTGGACTCCTCCTTCCCAAATAAATCTCTTTCTCAAAAGTTTTGGGTGTGAAGATCTTCATTCACTGGCATAGAGAAGATCCTTGCTGAGACGTCCCTCAGTGGACAGAGCAAGAGAGCTGAAAAGTAACACTCTTCTCTGGAGCCAGAGGAAATTGCTACATTTCTGGAAGGCTTTCTGCTTTTGCAGAGCGAAGCAAAAGAAACAACATCTTAGGCCAGAGAAGCAGAGCTCTTCTAGGAAGCCCCCTTAAGTGGGGGCTGAGCAAGCCCAGCTGTAACGGGCTCCCAGGAGAGGAGCAGGATTGCTATATCCTGCGGGTAGACCACCCCCATCACTCCAGGTATAGCCTGACTCTTCTGAACAGTCAGGATACCCTTCCCTGCTGAAGCAGTTCCAGGCCTGACTCTCCCCAGCAGTCAGAAAAACTTCCCTTTTAGGACTGAGCTGTCTCTTTGCAGCTCCAGCCATCAGAGTTGTCCTAAGCAGCTAGGTATCCGGGATACCTCATCCTCTAGGGTTGAGCTGTCTCTTTGCAGCTCCAGCATTCAGAGTTGTCCTATGCAGCTCAAGGTGTTGCCTGACTTCCGAGGTAGTCAGGATTCCTTTCCTCAGAGTTATAAAACTCACATTTTGGTGCCAAAACCTGGGACCAAACCCACAGAGTTGCAACAAATTTACTTAAAACAGAGCCTGCATTTTCCACCTGGCCCACTTAAAAGACTCCATTTTCTGTTACTATGTTACTGTAGTAGAATACTTGAGGCTGATACCTCCTTAAAAGAAAAGGTTTGCTGCTTGTAGTTTTGGAGGCTGGCATTCCAACCATCAAGATACTGGCTTTGGAGCAGCCTCTGCTGCCTGCTTCTCATTATGGCAGCTGACATCATGGAAGGAGACATAGGAGAGGGAGAAATCACAAGATAAAACAGGAGGCTAGGGGGAGTCAGGAATCATGCATGTCACAACTCTTGTAAGAACTAATCAGGGAACGAACTATCTTAATTTCTTCCCAAGGTTATCCAGTTCCATGACCCTCTGCTAGACCCCACCTTCAAGGTTATCCAGTTCCATGACCCTCTGCTAGACCCCACCTTCAAGGTTATCCAGTTCCATGACCCTCTGCTAGACTGCCACAACATTGTCACAAAGTTTCCACTGTGTTCAGATCATAGCACATCTCTCTCTCTCTCTCCTCCTTGAACCACCCATTTGGTTTGAAATCCACCAATTCCTCATGGGCTCATTTATTCATTGCTGCCTGTATACAGACCTCAGAGACACAGTTTTAGACAAATACAACTCCAGGTCTTCTGGCTCCAGACCTCAGCTTTTACCAGGCCTTGTGGTCATTCTAGTCATACTAAGTGTCTCTGGACCCCTTTCACTTTCAAGTTTTATTACAAAATATCTCTTTTGATCTCTCTTTCTCTCTCTCTCTCTCTTACTCTCCTCCTCTATTGGGTGCTTTTTTTTTTTTGAGACAGAGTCTTACTCTTTAGCCTAGTCTAGGCTAGCCTTTAACTCAAGGTGATCCTCCTGCCTTAACTTACTGAGCGCTGGGATTACAGGTGTGAGCCACCATTCTTGGCTTCTCTTCTGACTTCTTAACTTGTTATTTTTGGTGTACAGTGCTATGCTATGCAGGAAAAAATAAGTGATCTTACTACAAAAAGCCCTACCAAATCCTAACTCTACTTTTAGCCTCTGGGGACCCTCTCTAGTCTATTGTGGTGGCTATTTGTAGCATGAATCTTAAAATGTTCTTATTAATAAGATCAAACCTGGGCCAGGTATTAGGGTGAATGCTGGAAGATCAGAGAAGCAGAACAAGCCATAGCTACCTCACCTTGCCAGTTTCTCAGCTGATCCTGTTTCCTCAGACTGGAAACCTCTGTGTCCTCATCCAGAGTGAATCTCAGCTGAACTGTGCTACTCAAAGCCTAGAAGCTTAACCAGCTTAGTTCCTGGTTTTCACGCCTCATATACCTTTCTGCTTTCTGCCATCACTTCCTGGGATCAAAGGCGTGAGTCACCATGCCTGGCTGTTTCCAGTGTGGCTTTAAACTCAGAGATCCAGATGGATCTCTACCTTCCAAGTGATAGGATTAAAGGTGTGAGTGCCACCACTTTCTGGCTTCTGTGTCTGTCTAGTGGCTGTTCTGTTTTCTGACCCCAGATAAGCTCATTAGAGTGCACAATATTCTGGGGAACACAATACCACCACAGCTATTCTGTGAAAAGAGTCACATTGACCTAAGGTGACATTTAAAAATCAGTCTTGGGAATGCTTTGGTCAACTAATCTGGTCTCTGAACATTTAGGAAAACTCTTCTGCACTCTTACCCTCATGGTATCCTCAGCCTTGGAGAGCTACTGTTCCAGATACATGAAGTCATTTCCCTCAAGTGTCCAGGAAGCAGGAAAGACAGAGCCCCAGCTATCTGCCCATGGTTTTTCTTTATTTGCCTTCAGCACACTCAGTTCTATTTTTGGAATCTTCTCCAAATACATCTCACTATTGAGGCTCAAAACTCATTTCTACAGACTCCCATTTACCTTGACTCCAGCCTTGTGTTAGCTCTGCTTCTCTACTTCAGATTGTCCATCTCTTCCCTCTGGGTGACAGCTCATAGCTTACACAGAATATCCATTTACATTGTCTCCACTATAATAACTATCTCATTAAAAGTTTCATAATGCCTTGTGACCCAAATTACAAAGTCAGTAATTATGAGAGGCCAGATTTCAGTCTTCTGATGCTAGACTCTATCCATATACCCTTGGATGGAGTAATCTAGTGCAGGTGTCTGGCTCTCTGAATCTAGATACTCCTGGGCACAGAGCCTACATTTAATATTGTTCATAGCATATTAGCTAATCAGTGTGAACCATTCTATCATCCAAACATCAGTGTTCACACCATTAGAGCTCAGTTAGAAGGACTGACAACTCAGAGAAGTGGGTAAGACTTCTTTAAATGTGTTGTCCTAGCAGTGTACTTCCAGGTAGAGATGAGTGAAGGTTTTGGCTTTTAAAACCTGGACATGAATAACTTGGAGTAAGAGAACTATTTGTTTGCATAACAAGAAATCTAGTGGTCTGGGTTAAAGGCTCGTGTCCGTGACTCCATGATAGTTGGGCTCTGGTCTACATTTCCGCCTTTCTTTTCTTGGCCCTCTCCCTCCTGACCTACAGTTGTAGTGGCCCTCACCAGCTGTGCTCATGAGCAAGAAAGAGGGAGCAGTGGGAGAGGCTTCTTTACATCTGTTTTCTTTTTAAACTGGGGAAGAAAGCTCTTGCATGTAGCCTATTAGTTAGGGTTTTATTGTTGTGAAGAGACACCATGACCATGGCAACTCCTATAAAGGAAAACATTTAATTGGGGCTGGTTTACAGTTCACAGGTTAATCCATTATCATCATGGAGAGAAGCATGGAGGCAGTTGTGGTATTGGAGGAGGAGCTGAGAGTTCCCCATCTTGATCCTCAAACAGCGGAAGGAGACTGTGTGCCATACTGGGTGTAGCTTGAACATATAAAACCTCAAAGCCTGTCCCACAGTGACACACTTCCTCTAACAAGGCCACACCTTCTAATAGTGCTACTCCCAATGGGCCAAACATTCAAGCACGTGAGTCTGTGGGGCCATAGCTATTCAAACCACCACAAAGCCCTTAGAGAAATTCAGGAGACCTAAATAAGGTCCTTTGTACTAGAACCTTATTAGGCTGGCTATATGCCTAAACCACTTCAAGGAAGTCTAAACTCTCCAGCATCTTTCATGGGAATAGAATTTTTGCCATGAAAGAATAGGGAGATCAGGAGGCCAGAGCTGAGAGGCAATTTTAGTCATCTGTTGGTCTCCCCTTCTGAGAAGCCTTTGCTGGCATGGAGAGCCAGCTTACACCTGCAGGCACTGCACACTACCTTCCTCCTAGTGCTCCTGGTTATGCCAGACAAGAAGGGTCTAACCTGGGCTACATCCTTTGCAGCTTATCTGTAGCCAGGTTGCATCGTTTCAGTTTGTGTCTCCTACAGCATCTAGTTTAGGGTTTGTTTAATAATGGTGATCAGTAAATGCTGGTTGAGTCAGTCTAATAAGTACATCTAGAACTATTGGAATATGAACTTGATCATGCCAGTTACTTGTTGAAGTCTTTGGCAATAAAACCCAGGCTCCTAATGTGCTCACATTAAGCCCTTCATTATGTGACATTGATTTTTTCATTTCAAACATTTTAAGCTAAAAATCCAAATATACTAAAGTACATATATTCCCATGTATGTTTCATTTACATTCAGTGATCTCAAACTTCTGTCATATTTATTTTTATATAAATATATGTATTTTGTAAACCATTTGGAAATTAATTGCTTGATGCTTTACCCCTAAATACTTAGCATGCATATCAGGGAAAAATAAGAATACTTTGCTATGTAGTCTCAGATAATTATCAGACTGTAAATAAGTTAGAGTCCCAAATCTAGCTAGTTTCCAGTGGGTATTTAAATTTCTTCATTTCCAAGAATTTTACAATAAGGGCATAATCATTTTGTTTGTAGCATTGCATTTTGTTGTTATAATTCCCTGGTCTTTTCTGAACACCAAGCTATTTCCCCACCGTTTTATGTGTTTCCCCTTTCTGACAGTGTTTTTCTGAAGAAGGTTGGGCAGATGTTTGTAGGAGGTTCTATACTTTTGATTTATCATATTGCTGCTTGTTTGGGAGTTACTTCACCTTGTACTTGATCTCTTGCGTTCCTTATAAACTGGAAATTTCAGGAAACACATTTGCCAAGAGCGCTACCCTAGGCTGTACATATCCTGATGCACCAGACTAGATGCAGTGCCCAGGGAGCCTGTTGCTCCGCTGTTAGTTTACATCTAGGATAGAATGGTGTCTCCAGCTCTCTCTCTTGCAAAAACATTTTCCCTTTGTCTCAGCAAGTAGTCCCTGGAATGGCACTCAGCCTCTTCCCTGAAACTTCCAATCCCAGGGTGTCAGCAGCCATTCACAGCGTTAACTCAGGTGCGATATTCCTGGGGTTTACAGAACAGCGGTTTCCTGGTCTTTTCATTTCTTATAGGTTTTTGAGTTTTCAGTCTAGTGTAAGAAGCTCATTCCCTTGTCCCTTCATGGGTAAATGTTCCTCCTAAACAGGTAGTGCCAAATGCTGGATTCTTTCCCTTTATTCAGTTTCCAGAAAGTTGGAGTGATGGTCAATGCAATGTGTCCAGTGATTTTCATTTCATGCTTTAAAGTCGTTTTCACTCATCCTTCTTCCAGTCGCTTCCCTGTACCACGTGTTGGGCCTAGCTTCTGTTGGACTTCGCCAACCATCGTCCCGTCCTCACTCCGGCCCTCTGGACACTCTTTTGTGTAAATTGTTTCTGAACAAGAAAATAATTTCATATATGGCTCAGATGTACTTGTTCTGTGCTGTTATTTTTAATCTTCCATGTTTGGATTATTTCTCCTTTTTAAAACTTCCTAAATTTTTTTTTTTGCCACAATTCAATTTATTATACTCATTTATTGATCTGTCTGCTGCTACCAGAGACTTTGGAATCCCAGATTATAGAAAATAATTAGTAAAAACATTTTTCCATTCCCATAGCTCAGATACTTATATATAGTAGGTATTCATTAAGTAGAAATGAGTCAACAGGTGTGGTGGTTCAAATAAAAATGATCCCCATAGGCTCATAGATTTGAATGCTCACTCTCCAGGGAGTAAGGCACTATTTGAAAGAATTAGAAGGGAGTGTGGCCTTGTTGGAAGAAGTGTGTCACTGGAGTTGAGCTTTGAGGATTCAAATGCACATGCCAGGTCCAGTTTCTCTCTCTCTCTGGCTATGGATCAGGATGTAGCTCTCAAGTACTTCTCCAGCACCATGCCTGCCTTAGGGCTCCTTGCCATGATAATGGACTAAACCTCTCAAACTGTAAGCAAGCACCAATTAAATGCTTTCTCTTATAAGAGCTGCCTTGGCTATGGTGTCTCTTCACAGAAATAGAACTGTGAATGCGGAACATGACCTGTGACTAGAACATGAATGCTGAAAATGCCCAGGAATAGAGACTGAATAATTTTGAATGAAGGAGAAGTATGAACCTAATACAAATGAATTAAAGGCTGGGGTGGGGGTGGTTAAGGAAGCTATTACCTGCAAAAAGCCTCAGGCAAGAAACTTAGACACCAAATCACTCTCACGGCATATTAGAAATCAAGCAGGAAAATGAAACAGAGCAGGAAAGCAAATGGAAAATGTTGGAAATGCACTGTGTGCGATGGGCTTTTGTGACGACGGTGGCACATAAATCTGTAATTGGAAACAAGGAGAAGTAGAGAGGCTTCTGCAAGATCTCTTCCCAAGGATGTACCTCCTGTTCTATGTAGGCATGTGCACATCCTCTGAGGTTTCCTAATGGGGCTTGAGTATAGACAACTCTAAAAAAGTTAGGTTAGAACAAAGAGTCATGGAAAGTAAGCCAGATAGGAGATTAAATCTGCAGGATAGAGCAGAGTGAGCAGATGGGACTGGGGGGAACCTCAGGCCTCAGCACTAAATGGCCCTTGTTCCAGGATTCTGGGGAAATAGGATCATTAAATCCCAGTGCTTCTCTGCTAGTAATGGAGCAGCAGATACTTGAGAAAATTCAGCACCCCACTATGAGAGGATTGGGTGCAGGAGGATGCCTTTTAAACCCAGGGACATTCTGGTTAAGATTTCATGATCATAGGGCAGATTGTCCCTCCAGAAGTGATGGTGTAGGATTGCTGGGGTATCAACAGGATACACTATGGGAACCTGTCTTATTGGTGGCATCTCTAGCTCTGGATACATATATCACCCAGCTAGCATACAGAGGGACACCAAGCTCCTGTCAGCTTTCCTGATGTTCTCCCTGCAAGAGGCCTTATCTGATGTCCAAAGCAAATGACACTCGCCCTCCTACTGCTTCCTCCAATTTCCTTCTCATAGCTCTTCCTTACTTCATGGACTTGATCTCAATTCATGTCATGAATTTTCTCTCTGAGTTTGCCACTTCCCCTGGACTAAGCTGTAATAGATATTTTTTCCACTGTAGAAGTAACCGTCTTATTCAATAAGAAACACAGAACCAATGCAAAGATGAAAGCCCAAGAGGTCAGAGCTAAGAGCCTTACCCTTCACTTTGCAGCTATCCTCTTCAGCCAAGAAAGCTACTTCCTGTGTGTTTGTCTTTATATAGACGTTTTGTTCTGTCTTCTTATTGGTTGTAAACCCAGCCACATGACCTCCTCGTCACTGCCTGTCTGTACAGACCTCCAGATCTTCTATGGTTGGTATTGAGATTATAGGCATGTGTCTCCATGTTGGCTGTATCCTTGAACACACAGAGATCCGCCTAGCTCTGCCTCCCAAGAGCTGGGATTAAAGGCATGCACCACCACCGCCCAGCTTCTGCGATGGCTTGCTATTAGCTCTGACCCCCAGGCAACTTTATTTATTAACATGCAAATAAAATCACATTTCAGTACAAATAAAATATCAGCATATTTTCCATTTTCTATTTTAATAAAAAGAAAAAAGGAAAAAGGTTAATACTAACATAAGAAAAACTATATACAAAAGTACAATAACTATATACCATATATACAAGTAATAAATACCTAAACAATGTCTAGTCCATTTGTATTTGACAAATTCAGAGAAAATAATTCCATTATCTATCCTATTTTGGTAAGTCCAAAATGTACCTAATTCACTTTCTATCCTAACTAATCTTCAACTATAACTAACTAATCTTCAACTCCCTCAGAGATCCAAGAAGGAAAATAATATTACCTAATAAAAAATAAAAACAGCAGGAAAGGCGCAAAGCTACACAGAGAAACCCTGTCTCGAAAAACCAAAAAAAAAAAAAAAAAAATAAATAAATAAATAAAATAAATAAATAAATAAATAAATAAAATAAAATAAAAACAGGAAGTGCATACAAGTAGCCTCCAAAAAAAAAAAATCCATGAAAACTCTAGCTACATTCTACCTATTACCTTGGGGTACCAGCCCCTAGAGGATGGCCTCTTAGCTAGCTTAAGACCTGAGGAGCACAAACAAGGGTCCCTTCTCTCTCAAGTTCTTGGAAGGTGGAGACTGACTCAGGTGGTGTGAAACAATGTGGGACTGGTTCTCAGCCTTCTAGGACTCTGCGACAGATTTGCCTTATCCTGCGTTAGTGAGTTATTCTCCTCAATATAATTCCTTAATCAATAGTTCCTTTATTAATTATCTGTGGACTTTCTGCATTACTAAGCTGTCAAGGATCTTTGTTCACTGCTGGGTCTCACGTACTTACATATAGGACACATTTAGCAAATATTTTAGACCAATAGAAGTGATCATTAGTCTTTTAAACCAATGTCAGTTAAGATGGCATTTTGGCTGAGCAGTGGTGGTGCACACACCTTTAATCTCAGCACTCGGGAGGCAGAGCCAGGCAGATCTTTGTGAGTTTGAGGCCAGCCTGGTCTACAGAGCGAGATCCAGGAAAGGCACAAAGCTACACAGAGAAGAAACCTTGTCTCGAAAAAAAATAAATAAATAAAAATTAAAAAAAGATGGCAGTTTGGATGAACCAAGTGTTGGAGTTTTCCTAGACAAAAAGAGCTGTCACTTCCTAATTTGCAATAGGACCTGTAACATCCATTCCACTGAGTGGACGCTATGTGCCAAGCAAAGACTCCACATATTGCACTCATTATCCAGAGAGCTGGGGTTATACAACTTAGGCAAGGCTAGAATTCCCAGAGCTACAAGTGAAGCTCGTTGATTGTTCTTCTACACTGCTGTCAGGTTAGGGTTTGCCACACTAGTGAGCGAGGTGGACATTGTGCTCATGCCTTCAGAAGGGACAGACTCCATTGACTGTAAATGGGTTTAGAGCTATTGTGAGGTGGCTTCACTGAGCCTCATCACTAGGGAGGAGAAGTGTGTGTTATTTCTGGATATGTGTCCTGGAAGGCCATGGGGATGCTGGCTTTGGATCACAGAACACAGGGTACCTTGCTGCTTATGCCTAGGTCCACACACCCTGGGAATGCCAGGGCATGATGAATGCTTTCCCAGGGGTTGTTGTTTACTGAGGCAAATGAGTCTGCATTTCAAAGGTTTTCAGCTTATAGTAGATAGACATTTTGTATCCTGAAGCAGCCCAGAAGATCAGGCCTTTCTGAACAGAGAGGCATTGATCAGAAGGTTGGACCAGGAAGCTGAGCACAGATGGTGGGAGACTTAACAAAAGGCAGCAGCAGCTACATGAGGGACAACACAGACAGGCCTGTGATCAAAGCAGTTCTCTGAGCTCCAGCCTCCCATGAGGAAACTCTGGTAGTTCTCTTGTTCCCAAATAAAGATGATGAAGAAAGAAACAAAACCCACAATTTCTGGACATCACCACTGGGACAAACTTCCCTTTTTACTGATATTTATATTCTACGTAGGGATCAGTAGAGGGGAAGGGAACAAAGAGTGAACATTTATTGAGCACCTACTGTATGCCTAAGTGACATATGTACAGTGATAGTTATTTATAGTTTTAGCCATCTCAAACCTATAAAGTTTTCATTGTTCTCTACATTTAAAAAATGTGTGTGTGTGTGTGTGTGTGTGTGTGTGTGTGTGTGTGTGATCTGTTTGTGTGTGAGCACATGTGTATGTATGAATACCCATGGAAGCCAGGAGGAAACATCTGGTCCCTGGGTGCAGGAGTTCCAGGCCTTCTGACGTGGGTGCTAGTGTGTGAGCGTTGGTCCTCTTGTAGAGCGGTAAGTGCTCTGGACCACTGAGCCCCTCTCCTGCACTGCCCCCTTTCCTTTCACACACACCGTATTTTAAAGTTGCTACAGAAACTCTGAAGTTTCGACAAGCATTCTGGGCACTGTACCCTCAATAATGGTGTCCAAAACAGAGAAGTTGTCGGGGAGAAGGCAGAGTCCTGTTCTCTGTCATTTAGGAGGGAAATGTTCCCAGAGCCTCCTGTTGACATTTTCAGAATACCATGAGAACTGAGAACTTTAAATACTTATTCAGCTTGCTTGTATGGAATCATCTCTAACTTCAGTTTGGAAGCATGATGTGTTAAAAGAACTACAAGACACAAGTATATACATACTGTATAATCTAAATGGTGGAGAGCATATATGTGTGTATGCATACACACATGAACAGTTGAATAGAAACGTGAAACAAAAATCTGACAAAAGTTTATATGACCAAGTGGTCTCTGGTTCAGAGGGCAACTAAGTAGACCCGAGAAATCCTTTGCTTTGTTGGTGGTTGGGTAGAGCTCTGTGTATGCTTTTAAATCAGGATTTATTTTGTATTCTGTTTCTATTATCTCCTCCCAAAGAAAATACATGTATTTTTCAGTGATCTGTGCTATTTTTGGACAAGGAAATTATTTTTGGATATTCAAAACAGCATTATTGACTTCTTAGGGGAAAAAAAGAAACATTTGATATTTAAGCAAGAAATGTGAACCAGCCATTTAAATGTTAGCAGGTAAGCTGACTTTTTATGAATGTTTTTCCTTTGGGTGGGTTCCCTGGGTTCTTTGCAGCACTGAAATGAGATGGTGGTATCTTCTATTCGAAGTAAACATGAACATTTATATGAACAGCTACCCCAAAAGCATTTAATACAATAATAATACAAGAACCTGCAGTAGCAGCCAAAACTTGAATTTGGCTTCTGGTTACTGGCAGTTCTCTCAGTCATCTGTCCCTGGTTTCTACAGTAATCCTGCAAGATTAAACACAAACACATCCTTTCCTGATAATTTTGTGTGGCTTCTCTGGTAAATGGACTGAACACTCATCTTTTGTAATCACAGACCTCCAGATGATGATTCAGAATGTGGACCCTCCTTTCACTAGCTCTGTTGCCGAAGACCTTCCTTCATAGCCACTAACTGCTAACATGGCCCTTTGGAGACACGTTTTACCTCATTTATGCAGCTTCTTCTTGGGTGGGGTTGGAGGAAGCAGGGAGGATCTTTCTCTACAGGATACAGGCCCAGGAATTTACAGGCTCTCTTCTCAGGAATTATTCTAATTAGATAGCTGGATGGTCTGTGTTTTCCTGTCTCAGTCTTTTCTGATGGTTTCTTTCAGTGCTCCTCAGGTCTAGCTGAGCTATGATTATGGTGTCTGAAATAACATGTAGAGAGAAGATTCTGCCAGTCATCCCCCTGTATTTCTCTTTCCCTGAATGTTCCAGTAGTTGAGTAAGAAGTTATAGATATTTTGGTCAAAGGAAAAGGGGAAATTGTAGCTAGAGTTTTCCTGCCTGGCCCACAGTGAGGACAAATCTCTCTCACCCGCCAGTCCCACAGCCGCTCAGACCCAACCAAGTAAACACAGAGACTTATATTGCTTACAAACTGTAAGGCCGTGGCAGGCTTCTTGCTAACTGTTCTTATATCTTAAATTAATCCATTTCTATAAACCTATACCTTGCCATGTGTCTCGTGGCTTACTGGCATCTTCACATTCTGCTTGTCCTGGCGGCGGCTGGCAGTGACCCCTTCTGCCTTCCTGTTCTTTTATTTCTCCTCCCTGTTAGTCCCGCCTATACTTCCTGCCTAGCCACAGGCCAATCAGTGTTTTATTTACTAACCAATCAGAGCAACACATTTGCCATACAGAACATCCCACAGCAGGAAATGAAGATTGCAGAACATGCTCATTATGTAGCAGGTTGACGTCTATGTTAGAAAGTCCTGACGTGCATGGCCCAAACTCCATTGGAACCAGGAAAGAACAGTAAATATGGACTGTGCATTGAGAACCTGCTGGAGCCACCAGCTTTGGGAATGGTTGACTGCTAAATGTTTGTCAAAGCGAGGTTTGGTACCTACAGGGTGACAAGGCAGAAACCTCACCGAGGAGCTGCAGAGTACCACTGCTAAGAGTTGCAATCAGGCGCATCCCAGTTCGTGCCCAGTTTGTTGCCCAGTCCTGATAACTCCAGTCAAGCATATAGTGCTTTGGCAAGATCTGCTTTCTTTATCTGTAGTAGAGAAGTAAAAGTCAGACAGAAGTTGTTAAAAATAAGACTCAAATTAGTGTAATAAAAAGTATTGGTGTGAGGAACTAAAAGTCCAGGACAGTGTGTCCAGATTGGCTCGATCCCAGGGCCTGGGCCTTTTTCCTCGTGGCAGGGTGGCATACTTGGTACTACAAGCCCATCAATCATACGCTCTCAGCAACCTCAATAAAGAAAAGAGCACAGCATTTCTTCTTTGCCAGCATACACACACACACACACACACACACACACACACACACACACTGACCTGAGATTGACTCTCTTGTCTTATTAGGTCATTATAAACACTTGAGCTAAACGCAG
The DNA here is from genome assembly GCF_004664715.2 of Peromyscus leucopus. Lineage (NCBI taxonomy): Eukaryota > Metazoa > Chordata > Mammalia > Rodentia > Cricetidae > Peromyscus > Peromyscus leucopus. Next base: position 41,231,304 of record NC_051080.1, on the reverse strand, counting down.
GCCTGAAACACTGCCCATCCACAAAGCCAGGAATAGGGTCAGCTCCACCCAAGCTCCCAGGACTGACAATAGGAAGGGATGAAGTGTTCTCCAAATGAAAATAAACTAGTTCTAGTACCAGAGGGAGGTGGATAGATGCTGAACAGGCCGAGATGACAGCTGCCCCCCAAACAGAAGCTGTTCCAAGACATCCTTGTTATGAGGAAGTGGGTGTAGGTAGGAGCAAACCCCTGTTATTTATAAGGGTCTGGTTAGGTCTCAGGAATCCAGCACTGCCAGCTCTTACCCAGACTTTTCCCACAGTGTAGCAGTCTGTGTTGTAGAAGTCTGGTTGTCACTTAGATAATCCAGTCTAATCCTTATTTAATTACTGTTCTTCTCTAAGGTTTTTGTACTTCCCTGCTTATTTTATTCTGGTGTTCCTTTTGGGAACAGATAATCCACAAAGTGACTCCTGTCTATGGTGATGTGAGAGTGAAAAACACAAAAAATGAGGCAGTGGATTCCACTTACAAATGACAAAAGCATCTCCAGGAGACAGAGAGATGGGGCCAGGTGACACAGGCTAGTGCCTGAGAACTTGAAAATGGCATTTTCCATTTTTCACATACTACCATCTCACACAGTTCATGAGAAATTGGTTCTTGAACTCCAAAAACACCAAAATTGGAGGATGCTGAAGTTCCTTATATAAAAGGGAGGAGCGTTTACATGTCATCGACACAAAGCCTCCTGTATAGACAGTCACTGCTGGCCTAGGGAACACCCGTGATGTTCAGTATAGACACTGTCACTGTTGGCCTAGAGAACGCCCGTGATGTTCAGTATAGACACTGTCACTCTTGGCCTAGCCAAAGTTTTCAGTCTGTGTTTCCAGAGCCCTGCAATGCACAACCCACATGTACAGAAGGCTGCCTGCCTGTACTTCAGAGTTCAGGAGTTTTTCACTACTCACTTGCCAGGCTTCTGTCCTTTACCTCATCCCTCCTCGTGGCTCCTTGAGACTTGCCCTTCTGTAGTTGCCCTTTCTCATCTCTGCAGTACTCACCTGGTTTGGCTGGTTATGCTTCACAGGTTCCCCCTCATGACTGAATGCAGAGGGTTTACAGGTGAATAGTCACCTCCCAACACTGGACAGTGCTAGTTAAGAGAGGATGGGAGGCAGTCAAAGTACTTAGGGAAGATGGTGATGGCCACCAGCATCCCAGGGACTGCGGAGCAGCTCCAAGGAACCTGAATAACCATGGAGGCTTTGAGGGGAGACACCGTGGCAGAGGAGGAGTTTTTAGAGCCCACAGTATTACTGGAACAACTAAAAAAAGGCTGGTCTATGGAAAGATGCTTTTAAAAAGTGACCGCATTGCCGGGTGGTGGTGGCGCACGCCTTTAATCCCAGCACTTGGGAGGCAGAGCCAGGCGGATCTCTGTGAGTTCGAGGCCAGCCTGGGCTACTAAGTGAGTTCCAGGAAAGGCGCAAAGCTACATAGAGAAACCCTGTCTTGAAAAACAAACAAACAAACAAACAAACAAACAAACAAAAAAAGTGACCGCATGAAACTGGAAGGACAGACGGTGGAGCAGAGCTGCATGAGCGGTTGAGAATGGTGAAACCAGACATGGTGGTGAAGGGTATGGGAGCTTGGCTGCAGCAGACAAAGAGCGTGCCATTACCGAATAGGGCTGGTCCTCTGGGAGGAGGAGAGCACAGGGCTGTAGTGCTGCTCACAAGCTGTAAGTACCAGGTGAGCTTTGGGGGTAGCTAGCACCAAGGGCAGGAAAGTGTGCGGAGGCCTAGAGTGCTCAAAGGTCCTGCCCCTGGAATCCCTGCCCAGCTGCAAGATCACACTGGCTCTGAGCAACAACAACCCCATTTAAACAGCTAGGGAGCTTGCTTTGGATACTTTTTGAAGGGTGTAAACTGGGGAGTGGCTAGTCAGTGGAGATGCTCATCCTTGGACGGCCAACTGTCAATGAAAAGTGAACTAAAAAGTGGTTCACATGCAAGATTCTCAACCAAAAATAAACTCCCAATGCTTCACTCATTTTCAGTACAAGAACAAGGACTTTCTTATGGAAATGTTGGCAGCTCCTTACCCTGTGGCTGGCTAGGCAGTGCTAATAGGCTGTTTACTTGAAGCTTAGCATGTATCTGGGAGAGGCTTCTATTGCGGAGTGTGGTCTTGGCAGAGCTTCACTTCTCCATCTTGTGTTTGTGGGCCTCTCCCTTCCGTAGTTCTTGCTCTTGACTCCACTGCTGCAGGGCTTTTGTAGATTGGAGCTGGGCTTCTTTTCACCTTTGGAAGAAAGTGTCGCTGCTGTCTGCAAGCCTCTCTGCAATTCCTTCTGTCTGCTTGCATGGGAAGGGTAAGGGGTCCACTAGAAATCATAGTGATCCATGAATATGCAGGAGCTACAAGGGGGAGGTGTCTATCATCCCAGAGTAGACTTTTGTCAACTGGCCACTCCATGCCTCCAGTCATAGGTGGCATTATGACAGTGTGTGGGACAAGGGCAGGGTGAAAGTTGGAAGGAACAAAAGAACAAGACAGTGTGACATTAGTGATTAAAGCACTGGCTTTGCCACAAGACACACAAGGGTTTGAATCTTGGCTGCAGGATATTGGGCAAGTTGTTCGACTTCTCTGAGGACCATTTTCCTGGTGTGTGTATGAAAGAGAGTGAACTTGCCCATGTAGGTACATAAGGCCAGAGGTTGGTGTGGGGTATATTGCTCAATAGCTTTCTCCTCTTATTTTATGAGACAGAGTCTCCCATTGAGCCTGGTATTGGGATTAAATCATTAGCAATCTACCGAGTCAGCTTAATGATCAAAGGAATTTATTTGGGGGTTAACTCATAAGCACGAAAGATTTATCTTAAGAGTCCGGGAAAGCTGGGCTATGTCCCACACTGCTGATCTGCTTGGTCCAAGATCTCAGCATCCAAACCACGAGGCAGCCAAGGGAGCTGCCTCCGTTGTGCATCCCAGGTCTTAAGGGTCCCTGAGTGGCCATGCCCCAGGAGCAGGTACTTCAAGGTCACAGGCAGGTGTAACAGCCACAGCTGCCTCACTAGGGGTGGTGCTTCAGGGTGTGGCTCCACAGCCCCCCACTACAACCTGGAGCTCAGTTGGCTGCCCCCCACCCGTGCTCAGCTCCTGGGACCCACCTGTCCCGACCCCTCAGCACTAGATTACAGACACACGCCGCTGAACCTGGCATTTTACACGGGTGCTGGGATCGGAGCTCAAGTCTCCATGCGTGCACAACAAGCATTTTACCGACTGAGCTGACTCCCTGGTTTTCTGATCCTTAATTTGACAATGAAACTTTCAGCCCAATTAAAGGCTTTGGAACTTTTATGCCCCATAAACTACCATGTGGTTTGAAAGAAGTGTCTTCAATCCAGATCTTTAGGTCCTGGTTTTTGAAAATCCAAATCTTTCTTCAGAAATAGGGCTTATGCTCTGCATGGCTTGTCAGGCTTAGCTGCTGATTCTCAGTGCAACTCACATCAGTCCCCACACTCAAAACTCTGCGCTTTTGAGGAAAACCAACTCACGAAAAGCACTTAGTGAGTGTATATGCTGGAGGAGCGTGGGGGACAGAGTCCTGGCAGCTTCCGTCTCATCCCTGGTTCTCCCATCTCTTCACCCATGTTCCCCTAGATCACTGAGCTTCTCTCTCTATTTGCAGAGTGCTGCAGCTCTCCCCATTCTCAACAGTATGACCAAGAGCAAGAAAGAGAAAACTGCAGATCATCTTGAGGCAGGTCCCCTTTTATAGCATGTTTGTCAAGTCTAAATAAGTAAAACGAGGGTATCCTGCCACCACAGTTACCATCTACACATCTTCAGCTACGGCCAGCTGAAAACAAAAATGGGCTCATAGCATCTAATTATCCAAGAAAGGATACTGAAGCGTGATACTAATTAGTCTGATTAATAAAAACCCAGAGTCAGATATCAGAGTGAAAGCTGAAAGATCAGAGAAGCAGAGCAGCCAGCCATTAACTTCTTACCTCTATGAAATCTCAGACCAAACTGGGCGGGATTCAATCTCTTTGAATTCTCAGACTGAATGGGGCGAGATCCTATCTCCACTAGCTTCCTATTCCTGTCTCCACCTCCCTAGTGCTGGGATCAAAGGCATGAAATCCCAAGTGCTGGGATCAAAGGTGTGAGCCACCACCACCCTGCTCAGCTACGTTTCTCTTTTAGACTGGTTCAATCTCATGTAGCCCATGGTGGCCTTGAACTCCTGATCTTCCTGTTTCTTCCTTCCAAGTGCTGGAATTAAAGGTGTGTACCACCATTGCCTTGCCTCTATGGTTAACTAGTCGCTAGCTCTGCCCTCTGATCTCCAGGTAAGCTTTATTTATCAGAACACAAACAAAATATCATACAACAGGATATTTACATCCTGGTGGATCAAAGAGTGAATTGGGGGCCAATACACACTGTTTTAAATCCACAGGCATCTGTTTTCACCCTGACTCTCTAGAAGGGGATCAGAGTAGCTTCCTCACACTCTTAACATAGGGAGATACAATGATTCCCTTACTCACTAATTGGGTAGTGGCATGAATGAGTAGTGAGCACCATGCCAGTTGAGACCAGCTGGGTGTCTCTCAGAATCTCTTCCACTTTTCTTCCATACTTATTTCCCAGCTAACAACCAGCTGGGAAGGTGGACATCCAAAAGGAAGATGTGATTCTACAACTTTCTTTGCAGATGACAATGTGATGATATTTTGTCTCCTGGGCTGACAGTAGAAACGTTAGTAGCAGCTTCCAGGAACTTTCCTTTAAGAAAAGCCAGTGTAACAACTTCACTTCCCTCACCTGCTGCCTGGTGTGTGAGTGTGGGCTGCAGACCAGCCATGGAAGGCCCAGGCTCTGGAAGGCCCTGTGGAGGCCCTTGTCAGTTCTACACTAGAGTCTAGATAGTTAAGTGAAAGGAAATAGGCACCTGTGATGCTTAAGCCACTGCTTCTTTGCCTCCCTGTGATTCATGCAGACCCTTATCCTGCCTGACTCCAGACCAGTAACCCCAGGGGGTGTGCAGAGGTGATGAACGCCAGCCCCTAGTTCCAGCTTCTTGTGGGATATTGAGAAGGTTTAGACTCTTTATAGTATGTAGGATTTCTGGAAGCAGACAGGAGATGGCATTGGCTTTTGGGATATTTATTATAGACTGATGTGTGTGAGGGAGAGGGGAAACAGATGAATAGGACAAAAAGAGAGGACAACAGCAATGCCCACGGAGTTATGGAGCATATACTGCCATTATGGCCATGCATGTGGGCTTCAAAGAAAGGAAAGTGATGCCTTTGGGTGATGCCTGAAGGAACTAGTCACTGCAGATGGTGAGCCTTTCATCCCAGAAGTTGTGTTTGGGCAGGACAGTGCCCAGTATACTCTTCACTTGTAACATGGGGATCAGGACAGTGCCAGTCTTGCATGATTTCAGTCAGTTGTGGTTGCGTGTCTCTTGGAAACAGATCTTGTTATCTTTAAGCACACTATGGGTACTCTGCTTGACAGGCAGCCTGGGTGGAGGTGTTCTTTCACAGCAGAGCTGACCCTGGCCCTTGTTGATAGGATTAACTCCTCAGGAATGTCACTGGTGAGTCCACAGCCCTCAGAATTGGACACTGAAGACTGTTTTATTGAATCTGTCCTGCTGCCCACTCATCTGTTTTGTATTAAATTAAGATCAGGGTTGAGAGCAAGATGGGGTCTGATCAAAACCAGCAAAATTAAATATGAGAGAAGTCTGAAAAGGAGGGCTACTGAAGGAGGCCAGTGTCATTCTGCTCTGAGGAGACTGGGCATGCTTAAGTCTTGAGTTTGCTTATTCTGAAGCCACAACCGAAGGTCAGACCCAGGCTGAACTTGGAGATGATTAGAATGGTGCCTGTCAAAGGTTGTCACGGGGATGGCCTCCAGCGAGTGATGGCCCCTGGTGTTGATATCCTTGTACAGCTCTCACCCATGCTGACTCTGGGACTGGACATGTGGTTTGTTCTTGATCACTGGCATACCAGCAAACCGAAGCTTGTTTGGTCCTATGCACTGGGTTTGGAAAAGCTAGGACTTGCCTCCTGGAGAATGAGAAAACAGGTGGGAGAGCAGCCCTCCTGCCAGGAGGAGCCCTCCCAACTGTCATAAATAGTGAATGGCTTTGGTTGTGATTTTTAAAAGTGAAGTGAAATTCACACAAGATTGGCTCTTTTAGGGCATCTTGATGGCAGTTTGATGGCATTTACAGCATATTTACAATGTTGTGACCATCACCTTACTAATTTTAAGACATTTCCATCTCTTCAAAAGCAGCTATTCCATTAACCAGTCACTCTTCATCCCTTCCTCCCTCTAGTCTGATCTTTTTGTTTCTATGGAGACAGACTTCTGTAACAGCTTCTTTCACTTAGCATAATGCTTTTAGCATTCATCCATACTATATCATGTATCAGTATTTCATTCCTGCTTGTACTCCAGCGACTTTGTGCTCTGTACCTTGTGGTTAATCACAGCACTATTCACAATAACTGAAGGGGGAAAACAACCTGTGTCTATCTACAGATGAAGGGATGAATAAAAGAATAGAGTGGTGCTGAGACATAAATTGTTGATAGTTTAAGCTGTGAGGCATGGGATAGCTTCTTACAGATAGTCTTAAGATTGGTTGGAGCAATGACAAGAGCTACCAGTTCTTAGATGGCTTCTATGTGTCATGTCTGTGAACACCTTTGCATGTGTGATCCTTTAATCATTACAATAACTTTATGGTTTAAGCACTAATAGTGATTCCATTTGATAATAAGAAAATACAAAGATTATTTTCCCAACTTAACCTCAATAGTCTGACTCCAGGGCTCATGTACTCAGCACTCATTGTATGCAAGGTAATCGTTTGTGTCAGGCCAGGGCTTTGGAATATTTGAGGTCATAAACGTATGACTGTGCTCTGAAAGATGCACCGTTCTGTTTCATAGAATTTATGGTGGATGTCACTGGTAGAAATGAAATTAAAATCTGTACCAAGTAAAATTCTGATATGTGAATCTGACTCACACCATTGAACTTTGTAGAAATAATTGTCTATAAAAGTTGTGGTGAAAGGTACAACCATAATATTTGGTATAAAAAAACTATGATTGATAAACTAAAGTTTATATAACAGGTCCATGGAGAGCCTGGACTTCAGTGAAAATAAGTTCTGTGAAATAAAATATGAATAGAGATAGGAAAAACTGGAAAAGATTTAACTGGACTACTTATAAGAATTATTCAGGAATTAAATTGTCTTAATGGAATTTCCTTCAGAAAATCCTTTCAGTATAAAATTGTATTCATGATGATGAAATTGTGGCTGAAATGGTTTTATTCTTAGCAGAGAAAATATCCTGAGGACAGAACATCTTTCTGAGTCAGAACATCCTTTATTTTTCATAAAGATTCTCTGAAGAGGATAAAGTTCTATCTGAATATGAGCCTGGGTCACTCTGGAGCATCTGGATGGCCTCCTACGATCCTGAGATGTAGAGTCAGCCCCAGGATGCTGGGAGGGACCTGGGAAGTTTATCCAGATGTAGGCAATAGCTGTGCTGAGACTTACCCTCTTTAGACTTTCCTGTTTGGGGGCAAGGCAGAAAATGGCACACAGAAAAAGCACATGCTCAGGGAATTTGATGTAAACTTCCTCTAACAGGAGACTTCACCCTCGAGAGAAGGAAGAACATCTCAGAGGTGTGGGTGGGAACCGATCAGCAAAGTCTGCAGAGCAGCTGGCCCACAGGACTAGGGCCTCTTTGAGATCCACCAGGAAGGGGTTGGAGATTGGCTAAGATGCTCTTGGAGGGAGGGCAAGAAGTATATGGCAATTTACTCATTATTTACCTAGGACCCACAAGCTTCTAAGGAATTATGAGAATATTTATTAGTTATTAAAACATAAAGAAAGCTTCAAAGCCAGAAGGAATGAATAATTAAATTTTCTTTTTAAGGTAACATTGCATCACCTAGCAATGGATATGTAGAGGTTTCATATAGTTACCTGTAAAAATAGTAAGCTTGATCATAAAAATAAAAGTACTTATTAATTCAAATTTTATGAAAACTGAAGATCATTTAAGTTTTTATATAAAAACAATATATGATTAATTATGTGAATAAATATATTTACAACCATCTGTTTGTCTATATACTTGAGTTTTATAAATGAAGACTGCTGATATGCTAAAATTTAGCTGATATGATAGAGGGTGACACATGACCAAATGGGATGTAAAGGTAGTTTGTTTGTTAAAATAGCTGGGTAGGATCTGAAGCTGGTGGCTTTGTTAATTAGCATTGGGCCTTGATTTTTCTCTTTTCTCTTTTTGTTTTACTTTTTTGCTTTTTTATTTTATTTTTTTATGATTCTGGGGATCAAACCCAGGGCCTGGCACAAGCCAGACAAGTGTTGTAACACTGAACTACTCCCCGATCTGTATTTTCTATTTTTACTATTTCCCTTATTGTAATTTGTGAATTTTGTACAATGTATTTTGATCACGTTCACCTTCCTTACTCAGCTTCTCCCATATCTGCCTTCCTTATCTACCCGTCAAGTTCCAGTTTGTGCTGTTCACGTATCATTGGGTGTGTGGCCTTCCACTGGAGTATGGTCTACATACCAGGGGACCACACCCTTAAGGAAAACTGACTCTATTGTGACAAGCACTGTGACTTTATATGTGTAACTGGCCTGCTCTGTCAAGTTCTAGAGCAGTGGTTCTCAACTTTTCTAGTGCTGTGATCCCTTAATACAGTTCCTCATGTTGTGACCCCCCAATCATAAAGTTATTTTCATTGCTACTTCATAACTGTAATTTTGCTACTTTATAAATTGTAATACAAATGGCTGTATTTTCCAATGGTTTTAGGCTACCCCTGCGAAAGGGTCATTTAATCCCCACAGAAGTCACAAACCACAGGTTGAGAATCACTGTTCTAGAGGGTAAACAAGAGCATTGGTAATAGTTTGCAATGTTTCAGGGAGAGGGAGACTATGGGACCTCACTGGTCAACTACTCTAAAAGAGTAGTCACAAAAAAGTGCCATACCTGGCACTAGGCTTTTTATTGTTAGTTATGATGTCTAGTATGGGCATTGTTGCTCTGCTATAGGATAGCTCCATTTAAACTCTTTTTATAAATGTGTATGTATACAATTTAGGAAGCTTTTTCAAATAGTAGGTGTCTTAGTCAATGTTCTATTGCTGTGAAGAGACACTATGACCACAGCAATTATTATAAAGGAAAGCATTTAATTGGAGTTTGCTTCCAGTTTCAAAGGCTTAGTCCATTGTCATTATAGCAGGGAGCCTGGCAGCCTGTTGGCAAACAGTGCTAGAGAAGGAGCTGAGAGTTCTCCGTCGAGATTTGTAGGCAGTAGTAAGAGTGACTCAGAGACACACTTCCTCCAACAGGGCCACCTTCTAATACTTTCATATAGTACCACTCCCTGGTGACCAAGTATTCAAATCTGTGAGCCTATGGGGGCCATTCTCATTCGAAACTACACAGTAGGTTTCCATGTAACTTTTTCAAAAGGTTGCTAAAGTTACTTATCCCTCACCGCATTCCATTTTTTTTACACTTTTCCTTGAAGCTAATGTGGTCTAGGCAATTAGAACTGGGTAAAATATTAGAATCAAACTAGAAAACAAACCTATGTGGTACAGAGAGATTCTATACAGATGTAGGTTTTAATATTTTAGTATATGTGCTGCCAAAGCAAGCACAGGTTTTAATATTTTAAATGTAGACTGTTATTTAAAAAGTAAACTTGATACTAAATGGGGTTTAAATTAAAATCCTCAGACCAAATTCTGGATATGAATGGAATGTCTCATGTTGTGTATCGAGGTGGTCCTGTCATCTTTCTTGGAGTCACAAGAACACAGAAGGAGGATGGAATCATGGGAACAGTCTATCTGACCTTCCATTTAAGGGGGTCCTTCATACTCAAGACATAAGGGGTATGGGATCATCAAAGGGGTAAGGTAGGAGACTTGGAAAGGGAAACACATAAACCAAGCTCTTTGTGATATCTGCATTTCATGAGGGAGTAGTTCTGGGTAGTGGGCTGTGGGCTGGGAACACTGTCATACAGGCTGCACTAATTTGCTGCCCTGTCTGTGACAAGCCATTACTTATATCCAAGAAGCCTTACTTATAGGGAATTTCTTTGACCTAACTAATGCATCCATAAGCTTAGTGCCTTTGCTTTTCAGGGGATAAGTCTTAAGTCCATTCATGAGGTAAGTGTAAGTCAAGGACTAGTATAGTGGATGTTGACTCTCAGCTGCACACAGCATCCCCTCTTCTTCCATGCTGATGGCTTGGAGGAAACAATGGACTAGTGTGACTTCTGGAGAGAACTAGAGAGTTCCTGGTTCCCGGTCACAGTACCCACTCCTTTGGAAAGGGAACCTATCCTCTTTGTGCTTGAGAAGCCAAGTGGGATCCTTCCCTGGTCAATGCTGAGAAGTGCATCCTTTTCTAATAGCAATCTTGCCAAATACATCGGGATGTAAGCTCCAGTACATTCTTCACCCATTGTTTCCTTATGGGTAACATTGCAGTCCCTTTGTATGAACTGGAAAGGTCGTCATTCTATTAACCATACTCCCAGTGGCTCTTCCATTTTCACTGTGCCCACCTCTCTGTCTTTGCTCTTCCTGGATTTAGAAGCCTGGAATATCATGCTTATATGAGCTTGGAAATTTCTCCTACATGATACCTCACTTTTATCCCTTGAGGAAGCAAGATTCAGAAGGAACAAAATCACTGCTAGTTATTCAGCTTGACATTATAGCTGTAGCTAAGTTTGGTCTATAGAAGGCAGAACCATTTCCATCAGGACCTGGACTTATATTTCTTAGTTTTATGTAAGACTCTAATACTTCACCAGGCAGAATCCCAGACCTATTTATAAACAGTCATAAATGACTTTAATTCATCCTGGCTACACACTGATGAGGACCAAGTTCCATTGGACATAAACAAACTTTGCTTTGTGGAGGACACATGATGCTGTAATATATACATTTAAATGTATGTGCGTTGTTTTGTTATCAAGTACATGTTATGAACCTATAAGCTGTTTGCAAGTATAAGGAAATTAAAGGTATTCTCTTGTAAAGAAAGTTAGCATTGATACATCAGATTTTTCACAAAAGCACAGCATAATTTGGATGAGGTGACCTGTTTGTGTCTTTGCTTTTTTCCTGACACCACGATCTTGTTAATTCTCAGTACGAGCTTGCTAGGTTACATAGGAAGGATTAGTTCTGCTGCCTCAAAAACCTCCATTCTGCCCATGGTGCTAGTTGGGAGACTATACTCTGAAGCATGGACTGTAGATAAAGAGTGTGTATGAGAGGCCATTCTCATGGTTGAAAAAGTTACATTTAGAAGAAGCCCAAAATGGAGGTGTATGAGTGACTACTATATACCAACTCCAGTATTGTGTGTGTCTTACAGGGTAGGGGCAAAAAGGGGTAGAGAGGCTGGTGACCCCTCTTTGTCCTCTAGTTGTGTGGAGGCTCAGTTGTCCTCTAGTTAAAGAGTGCCCCTGACAAGAGCTTGGAGATAACAGAGTGACTTGCCAACAGTTTGGTTATTGGAGGTAAAAGCCATTTTCCAATTAAATCCATTTATTGTGTTTACTCCAGTAGAGTTCAATCACATGTTCCCTGGAGGGAAACGGGACAAGAGAGACACAGAGAAGGTATAGAAATAAGGTGGCAATGTGAGGCCGGGACTTACAATGCTGGAGTCAGGAGCATTCTTCAGAGTTCTGACCAAGCTTGTACTCTGTAAAGAAACATCATCCCAGCTTTCCCAGATTTCGAGCTGCCTACTGTAAAGGTGAGCTCTGGTTTTCCTACCCCTCTTTCTGCCCCCTACAGTGCCAGTTACCTTTTTTTAGAAAGCCCATCTATGGAAAGTTCACCATGCTTAAAAGAAGCGTTGACAGATATGGAGCCTCCAGAATACCATTTCCAAAAATCTATCTCCAACGAGGCATAGCTAACTAAATGTGTACAGTGATTATTTATTCTGTCAGAGAGTCCCAAGGTGATAGAATCAGTTGCATGTGAAATTTGCTTTGACAAACCATATCTGATTATGCAAGCAATCTGCTTAGCTCTGGACTGGAGAGACTCTGCTGTTGTCCAAAGTTTCTGATGACGCCTACTGCAGATGGCAGGATATAGATGGAAGTCCTTGTCAGGCCCCTTAAGTTACGCACCATTTCTTGCTTTTACAGTTACAGCAACAAAGTTCTGTGTAGTGGGAATTTGGGGGGCTGTAAGATACAGGTCACCTGAAGAAACTGGATGCTGTCTGTGGGTAACACAGAAGTCTAGGTGCTTCTGACAGAGACCTCAGGGTATGTACCTCCAGTTTCTCCAATTTCTGAAGGTAAGCAATCACACCCGCTTTGGAATTCTGGAATTAGGACTACTCATGCTTGATCGGATGTCATCAATGGATGTGCATCTGAAAGGATGTGTGAGGACTTCCTGGATTCAGTCTTGTAGCATAGAAATACAGCTAAATTCTTCCTTAGACAGATGGCTTGGGGCGAGTGGGGTGGTTGACTTGATTTGGGATAATATGATCTTCCCTTAAGAGCCGATAAATATCATGCAGCCTGTGCCTGGTAGGATTATGCCTAAGTGCTAGAAACAGTTGACAGTTAACAACAGTGGTTTAAATAACAAACTGGTTCATTTTCATCTAGATTAGTTATCTAGGTAAGACACCTAGTTAAGAATTTATCTACAAGCCTCTGGCTCCATGGTTCAGAATGCTTCTAGAGTACCAGCCCTGGCACCCCTGTTCTCAGCAGGATACACGAAGGGGAAGGAGTCAGGCCTAAGGGAATCTGCATCCATTTAATTTAAAGAGGCCCCACCAGATGAGTTCCTTTTATTGGTGAACTCTAATTTCAGGGAAGCTGAGACATGGCATTTAGCTTGGTCCATTGCTGCTCAGAAAATACTGAGCAGGTGGTAGACATATCTGCCAATAATTTTTCAGGGCTGCCTCTGAAGTTAGATAGAAGGATAATCTTTGGAACCTGGCCTGATGTGTGTTTGAGTCCTGGATCTGTGGTGTTTTAGCTGCGTGACAGCAGGAAATGTATTCTAATATTCTGGACCGGCCTCTAGTTATAGAACTAATATAAAGCCTTGTTATCATCTTTTGGGCCTGTTAAAAGGCTTAAATGAGGAAAGTCAGGTAAACTGTCCAGGGCAGAGCCTGCTGTTTGAATGGGGTTGAATAAAGGTGCCTTGTCTTTCCTGTCTAGCAGGATGGACTCTTCCCTCACATGCAGGCTTTGGCCACTACTCGTTAGATGCACGTCACAATGCAGACTCCTTGGCATAAACTGCTCCAGGAAACTACTATGCTTTCAACTTTCAGTAGCTCCTCTTTCACACCAGACACTGTACTAGGTATTTGACAAACACCATTGAACCAATGCTATTTCAGAGTCCAGCATCCTTTGCCCAGACCCTTGGGCCTCTCACCATGTCTACATTCCCCATCACTCAGAGCTGTGCTCTGCCTAGAGCCTCTTTGCCTACTGTTTAGGGAGCAAGAGTACTCAGGCTGACTGATCTCCCTGCCAAGGATTAACCAGAGCAGAGGTTTTGAAAACCCAGGTAGGGTAGACCTTGAGACTGACATATCTCCCTTGTAAGGGTGTCTTAGTCAGTGTTCAGTTGCTGTGAAGAGACACCATGATCATAAACACTCTTATAAAGAAAAGCATTTAATTAGGTCTGGCTTACAGTTAGAAATTTAGTCTGTTATCATCATGATGAGGAGCATGGCAGCATGCAGGCAGACATGGTGTGGGAGAATGAGCTGAGAATTCTACATCTGGGTCCACAGGCAGCAAAGAGAGAGAGAGAGAGAGAGAGAGAGAGAGAGAGAGAGAGAGAGAGAGAGAGAGAGAGAGAGAGAGAGACACACTGGGTCTGACTTGAACATTTGGAAACCACAAAGTTTACCCCCAGTGACATTTTTGTCAACAAGATCACACTTACTTTAACAAGGCTGCACCTACTCCGACAAAGCCACATCTCCTAATTAGTGACATTCCCTAATAACCAAGCATTCAAATATATTAGCCTATGGTTGGGGGTGGGGTGGGGGGGAGGAGGCTATTCCTATTCAAACCACCACAAGGCACATGACCTAAATCAATCATGTACATACAAATCCTCATCTCAGGGGCTACTTGTGGGTTATTTGACCTAAGACATCACCCAAATCCCAGGAAGAAGAACTAGTACTGTTTTTATAGAAGGCGAGTTTGATGCTCAGACAGTTTGGGTCACTTACTTGAGGTCACAAAACCATGGTTACAGAGCTGTGATCTGAGCTCATGTTTGCTTGGCTGCACTTTAAGATCAAATCTTCTACAGATATTTTTTCAAATGATGGTCTGGGAGCTTGAATACTAACTTCTAACTACTATGACCTTTGATATACTGAATTCCTCAGCCCTGGTGGTGGTGAAGACAGACCCATAGTTCCAATGAGGTAATAACAATAGCATCATTATTTCTTTAAAAGTTCTATCAAGGATGCCCTGAAACCCCAACTATCTTGATAGACATTTGGTTCTCCTAAGTTAGGGGAGGAGACAATAGAGCCATTAGTGGGAGTAAAGGTGTGTATATAACCGCTAAGTCAAACACTGGCCCAGCCAGGAGGTCTCAGGGATGGCAGCCATTGATCTTTGCTATTTTCCTTTCTTGGGGCTGTACACAGAGCCTGATGAACAGGAATCCATCCTGCCCGGTTAGACTTCCTTTTCTCTGTATTGTTTCCAAGTCATCTTGGCTTTGATTCCGGCAGACTGACACCCAAAACCTGGAAGCTCGTTCCTTTCCTCCTTTGGGCTTTAGGAGGCTGTCAATGTAATTTCCATGAAAGGAGAGTAGGAAATAGTAAAAATAGCAGCACTAATTCTATAATTATATGAAAAATCCTCATTATCTAAAAATGCAGGATATCAGAGAAAAATAGACACTTGAAAGTGAGTACGCTTAGAACACTGACCAAGTTATTATAGCAAGCATAAAAATAATCCTTAAATCAAACAACAGAGACGTTTGTTGGAAATTAATCTAAAATTAATAAAATAAGTTTGTGTTATGCTGAACTTTGCAGTTTGTAATATCAACCATCAACTAATTTTTTTTCAGAGACAGGGTTTCTCTGTGTATTCCTAGTTATCCTGGCATGCAAGAGATTTGCCTGCCTTGGCCTCCTGAATGCTGAACTAATTCTTTTCTTTTTTGTTTTTAGTATATATATATTTTATATTTATTTATTTATTTATTTATTTATTTATTTATTTATTTATTTATTTATTTATTTTTATTTATTACAGCCCAGATGCTGTTTTCCATCCTTCCTCTCCTCCTAGCCTCTTCCCCCACACTTCCTCTCTGCCCCACCCATCCACTCTTACTCCCTTTCTATTCAGAGGAGGGCAGACCTCCCATGGGTTTTCCTGCGGTGTCCTTGACCCCTCTGTCTCCTATAATCCTTCCTCTCCTTTTTCAGGATTCCCAAGCTCTGCCTAATGTTTGGCTGTGGGTCTCTACATCTGCTTCCATCAGTTACTGGATGAACCCTCTCTAATGATGATTGGACTAGGCACCAATTTATGAATATAGCAGAATATCATTAGGAATCATTTCATTAATTCTTTTTTTTTTTTTTTTTTGGCCATCATGTTTGGTTCTATTGTAGGTCTCTAAGTCATCCAATCTCTGGGTCCTGGTCTTTCAGGCAGTGTCAGGGTGGGCTCCCTCTCATGGAATGGGTCTCAAGCTGGATCAGTTTTTGGTTGGCTACTCCCACAAATTCTGCTCCACCCTTATCCCAGTACATCTTGTAGGAAGGACAAATTGTAGGTTGAAGGTTATGTGGCTGGGTTGGTATCCCAATCCATGGGAAGTCTTGCTGGTTATAGGAGATGGCTAGTTCAGGCCTTGTATCC